>NC_134160.1:4912592-5219629 GCF_033958435.1 Carettochelys insculpta
GGTTTGAGATAACAGCCATATAGAAAGTTAGGAATCATTAAAAAGGGATAGAACATAAGACAGAGAATATCTTACTGCCTCTATATACGTCTGTGGCATGCGCACATCTTGAATACTGCGTACAGATGTGGTCACCTCACCTCAAAAAAGATATATTGGCACTGGAAAAGATTCAGAAAAGACCAACAAAAGTAATTAGGGGTTTGGAACAGGTGCCATAGGAGGAGAGATTAAAGAGACCAAGACTTTTCGGCTTAGAAAAGAGGAGACTAAGGGGGGTTATGATAGAAGTCTATAAAATCAGGACTGGTGTGGAAAAAGTGAATAAGGAAAAGTTATCTGCTTATTCCCACAACATAAGAGCTAGGGGTCACCAAATGAAATGAATGAGCAGCAGGTTTAAAACCAACAAAAGGAAGTTTTTCTTTACCCAATGCACAGGCAGCCTGTGGAACTCCTTGTCTCAGGAGGCTGGGAAGACGAGTACTTTTAACAGGGTTCAACAAGGAGCTAGATAAATTCACAGAGGCTAGGTCCATCAATGGCTGTTAGCCAGGATGGGTAGAAAGGATATCAGGGGTTGGAAATGGGTGACAAGAGGGGGATCACTTGATGATTGTTTGTTTTTGTTTTTGTTTTTGCATATCTAACAGTAGCTTCTCTCTCCTTTCCTCCCCCACTGTCCCAGGGTTCTCCAGGGGCAGGTGTCCTGTTGATGGTTGTGTTTCACCTCATTAGTCTTCAGTCATTATTTTCCCTACCCTCATCATGCTGAGGCTGTGGAGAAGCTGCTGCTCCTTTGCTGGACTTTGAGTTACTCCAGAGAGAGACTGCTAGGCTGTCATCCATCCTCATCATCTTCACCCACCCACCCACCACATCTTGCTGTGGATAATCAAGCCAACCAAAGTGTCTCCTCCAGCACAGCTCAGGAGAACCTCTCCTCTTCCCCTCCATTGAGCCGCTCCCAAGTCCTCCTAGCCAGCTTCAAGATCCCATAAATCAGACAGTTCCCAGCTGCTGAATCTCAGAAGCCAGGTGATCTCCTCAGTTTCTTTGCCAACTTGCTGTTCATTACCTCAAAAGAAGCCCTTAACACCGGGTGAGTTCTCTTCTAGCGGAGGAAACCATTGTTGGAGGCTTCTGTGAAACCAACAGGCCTGCGCTTTTGGGAAAACCTTTCCTGGCCAGAGGATGGATGCAGGTAGCCTGGCACAAAATGCCTGTGAGTGTAACTGACGCATCAGACTTCGGGAAGGGAGAGATGATTGGTTTATTTGTTGCTGATTTTTTCTTTTTTTTTGGCCAGGACTTTTAGTGATGCAAAAGTTCCGAACAAGGATTTTGGGGGCTTTGTTAGAAGGAAAATCTTTTATTCCCTCTTATTGATTTTCTCTTGGTGTTCTTCCACTGCTGCTATTGCTAATTTCAACATCCTTTCTCTGCAATCTCAGAGGTCACCTTGGGGCCAATGAGAATTGAGTCTCTCAACCAATAGCTTTCTTTCCCTCTTGTCCCACTGGCTAATGATTGCTAATCTTGTGTAACTGTTCTCACCAACATCCCCAAAAAAGTTTAAGGAAACAGAAAAAACCCCTCTTTTTCAAAATAGCCTCTACAAATACAGATAATTTTCCCCCTAGTGAGTTCAGAAACCTTTACCCTAGCCATATCGATCCTCCACGCAGCAACACAGTAAGGGCTTTAATTTCAATGCAGAGCTGCATGCTGTATTTCTCAGAGGCCAAAAGGTTGTTCTGACCGCAGCGAAAGCAGATAAGAAGACTTGAGGTTATTATTTTTCCCTTCAAAGAATGACACTTTGGGTCACACTGCTCTGCTCTAATAAAGGGGTTTAGGGTTTGATTTAGGATTTAATTTTGTTTGATTCAAGTTGATATTTCTTATGGATGAAGTCAGAGAAAGCAGACACATCATTTTGTCCCAGGGTGAGCCAACCACTTTTCCAAAATGCAGCAGACCTAGAACAGTATGTGGCAACTGAACTTAGAAGAAGCGGCTTTTCATTACTGAAGGAGAAACAAAACTTTTTTTAAAAAAAATGCATAGTGCTATTTACATTTAAGTTTGGTTTTAAACAGTATCTTTCCCCCATCTCATATTATCTATCTTCCTTTCTGATAGAAACCACACAGCAGATCTTTGTTTTCCGCTTTCCTGTAGATACACATATTTATTTTCCTTCTGTCTCTTATTTAGACCTCTTTCTTGCAGTGATCTACTGCCTGTTTGCTGAACAGCCAGACTGCCCAAAAAGGCCAGCTGCCCTCCCAGAACTATGCCGTCCAGGTTGATTTGGGAGAGACACATGCACGTGGGTGTGTTTTGTGTAGGTGTGTGTGTTCAAAACACAAACCAATGACTGGACATGCAGAAGGGATGCATTCCAATTCGGGAAAAAAGAAGGCACACATTTTCAAGAGTGCGAGTGATTAACTGATGGAAGAGCTTAGCCAGGGTCATGGCAGAGTCTCCAACCTTGACCGTTTTGTTAAATCAAGATTAGGTGTTTTTCTAAAGGTGCTGCGTTAGGAGTTATTTTGGGGCAGTTCTTTGGCCTGCATTCTATGGGAGGCCAGACTGCACGATCACGGTTGTCCCTTGCAGCCTTCGAATCAGGCACACTGGCAGGAGGCAGTTGCCCCGGCCTCCAGTGTTTCAAAGGGGCCCAGAGCCCCAGCTGCCATCACTGTTAATTTGGCAGAACTGGTGGCTGGCATTCTGGATCCCTTTGGAGAGCACTGCACAGCTCTGAGGAAGGAGGGGCACAAAACTGTGGTCTGGAGGGTGCTCAGGTTTGACTGCCTTAGGCCACGTCCCTTCCGCCCTCAACCCTGCCTCTTCAAGGGGCTCGGAGCCAGGTCCCCCTCCCACCTTGCTGTGGGGCCCCCATTGCTTGGAATCCATAGGAAACAAAGGCACCGATCCTGCAGCGAATGCCTCTGTTGCCCATGAGATGTTGTTCTTTTGCCAGTGCTGCTCACCTATTGCTGATTTTACAGAGCCCTATTCCTGTCCTTTTTAGCCTCCCTATGGGAGAGTGTGCGCACTCAGCTGCCTCAGAAGGAGAACTGTGCATTTAGCAAGCGAGCCTCTTCTTGCAACCATTCATGCTCTGTTGATAATTATGGTATCAAACTGGCAGCCACCTCAACCTTCACACGCATTATTCTGCATCAGAACTTCAGACCAACGGGGGGACAGAACTGACCTCCTCCTGCTTCCAGCATACAGCGTCTTAACCTAAATTAGAATCTTCCCCAGCTGGGAGCAGGACTGGATATATGACTCATATTCCAGCAGTTCTGATTCAGTTCAGCAAAGGACCATGGCACGCACAAGCGCGTAAGTTCAGTTAACTAAAGAATTGATGGCCCACACATTCCACTTCTCAGCCTTTCTGAATTGCTCAGATAATGCAACAATACAGGACATTATACATAACACAATTATGCATCGAAGTTCAGACTCCAACAGATGTCTTTCAACATACTATGTGCCCATTTCCATTGCTGTTCATGCAACAGGTCAAAGGTGGTCTTGCCCTGTGTTTTCTTTCAAGCTGGCCAGGTCATGACTTGTGACATATTTTTCATTCTGGTGCCCATTGGACTTGCATTCTGTTTAAAAAACGAATGAAAGAAAGAAGAAAAAAATCCCTCTTTTGTACAGAGATATATTTTTATGAAACAAAGTTTGTACAGTTAAAAAAAGACACAATGTAAATTTTTTTTCATTATTGTAGTAAACAGTAGTGGAACATTGGCTTTTTTTTTTGTAAATGTAATAAAAATGTATAAATATGGTTTACATTTTAAAAAGGTGTAAATATGTAATCTATACGTACCCTGGGCTTGTCTGCAGTATATTCAATTTAATTTATCTGTCTCTGTATATGAGGCTTTTCATTGTGTCCAAGCATACTTTACTGAATTTGAAAGCTATTTTAAATTTTTGAATTAAAATAAAATATAAATTTTTGCATTGCTTTTCTTACATTTTTCTGGCATATTTTTCATGTGCTTCCAAGGAGCTCTGCATTCAACTCTGCAAGGAGGCTATAAACTCCAGTGACGTAAGGGAAGGCTTCTACTTATCTGCTGAGAACAGGAAGGTTGAGAGAGCCTGTAGATAAACCTAGAGTTGGAATCATCGAGAATTTGCATTGCTCTACTGAGGGTGTGTTGGCACTCCCAAGTCGATACCCAGAAGTCGACATAACAAAAATTGCCAGAGGGCGTTCATGCTTGCGCCCTATACTGACAGATTGTGTCACTGTGAGCGCATCATCAACTGAGTGAGCAATGTTCTGTGAGCTCACTCTGTGAGATCTCAGTGCACAGGAATGTCAAAGCAGCACAGTCCTAGTGTAGCACAGAAAAGGAGAAGTTCAGTGATTTGCTCTTTGTTCCACGAACAGAGCAGCTCACTGAGTTGTCAGGTACTTCCCAGAGCTCTGCAAGGGGAGAGAGACATGCCTGCAGAGCAGTGGAGATCAAAACACACAGCAAACCCATCATGGCAATGCATTGTGGGATTCTGGCAGAAGCCAGTTTTGTCAACAAGACAACCAGCAGAATCTCCACTAGCTCTTCGTAGACAATAAAGGGAGGGGGATAGAAAAAAAGCATCTCATATGGGTGGAAGCTTTTTGTTGCCAAAATGATCATTTTTCCTAAGACAAGTCCCACTGCAGTGTGAACACTCTCACTGTTTTGCCTCAGTCTTTGCTCCCTCTCCTCCAGGCAGTGATAATCTGGAAGAGTGCGGGAGGAGGGACACCAGCTCAGCACTGAGATGTATGGTGGAACCCCAGCATGGCCTCGCGGGGAATGCAGCAGAGCAAGTGTTCAGTGCAGAGGCAGAGCTGAGTGTAAGCAATGCCCTGGACCGGAATAGAAGTGGGCAAGGTTCCCTATAATTTTTTCCATCCATGGGTGGAATAAATGTTGTTATGTGTGCTGAGGCATGTGTGGATGTGCACACCAGGCAAAGCACATGCTGCTGACTGTGGGTACTCTGCTAATCAGCTGGGCAGCATGTGACTCTCTCCTGGGCGGCCACCCAAGGGCTCAGTTTACAAGGAATGCTGGTAGTGGGGTTAAAGAGATGTACTAGCAGTTGGCTGAGGTGCCTAGCCAGGACAGAAACAGATGGAGGAGGAGGATTATGCAAATCTCTTTCTTGCTCTCTGCCCCGCTGTTCAGAAGGCCCTTATTCCCTTGCCTTCTTGAGCACCAGGTTTACAGCTCCATAAAGTGAACAGTAGGAGCAAAATGCTGGAGAAATCAGACAATACCCTTCCCCCGTCCCACTCTACACGCTTGTCTCTCCTACCACAGTCGGCAGCCATCAGGAAATTTTGGAAGACAGCACCAATCTGGAGTCAGTCTGAGCTTCCTGGCTTGCAGCAGATTCATACACAAGAAGCTAACTTGAGCCAACACCTGGTTCTCTCTTCCCTGAGGGGGATGTCCTTCTTCTCCAGTCAGTCTATTAATAAGATGATATTCGACCTGTTTTCTTTAGTAAACTGTTGCTATTTCATCCAGTAGGGGCCGGGGGAAGGTGGGGGAGAGATGGGTAATTCATCGAGATTTAAAAAGAAGGACAGTCTTTAGGTGTTGTAAATAAGCACAGCTTTGCTGATACACATAGTACAGGTTGAACCTCTCTAATCCTGAACTCTCTTATCTGGCAACATTGGAAATCCAGCATGATTTTAGTTAGCTGGATGACCACTTATCATGGGTATGACCCAGTTTTCCATGGTCCCTTAAAGTTTGTTTACAGCTGCCAGTCCTGGCTTTCAGTGTTCTGTGCTGTTTTTAGCTGTAATTTACCCCAAAATGTCTTGTCAGAGCCCAGCAAACAGGAGAAGTGTTGGTAATGCTGCTAGACAGTATTGACCTCCCATAGTCTGGCAAATTCTCTTGTATGGCACTGGTCAGGTCCCGAGGGTGCCAGACAAGAGAGGTTCTGAATTTCACTTGTTGCAGAGCTGGCCTAGAAAGTCAGAGACGCTGAATAAATTGCTGGACGAAACTGGATGCATTGAAATCTGACACCTTTTGAATTCATTCACTCTGCTCCCAATCGGAAGAACGGGGATCTGCCTTCACCCTGCCATGAAAAGCCCCTCACCCACCAGTGTGGTCAACAACATAAAACAGAAGAAAGTGGGGCTCAGAGAGGCCAGAGAGAGCAAGAGGTTGTGAAATGAACTTAGCTCTTTAGCACAGTTGTTCCTCATGGCCTGAGGAATGGCTGCAGGTCTTCACCTTCCACCTATGGTCTCATCTGGCTCAGCTATTATTGGTTAGCTTCAAATGCCCCACTGGACCTGGAAGATGTTTTCCATTGGAGTTCACCCTGTAGCATAGTGCCAGGAGGGCCTGTCTGTCATTCAGTTTGGGCTCTTAAGTAAGCTCAAGACAAAGCAAAGATCCTGCTGGCAGCTGGTGCTCCATCATGATCCCATACCACATGTTGTAGATCAAAGGGTTTTAGCCCCCTGTATCCTAGCCAAATTATAAGAAAAAATACATTCTTTCTCCCACCAGTTCCACCTGCACTTTCAGCTGGATGTGACATGCTTCTCTGGAAGCCCTAACCCATTGTGAAGCTTTGCTGGGCCCATTGTAGCCTTTTGGGGCATGTCTTCACTGCAAGCTGGATCATCAGGTAGTGATCGATCCAGCGGGTTTGATTTATCATGTCTAGTACAGATGCAATCAGTTGATCCCCAAGTGCTCTCCCGTTGACTTCAGTACACCACCGAAACAAGATGAGTAAGCAGAGTCAACGGGAGAGCATCCGCTGTTGACTTACCATTGCGAAGATGCCACAGCAAGCAGATCTCAGCAAGCAGACCTCAGCTACGTTATTCACATCATTGAATTTGTGTAACTGAGGAAGGATCTAGACTGAGATGTAAAATTGGTGTTAGATATGTCAATCCTGCTGCGAGAATGGCGTAGCTGGAGTTGGCCTATCTAAAATCGATTTTTGCCACCGTCCCTGCAGCGGGAGGTTGATGGGGGAAACTCTTCCAGTGACTCCATTACGCCTCACAACTGTCAGGAACACCAGAGTCAACGGTGGTGCTATGACAATTTGAGTTAGCACATCCCGAGCAGGCACTCTAACTTGAACCCTGGAGGATCGACTGCTGGCACGTTGATCTTCCTATACATGAAGATGTACCATTAGGTTGACAGCCCACAGTATAGCTCAGGCCTTTATGGCAAGTGAAACGATCCTTTAATATCCCTCACCCAACTCGCCAAGTGTTTGTGAGGCTGAGAGAGCTTTATAGACAACAGATTGTTGATAAAACAACAGTGTCATAGGTGTGCAAAGTTTTACCACTGGTGTTTTATTCCTGATTTTGCCAGACGGAATGTAGTTCCGTCCACAGCTGAACAATGGGTGATTTTTTTTTATTTGGCATCATTAGCACTCTGGATGTTAAAGGTGGCCATGATGGTTGGACCAGGAAGCTTTCAACCAATGGTCCTTAAAGCACAGAGAATGCAGTTTAACTGCACAGAACTAAAATTTTGCCCAGGGCAGCAAAATGCATGCTGCCATATTCCATAAGTTTGTGCCTATTGGAAGGAGCGTGACATCTTAGCTACTACACAGCATTGCAATGAACCTTTGCCCTGAGTTTTAGAAGTGTTGAGAAGAGGCTGTTGAACTACTTTGAATTTTCAACCAAACGTTCCATTGAAAACTTTAACAGAAAAGGGACCCAAAACAACAACAAAAACTTTTATAATTTTTAGTTGGCTGAAATATTTTAATTGTTTGCCAATCTACTGACTAGAAATAGTGCAGAATACATGTTGTAAATTGGAACTGTGAGCATTCACCACTTCAGAAAATCAGGCTCATGAATGCTAAAATGCTGGTGGGTGTGATTTTTCAGAGGCGAATGGGAATATAAATGGGGAATTACCTGCCCAACTGGGCGCAGTGGGAAAAGTTACAAGCCCATAAACATTACATAAAGCAACTCAGCATATATTTAGCCTTGGTTTCCAAAAAGGGTTAGTCACAGTTTCCTGAGCAGGGTTCCCGCTAACTTTTTCCATCCGGGCAGAATAAATTTTGTTATGTGCACCAAGGCATGCGTGGGTGTGCACCACCCATAAAAACGCATGCTGCTGGCTATGGGCGTTCTGCTAATTAGCTGGGTGGCACCTGAATCTCCTCTGGGCAGCCACCCATGTGCTCAGCTTACAGCTAGACCTACGCATTATTTGTTTGGGTTTAACTCTGTCTTTAAACTATGTTCAGCCCAATCTCAGCTGACACCCAGGGAACTTTCCTAGGGTAGACAAGCCTCAAGCTTTGTTTATGTGGCACCTGTGTGTCATCAACAGTGCTTAGTAAAAGTTTGTAGGCAGGCAGCTGTGCCCATTATCATGGCCCAAATGGAGAATGCAGCCCCCTCTGGGGAGGTGTATGGCAGTTGTATTCCTTGGTAATTTAAGTCAGGAAGAATAATGCACGGAGGACAAATGTGGGTAGACTGAGAAGGCGTCTTCCTCTCCCCACCCAACCACACACCTTTCCACTGCACACCAAGCCAGACCACTAAATCAGCCATTTCCTAGGATGAAATCAAGCTCATAAAGTGAGACATCTGTGTCTGTGCCCAACTTTAATCTGCGTTCCCCCTGAAGAAAGACTCTGCAGAAAACAAATTAGAAGTGGAATTGTTGTTCTGAGAAGTCTGGAATACCAAGTCCCAGGTCCCTGCCAGTTTGGTATGGTCCACCCTGATGCAGAATTTCTTCAAAATTGCTGTTTGCGGAGGGATTATGTTTCTAACCAGAAGCCTTCACACTGTGCTCCTGACCGAGGCTGGGCTGGGTCCTAGGCTGGCAATTGCCCCAATTGGGCTAACTCTTTGGGCTTCCAGCTCTGTTCTTCCATTTTTGCAAGCAGTGGACAAAGACAAGGGTTGGTTTCTGTCAGTAATGGAATGGCTCTTGGGTGGGTGTAAATCTCATGTTTGGCAAACAGCCTCTCCAGGTCTGAGCACTTAAGTCTTTTCAACAGGGCAAGTAAATGCAAAAGCCAACTCCAGCTGGAAGGAGAACACAGTTTTTGTGCCTATGTTCTGTGTGCTGCCATACCAGGTAATAGCTCTGCCTTGATGCTGGGCAGGGAGACGGTTCCTTAGAAGGCTTGGGAAGTGGGGTGGGGGGGAGTGAAGGGGGGCTGTGTCCAGGTCAGATGAGAGGAAGGAGGTATCTGGAGCACAAGCCCAACCCCCACGCACTCCACAGAAGTGACGTCTTTTTTGCTCTCAACTGGGCCCAGCTCCGCACTCCAGATTTTGCAACCTGGCATGTGGGCTCCTACAGTCACTCAGATGTGGCCCATCTGCCCTCACTTCCTGCCATGCACCTAGAACTTGCTTAGAACCTGGTGGGCAACCTGCAGCCCACTGGGGTTCTGTGGGTGACCTGCGAGATGCTTTGTTTCATTTGCTCCTGCCTAGGGTTGCCAGATAAGTATCACCGGCATTTGGACCGTACATAAAGGACAAAAGGTCAAATTTCAGCACTCCACCTCAGAAAGGATGCTGACTCCTGTTCTGATGGCTCTCGCAAGAGATGGCCTTAGGATTACTGGGGGTCCTACGTGGTACTATCAAACTGCTTCCTCTGTGCCTGATGACAGCCAGGGGTGGGCATGACGACTGTTTTAGAGATGTGATTTTTTTTTTTTTTAAATAATCTTCAGCTTCTCACTAATGAAATATTGGTAACCCTTTCTGGTTTAATGGATGAAAGGCCATTACTTGTTCCCATAATGAAAGAACTAGGGGCCACCTAATGCAATTAATGGGTAGCAGGATTAAAATTAACAAAAGGACATTTTTCTTCAAGCAGGGCATGGTGGGCCTGTGGAGCTCCTTGCCAGAGGGTGTTGTGAAGACCGGGACTTCAAGGGGATTACAAAAAGAACTTCATGGAGGATAGCTCCATCAGTGGCTGTTAGCCAGGATGGGTAGGAATGGTGTCCCTTGCTGGTGTTTGCCAGAGACTGGAAATCGATGACAGGAGAGGAATCACTGTGTTCATCACATGTTCTGTTCATTCCCTCTGGTGCATCTGGCATTGGCCACTGTCAGCAGACAGGCTAATGGGCTGGAAGAACCTTTCGTCTGACCCAGTGTGGCTCTTCTTATGCTGTTCTGGGCAGTGTCATTCCTCCTTCATGATTGGCCACTGCCATTTCAAGGGGAAGTGGCCTTCATCACTTCATCTCTACCTGAGGAGAACGGCTGACGCCCCAAGAATGGGTGCACTCATGTGGTAAGTAGGGCAGATTATCTGTACAACTCCTCACACAGCACAGCAGAATCCCACTAAATGAAAGGTGCTGACAAAATTGAAGCTACTGTATTTCCTTTTGGCTTGGAGTGCATCATGGCGCAAGGCTTGTCGAGCGGGGTGGGGTTAAGGGCTCCAGATTCTGGGCTGAGGAAACATCTCTTGCTTAAGTTCTTTGTGAAGAGATGTAGTTCTCCCTCATGCTGAGGGGACGCAGAATAGAATGGTTCTGCCCTAGGGCAGGGTTGAGAGATGTGGTGGAGCAGGGGGCACAAGGCTGGAAAATCAAGGGGGCAATGGGTCGAAAACATCTGCAAAACCCGGAGCAGGGGTGCAGAGCAGGAATGAGGGGCATCAGCAGAGCTGGTGGGAGGCGGGGCCCTGGTAACAAACTGATGTATATGATGATAAGTTGAGATCAACGACATGCTGTCCTATAGGGAACAGACACTCTGCCATTTATAAAGAAAGGAAATACAAAGGAGAAATGGAAACGTCCCTTACTGACTATGCATTAAATATAGCAGAGCAGGGGTTGGCAACCAAAATAGAAGAAGAGCGATTTTTTTTTAATCTGGTAAACTACTCAATAATTCAAGAGCCTCAGTGCATATGAATACAAGACAGCCCTTAATCAATAGCATCAAATCATACTTTTTGTAACCCCCTATTATAAGAATGGCGCACACACAATGATTTGTAATGCAATGCCGGTTTACTGCAGGGCGTTCACGAACTTTTTACTTAGTCTTTCCTCACACTTTATATATGTGTGTTTGTACCACTGCCTTCCTGATTTTCACTCCCAAACCCACTTTAATTATGCCCATTTTACTTCACGTTTAATTTCTGCTTTCTTTCTGAAAATGCATGTTGCCCTTCACAGCACGACTGCTGCAAGCATTCTTTTCCAAACAAGACTTTATTAGCAACACCATCAAAATACAGATTCAGTGTCATATCCCACCATGCACTGCACATATTAAAGGGAGAGTTATCCAACATTTCGAGATTGCTAGTTAGATATGAGTTGGGCTTATTGTTGGGCCTTTAGATGGTCACTTTTATCAAAAATAATCTGGAGGGGTTTTTTTACTATTATTTTGCAATTATAGTATCGGGAGCTACAAAGAAGTCCTTAAAGAGCCGTATGTGGTTTCAGAGCTGCAGGTTGCAGACCCCTGTATCAGAGTCAGTGTAATTTATTATAAAAATGCCCCCCATGCCCCCCAGCCAAGGAGCAGTAGGGGAAGGAGATGTAGTCCAGGGAGGTGCCAGAATGAGGGCCACTGGTGATGTTGAGGCAGGCGATGGCGATGAGGAGGATGGCGGCTGACACTTCAGGTTGCTCTAGGAGGAATGGAGTGAGTGTATGGAAATACTGGTGTGCACTCCCTATTGACCTTGTGAAGTGGGGGGGTTGGGATCATTCTAAATATAATTAATAAACTATGTAAAGAGAAACAAGTTCCCATAGTGTGAGTGCTGCATCTGTGCCCTTGAGGGTTCCCAACCCCAGAATAATTTTACAGGGCCTGATCCAGGGACAAGAACCTGTCAACCCTCAAAGTGATGAATGGAAGTTCAATAGTAAGCTATATAATTACTAAACCATCTTACTATCAGGCAACTTGTATGACTTTAGGCAAGTCATGTAGGCCACTTCCATTTGTACTTTGGTAGCATCAAGGCGCCTCCATCATGGGCCAGAGCCCCAGTGCAAGGAGTTAACACCCTATACACAGGTTGAACCTCACTAATCCAGCAACACCCGTGATTCAGCATGACTTTAGTTCTCCGGATGACCACTTATCATGGGTGTGGCCAAACTGCCCTTCGTCCCATAAAACTTATTTCCAGCTACCAGTCCCGGATCTCCGTGATCTGTGCTGTTATTTTAGCTGTAATTTACCCTAAACGCCTTCTCAGAGCCCAACAAGCAGTGGAAATGTTGTTGAAGCTGCTAAACAATAAGGACCTCCCCTGGTTCAGTAAAGTCTCTGTTCTGGCACCGGTCAGGTCCTGGGGGTGCTTGATTAGAGATAGTGTGAATATGTCTTGTATAGCTGCAAATTACACCTTCCAACTTGAACGCAGATCTAGAGCACCAGCCGGTACTGGTGAGAAGTTACTCAGCGCATCTGCAGTGTGCTCACTGAGATGAAGGAGGGCCATGCATGCAGCCTACTCCCTAGCTTAGGTTGCCCATCACTGACTTAGCTTCTTAATGTAACATTTCTAGTCACTTCCTGTACCTGCCAGTAATGATCATGACTTGACTGGATGTTGTTTAGGTATGGGAGCAGAATCGGTTCTGGGCTTTTCAGGGTTAAAACGTGTTGGAGCAGAGCTAAGATTTTTTTTAAGCCTCCATGTTTTTCCACCCCTTACACCCCCTGCTCCCTCTGCTGCACTGGGAGTCCCCAGTCCTACTCAATAACATGGGATTTGGACAGGTAATAATGAATTGCTGCAGCTAGGAACCGTTAGCGTCCTTGAGTTACTCTGAGCGCTGGAAGTATTGTCATAGTTAGAATATTTGCTTTTGAAACAGAAGTTATATAAGCTCCCATCCCCTGTCTGCCCTGGCCTGATATTTTTGAATGTACTAAAATTAAAAAAATACGCCTTTAAAAACATCAGGTAGTAACTGGAACATCTTGGCTGGAGCCTAAGGCAAGTTAGACTCCCAAGTCGCATTCAGCGTCAATGGAGTTCGAAAATCTCTCAGACTTAGTCAATTACTCTTCTAGCCCTGGCCAAATGAGGTCCCACAGGACACTGTACTATGCCTTTATGGGAGACTCAGGCTTTATGTAGATCCCTGGGGCATGATCAGCACTGCTCTTTATTCAGTTGTGGAGGGGCATTCAGAGCTGTGGAGCCTCATTAGAGAAAACCTGCTGATAAGGTTCCTAACATTGAAATCTGGCTACAGAATACTTTTCCCCATGGGACATAGCGGAAACCCCATGGCTTGAGTCACTTAGAATTGGCCAAACCCTCAGAAAACAGTTAACCCTGCTCTGGCAGAGAACAGACAAGAACCAGTCAATCAGTGTCTTCCATCTCGAATATCGATAGCTCTGTGAGCAGGAGTTTCACAGTCTCTTGGACATGTGCAAAGGAGCTGTGAATAGATTGATCAATATCAGTGCACTGTTTCTGAGTTAAGCCCAAAACTCACCTTTGTGCTGCGATTTGGTCTGATTGGTAACCTCAGCTACTTCCCTGGATTCAGCAGTCCCTCGGGTTTCTCTTCTGACCTCCAGAGACCCTGCTACTCCCTTGTGTCTAGGTTAGATTCAATTAGCTCCACATGCCAGCATGAATGATTCAGCCACAATCAACCTGCACTTTTTTTAAAGCCAGGTTTTAACAGCTGTGGCGAGGCATCCCAACAGAAGAGTCCTGCATCACCATGCAGGGTAGTAAGAACTGATCCGTTAAAATAAATTGGAGCTGGCTCAACCATTGGCAGCTGCTCACTTATGGGATTAGAGGGCAAAATGCATGACTCAGCCAGCACCTTTCAGAGGCAGGGCTTCGGCAAATTACACTGCAGTACAACATACTGCTGCTGAGCTGCCGTCCCGACTTTTTCCCTTTCTTGGATGGTTTGGAATGCAGAGCTGTTTGGCTACAGGATTTATTCTCTGCACATTAAGTTGCTTAGTCCTGAGGGCTGCTGCTGCGGTTGTCCACATTTAATATAACAGTCCTACTATTGGCATAAGAGTAGCATGTAGAGACCCTCAGCTTCAGGCCCCGGTGTTCTGTACATCTCCTAGCAAGAGTGGTCTCCTGCAGATTTTTGTATGTTACCGTTCCTGATGTCTGATTATGTATGTGCCAGCAATGCCCCACTGCAATTTACATTGGCCAAACTGGACATATATGGACATAAATCAGACATCAGGAACAGTAACCTACAAAAACTTGTAGGAGAACACTTCGATCTCCCTGGACACTCAGTAACAGATGTAAAAGTAGCAGTCCTACAACAACAAAAAAAAACCTTCAAAAATAAACTCCAAAGAGAAACTTCAGAGCTGCAATTTATTTGCAAATTTCACACCATCAACCAAGGACTGAACAGAGACTGGGAGTGGTTGGCCTATTAGAAAAGCAGTTTCTCTGCTCTTGATGCTCACGCGTCCACATAAGCTACTGATAATGGCCCACATCCTCCCTGACTGAACTGACTTGATTTCTCCTCTCTTGATGTTTACAACTCCACACTAACTGCTGATAATGGGCCACATCCTCCATGGCTGAACAGACCTTGTCAACTCTGGCCCTCCCCTTGTCTGAGATTCCCTCTTTAAACCCTCCTCTGAAACCCCCCGCACTCATGCCCACGAAAGCTTATGCTGCAAAATATCTGCTAGTCTATAAGGTACCACAGGACTTCTCGTTGTTGCTAATTTACCAGGCACAATAAGCCTTTGCTGAGGTAATTAACAGCAATTTATATCAACGTTTTGTAAATGAGTGATTAGCTCCAGGGATAGTCCAGATGGGCAAGTAACCCATGGCTCCTTTGCCCTCTCTGTTTCCGATCAGATTTCAGCATGCTACAAAGACATTTTATACTGAGAGTTTCAATTAAGTAAGCCGTTGCCTTGTTCCCTGTTTATTTTATGTTCCAGGACTATTCTACACTAGGGGGTTGTGTTTATTTTTATGTACCTGTGAGCTGTGATTTGCCAGGCCCCTCTGGCTCTGGCAGTCCATGTACCTGCTGCCTGGCCCCCACTACATCCATTCATCACGATGCTGCTGTTCTATGGGATTTTTGGTGGTGCGGGTGCCATTCATAAAGGGAAAGACAGCTGGTTGTCTGATTGGACAGAATTTGCAAGGGGAAAGTGAGCATGGTACAGTGTGTTTCATGGAGCAACTGTTACCTGTCCCTGAACCTTTCCCTTGGCAAGAGGAGACAGGCGTTTTCAGCCAATCTAAATCAGATGGAGACCGCTGAGAAACAATTCCAGCCCAGCTTGGCAGGTAGGTCATTTTGTTGGCAGGGCTGCTGCTGCTCTACTTAAGTAATTTCTCCAAGATGCCCGGCTGACACAAATTTAAAGGGCTCTCACCTACTGCAGACATGTGCCAGTGTCAAAAGCAGCTCGCACATCCACAACCAGGGGGACTGATTCACTCCAGCTGCTCCATAGGTCGGGGGGACATCCAGAAGCCTGCTACTGTTTGAATTAAATAGCTAAGGCTTGGTTTGCACTAGGGAGGTAAGTCGATTGCAGATAAGTTGATTCTAATTACAGCTATTGTGCAGCTAGAATCGACTTATCTGCAATCCATTTATCTGTCTGTCTACACAGAGGAAGGTCGACGGGAGACTCCCGTCATCCTCCCTTACCCCTGGCAATATTGAGGAGCAGTGGGGTAGACTGCTGACCCCAGATAATTTGATTTTGCATATCTCTACCAGGTGCGCACAATTGAATTCCAGATGGTTGATCCTGACCAGGTTGATCTTCCTGGTAGTGTAGACATGGCCTCAGCCTCCTCCCTCCAGGGGCTTTAAGACTCTTGTCCTCTAGGGATCTGGCACATATCGTAGGTGTAGGTTACATATTCCCCTTGCAACTCCAGAATGCTCCTGTATATTCTGAGCAAGAACTGTCTGCAGTACAGCTGGTCGTTGGTATTGATTTCATCCAATGAACCTGGGTAGAGAGTACCTGGAAATTAATTTATTGTAGGGTAAGGGAACCAATGGAATGGTGTAATGAAGTGCTGTGATAATTAACTGCGAGGGTAAATCAGCCAGCCTGCAAGAAGGAGAAGAGGGAGGCTTAGTAACAGAGAGGGAGGCTTGGAGAAGAACTCAGGTAGCTGCTTCATTTATAGTTTCAGGGCAGGACTTAGTCTACGGCTCAAGTTCACTGGTGCTAAAATGCTGCAAGATTTCACTTCAATCACCAAAGCTCAGCTAATGAATGAAGGGTGAGATTTTTTCTTACTTTCCAGGGCTGGAGGAATTTCATCCATATCTCCCATGGACCTGTGTAATAGGCCCCTTCCGCCTTCAGCTCCATCCAGGAGAAGATGGATTTGGATCCAGAAGTCTCCAATCCCTAACTTGGGGTTGAAAGATACGGCTATCCCTCATCTATGGGAGGCTGACAGCCAATCAGCTGCATTGATAGATCCATCAGCAGGAATAAGTCAGCGGAGCAACGTGGATTTAAACTAGAGAAGAATCTGGTCCTACTTCTCCACACCTGGCATTGAAACCACAATATCGGGTCCATTCTCTGACTTACCTGATCATTACATTCCTGAAAGAATTGTTCAGTCTTACCCACTCTTGCTTTCTGCATAGTGAGTTCCTGATGCAATTCCAACATCAGTGGAAGGCTTTTCATTGCAGTCTAATTAGACCTTAAGAGTGAAATTCACCCTTTTGCAAAGAACTAGGCTCAGGCATATCCCTCACTTACATTTCACTTACTTTCTGTTTTACATCTATCTAGATAACGCAGAGAGAAAGAAAGAAGGCGGCTCTATGGCCTACAGCCATCTAATGATAACGTGCATGAGATTAAACTGCAGCCTTACTGCTGCCTAATTACTCAGTGAATGTTATTTTATCCCTTTCCAATTTCCTCATCAATTTTTTAAATTTCATTATAATGATCCTGGTTTGTACATCACTCTTGCCAGACTGTTATTATTTTTTAAAAGGAAAATTGCAGCCATTACTTTTTTAATTAAAACTGTTTTTAAAAAATAAGTCCCCAGATGTCATCTGTTATTTTGTTTCCTGTGAGGACAGCAGCAGAGCAGTGGACAGTTGTAGGAGCTTAATGACTGCCAACTCCAATTTCACACTTGTGAACGGGGGCAGGGGGGTGGTCCTGATAATTTTTTCCATCAATTGGTGGAATAATTTTTGTGGTGTGCACTGAGGCAATTGTGGATGTGCACTGCCAATAGAAACACAGGCTACCAGCTGTGGGTGCTCTGCTAATCAGCTGGGCAGTACTTGAATCTCAAGTGCTCAGCTTACAGGAAACACTGCTTGTGACTTCACTCTCACTGTGACTTATGTTAGCAGCTAGAGGCTGCAGTTAAGATCTGGATCTCAATGTGTCAGGTGCTGCACATACACGTAGGTTATTGATAGCCTGGAAGTGACGTTCTGATTGTAGCCAGCTAGAATGGGGCCCAATAAGAGTATGAACATCATGCTATTAGCTTCAGCAGGGGCTAGCACATAGAGTTTGGGGCTAGCATCTCTGGTGTGCTTGTACTCTGGTTTCTACCTCATGCTGAGGCCCATGATGTCACATCTATACTGCTGTTGTTGCCCTGCTATCATACGGATACGACAACCATTCCTCTGCGTAGCCATCCCCCCATAGTGACAATCTTGGCCCCAAAGCATTTGCAATCTAAATAGACTAGCTGAAGGAAGTCATAGTAGCTCCATTTTACAGATGGAGAAACTGAGGCATGAGTTAACCAAATTGTCCAAAGGCTGTGGTAGAGCCAGGAACTGTGAACACAGCTCTTCTGAGTCCCAGCCCAGGGATTTAGCCACAAGATATAATTTTCCTTCTGGATGAAAGACTGAATATTTCTTTTAACATCCTATTGCCTCCTTCCTCAAAACAGAACTTGCTGGGAAGTGGACAGCAGCTTCAACAACACAAGATGCCTTTCCTACAGCCTCCTTAGATAAATCGCACCAGCATCCTTGATCTGAGATCTAAAGCACCAGCATTAAAGCTCTGTTGGTCATTCACAAGGAATAATCTAAGCGGTTAATTCTGCCACCTCTTCTGCTGAGGGAATATTCAGGCGCAAGTTGCAGTTGCCTTGAATGTTGTCCTTGTCCAAAGGGTTCAATGGGCAGGTTCCAATCATGATCTGGGATAGTTCTCTGCGCAATTGGAAACTGTGATGGGTTGGATTGAAATGGGAGGGATAACAGGCCTGGGGGGAAAAAAATTGAGCTCTTTTATGTGTAACCGACACGCGTCCTGGGAGTGGTGTTCTGTCCCCTCTGGTCCCACAGAGACCTCTTAGCAAGAGAGGAATGAGTCTGTTCTACCTCTTGAGCTGCTGGCCCCATGGTTTTCAGCTCAGGTGGTAGAAGCTGATGTGCTCAGCCAGTGGCTCTGGAACTATTGTTAGGACGGAGATGTGGTGTGACACCTCCACCCCGTCTGTTCACACTCCCCTCACTGCCTCAGGTCGAGGTCACAAGCAGGGTTGCTGGTTCTCCCAGATCAGATGGCATCGCTGCCATCGCTGCAAATGGGGTCCAGGCTAGGGGAGATGGCAGTCAAACAGCAGCTAGAGGTGCCTGCAGAGCCCTGGGCCAGTGATGGGACCTCGCCTGGGCTGGCAAACACGCTGGCTTGGGACCAGTCAGGTCCTGAGGGTGCTGTACCAGGGACATCAAAGCTGTAATTCAGGCGAAGAGCCTAAGGCTAGGGGTATTGTAGATAAAGGGCCAGAGGTCTCATGTTTGTGTGATAAATCTCATGTCTGGAGTCTTGCTTCTTCTGCATGACCAGAGCCAGGGTTTTTTTGTTTTGTTTTGTTTTTTTTTAAAGTGACCTCCTGCAATTATCGCTGCAGCTGGCAGCCCAGTGCTAGTTCGTTAATTAGGAAATGTAACGAGAGCCTTTCAATGTCTGATAGTCGCCCTTGTTATGCATCTGTTCTGCAGTGTGGAACATCTTCCAGCAAGTTTATGGTTTACCTCTTTACCACTGACAGTTATGCACTCCTGCATCCATTAAAGGAAGCTGGTGAATAGGTGGTTGCATATAAGCGTGAGCATCCAGGAACTTTTCATGCTGTCTTTCACCTTGGCAATGGTCAGTGCTAATCTTCAGGCTTCAGTGGTTGTTCCAGTGCAATGGGTGAAGCATCAGGTGTTTGACCGGCGGTGAAGGCCAAATCCCCAACACCCTTCATCTCCGCCTAAGCACGGCCACAGCCGAAGAACTAATTAACAGCATCAACCACGTTAGCTTTAGCATGCAGATGCGAGCTCTACCCTGTGTCCGCTGTCTCCCTCGAGCGATAGTGTTCTGTCTGCCTTTGTAGCGCCAGAACGGCAAGCTCCACCATAGGGGTGAATTGCTGATTCGCTGAGCTCAGCTTTACCCATTGCATTATCACCGCAGGATGTCATCATCATAATACAAAATACTCAGGCAACCGCTTTGTCTTGTTTCCAAGCCCTAGGAAACAATTAGCCTTCTCTTCCAATGCACTGATGAGTTAACCAACCCTTTCCCAACCATAAGAAGCACTAAAAGAATAGCTGAAAAGAAGAAAAATGATCCCAGGGCTGCTGTCACCCTAATAATATGGCTTGCAATTTTGCATTAGCTGTGTCAAGGCTGCCACAGACTAGCTCTTCTCATGGCTTTCCCTACTGGGCCAGCAATGTGGCCACTGCTGACAAACAGGCACGAGAATGAGTCATAGTAACATTGCTTTGCTGGAGACTCAGGCGGATTGATTGTTACCTCCCTCAGACGGGAATTGCGAGGGCCCAGCACCTCTGGCAATCAACTCACATGTTTATCAATGGCCCTGTCTGGACTAGGAAATAGATTTGCAACCTGTATGCTGGCTACGCAGGCTGGATGTGCTACTGAGATCTGTGGTTGTCTGATTTCTCCCAACTTCTCTCTTTGCACCGCCCAAAGCTTCACAACCCCTCACGCCTGAAGGGGATATTGAATCAGCTACTCTGCCCTCCTGAACAACACAAGGCTCCATCTGGTCACCCCTACATGGAGCCTAGCTGACAACCCAGAAAGGCAACCAGTGTTCCCCGTAAATGCGCCCACAGCCGGCTGCATGGGTGTCTATTGGTGGTGCACAGCTGCATTTGCCTTGGTGCACAAAACAATATTTATTCTGCCCATGGATGGAAAAAGTTAGAGGGAACCCTGCCAGCTGCTGCCTTGGTGAAGTTGCTTGGTGCAATCGCAGTGAGGAGCCATGTCAGGAAAGAGCTGTGCAACATCTCCTGATTGTGACGATGCTGAATCCAAACCTCATCAGGCTGCAGTGCAGATCTTTATGTTGACAGTGTGGTAACTACCTTCTGAAGGACGTGGCAATGAGCTGGGACCTGGGACATGCATCACAGGAATAAAATTGTCCCACTGACACTGAAGCTTTCCCAGTGGTTAGGGCCTGTCTTTATTTCCCAGCGTTTGGGATTTGCGAGACCCTGGCTTCAGTTACTTGCTATGCCACTGACTTCCTATGTGCCCTTTTTCAAGTCACTTACTTTCTTTGTGCCCTAATTCCCCAGGTGTGAAATGGGAATGGTAATAGCACTGCCCTACCTCTTGGGGATTCAGTGAGGAGCTTGTGAGGCAGTCGGCCAACACAGGGATGGCAGCTGCATAAATATCATCAATAGGGTGCTGACTGTCTTGGTCTTAAATTTATCAGCAGTGAAAGCCCAGGGCTGGTATCTGGTGCACTCACTTCTTCATTCAGGAGGAACTGTTCTCACTTGGGACCTGCAGAGGTCTGCTGAGCCACTTATGGTATTGTTCCGAGCCCAATTGCTTTCATTAGAGTGGCTTTAAGATCAAATAGAGCATCAGTTAATATCTGAGGCATAGCCCTTTAGTGACTGTCTCTCACACACAGAGGTATAATGGCTCTCCCTGAAACATGGAGATAGATATAGATATATTTATGTATATATCTGGTAGAGCTGGAAGGGACCTTGAGAGGTCATTGAATCCAGGCCCCCGTGCTTACAGCAGGACCTATCGCCATCCCTGACAAATTTTTTTTAACGCTTTCCTGCCCCTGACCTTTACAAGGCTCCCTCTCAAGGACTGAGCTCACAGCCCTAGGTTTACAAGGCCAATGCTGTAACCATTGAGCCATCCCTCCCTCCAAATGCCCCCTTATTTGCGTCTGTCTGTGGAGCTCATTTGGAGCCGGGAAACCGGTTCTTGAGGAAGAAAGTTTCTCCCTGCCTCAGACGTGCTGAATGTTCAGTCAGGTTACAACATGAGGCTGTGATTTTCAGGCACCGAAACCCCACAGAATGTTGGATTTGAAGCAGCAGCCGTTGGTTTCAGACCAGTCCATTCAAGCCCATGGTGAAGGTTTTACTACAATCCCAGATACCATGTTATAAACCTGGCTGGGTTCAGCTGGGTGAATAATTCTGTTCATTTGTCGAGTGCTCCATTTTGGGAAAGGGCTGGGTGGCAGGTCTGACTGGATGGAAAAGGGAAAGCAAGAGGAAGGGGGAGGTGTGAGTGCCACTTGCGTATGTCCTATGCTAGAGGAAAAAGGTCACTACATGCGCTTTGCTACAGGAATCCAAAATCCTCCTGACACATTTGACAGCCGCTGCTGTGGTGTCCCTGCTCAGAGATGGGAAGAGGTGACAGGAGGCGGCGAGACAGCCTGAGAAGCACAGAGCTCCTTTCATGAAGCTCTGAGAAATTAACGGCCTTGCACAGGTTGACTGGCACTGAAGCACCCAGGAGATCAAACTGGTGCCCTTCTGCCACTGCAGAGGAGGGTTTAGTGCAGCTCTGGTGGTGCAGTGGCACGCAGAGAAGACTGCCAGCTTGGGTAGCACTCAGGGTAGTTACATTTCCTAGATCTGTGGTGTTCAACATGCTGTGCCATGGGAACTATCCAAGCGTGCCATGGCATTTCATCAATTTCCCCTCACTGCAGCTCTTTGGAGAGCCAGAATCGGGGGAGGGGGGTAGGGAGAACGGATGACCCCCAGCTGGAGGAGGGGGTGGTCAATTTCCCCTCACCCCAGCTGGTGCAGTCCTCCCCCACATGTTGTGGCTCTTGGCAGAACCACCCTGAGGAGAAATGCCAACCCCACAGAGAAGACTCAGCTCCCCAGATGGCACAAAATGGCTGAGCGGTGGAATGGTTGGTCTCACTGAAGTGTGCCGTGGCACTGAAAAGGTTGGGAACCTCTGTCCTAGAGACCTGGTGTGGCAAAATTACTCTGCAAACATGGCGAGAATTCCATGGATTTCTTCTGAGGTCCTGAAAGACCGTCCTTGCCCAGGTTGCTGGGATTTTAATTCTCTGGGCTGGGAAATATTCTGAACCGTAACATTTCCTAGCACAGTGGTGCTCCACTGGGGCACCTCTGGCAGGGGTCTGTAACCGAAATAGCAAAAACAGACATTTTCTTCAAAGTCGGTTACAAAATCAGCATGTCAAGAGCCGCAATGCATGTGCCTACGAGGCAGTCCGTAATAAATAACGTGTCTATACTTTTTGTCACCTGATTTTTAAGAACAGCGCACACACAATGATTTCTAGCAATTAGACAGCTGTTACCCCATCCCCAAGCTTTACCTGCCTCAACCCCCAAACCCAAGTTTAACCCCTTCCGCCCCAAACCTGCCCCCCTAAACCTCAGGATCTACTTGCCTCAACCAATAAGCTCTGCACGCTGCCTCTGATTCTCCATGGCTGCCGCCTCCCCCGATGTCTTCTTCTCAGTGAGCCTGTGCAGCTCCATCAGGGGCAGACTCGCCCTCCCCTCCAGACAGCTCTCCTGCCGGCTTCCCCCGCTGCCACAGCTGACTGCTCAGCAGCTCCAAGCGCTGCCATCACTTAAATCAAAAAACAAAGTCCCGTTTTAACTGCGGGCATTGTTTAAGTGGCGGCAGCCTCCCGAGCGGCAGGAGGCATCAGCAGCAGCAGCACTTGGAGCCACAAGTGGCTCTTTAAAGAGCCACAGATTGCTGACCCCTGAATCGCTGTTCAGAACCGCTGACGGGGAAGGGAGCCAAAGGGCTCAATGGCCCCAGGGCCTGGTGAGTCAAAGGGACGTGGCGCTCCCAGCTGCCACTGCCTGGCAGTGACTGCTGGAGCCCCAGGCACTTCAAGTTGCTGCGAGAGCCCCGTTCTGCATGGCTGTGAGGGCTGGAGGGGCCAGCATCATGGTCTGGGTGGGGCTGCGGGCTGGCTGCCCCAGCCTTGCCCTTTCTGCCTGAGGCGCTGCCCTTTCTAGTGGTGCATGATGGCCTCCCCCACACCTTGCTTGGGGGGGCTACGGAAGCCGTTGGCCCCTCTGGTCTCAGAAAGCTCCTGTTTAACAGCCACCACGGGCCGCTTCAGAGCTGGTCGCATTTCAGTGGTGGACAAAGTGATCCCTTAGCGACCCAGGGATGTGGTGTTGGAATTACCCAACAGATGTGAAGTGATTGGATTTAAGGTGCCATAATGTAGCAAATTGACATTCATGCAAGAGATATTTTAGCTCTTCCAGGCAAGGGGAAATTATTCCCTTTGTAGACAAGTGGGATAATTAATCATTATCATCTCACCATTAGATTTAATATTCCCGGCTCCTGCACATGCCCCAGCTTGGCACTGTAGCCTTTATCAGACAGCCGTTGACAGCAGCAGCCTCTACTCATCACTGATTACATCATTCCCTTTATTCCCTTTGGAGGGTGTCAGGTGCCATTCCCCCTCCAGATCTGGAAGGGACCACTCCAATGCATGCAGAGAAGAACCAGCTCCTCAGATGGCCCAAAGCAGGACAGTTCCATTGAAGTTAATGCCACTTTACACCAGCTAAGGGTTTCAGCAACTGACTTTCATTACATCCCCAAAGCAGCAACCATGCCACAGAGAGTTCTGGATGCCAGCCAGCTCTAACAGCTCAAGGGAGAACAGAGACTGAGACTGATTTGATCATGGCCATTAGAAATCTCTTTACACATCACCGAAAACTTTGGCAACATATTTACAGAGAAGCTCGTCTGCTGTTACCCCCACTAAAAAATACAAATGTTTTTTTCTCTTTGTTTCTGTGCATGCAGTAAGACGACAGGATCTTTGTTGTACTGGATTTCACCTGCATCTGCTTATCTGCCTCCTTGGAAATTAGAAGATGTAACTTCTCTGTGGGCAGTGGCCATACTGTTGAGCTGCCTTTAGCTTTTCAGGGCTGTATCTCCAATAATTTCACTGCAGCAGTCTAGCATCCTCACGCCACCACAGCGAGTATCAACTGCTTCCAAGAAAGGTGTTAAGCAGTCCTGCAGGGGGGCAGCGTTCCCTCTGAGTTTTTCCCATCCATGGGTGGAACAAATTTTGTTATGTGCACCAAAGCATGTGCCGTTGTGCACCACCAATAGAAACACAAGCTGCTGGCTGTGGTTGGCTGTGGGTGCTCTGATAATTGGCTGGGCAGCCACATGAGTCTCTCCAGGGCAGCTGCCCAAGTGCTGAGTTTACAGGGAATAGTGGCAGTGGGGCCATTATGAGTTACTCTGCACCAAGAGAAAAATTCTCCTTTGCTACATTGAGTTACAGATTAGCTTCTGCCCAGATGTAGTAGAATATATACCCCACCCACATCAGGAGCAGGTTCCTCGACAAATCAGGGATAACCCTAACATCTTCCCTGGGGTTTTGCCCCAAGAAAGACAGGGGAAGAAGTAATCTGTAATCCTATTTGCTTTGCAGAGATCACACCAAATTCTACTGCTACTCAAATCCACAGAATGAACACAAGAGTTACATTTGATCCATTGTTACATATTTCCCTGTGCAGATGCTGCAAGTGGTTGAATGAGTCATTGCTCTCCAGCAAGGATGAGGACTGAAAATTTCTCCACGATTTTTCTACCTATGCCAATTTTTCTGTTCCCACTCTAAGGTTTTGGCTTCCGTTCTGGCAGCTTTTTTCATGTGAAAATGCCATTAAAATAAAACAAAGAAAGTTAAGGAACCACCACCCCCCAAAAAAATTAACTTTAAAACAAAGTGGATGGGAATGGGCAAAAACAACACTGCTGTACATCTGCAGCACAAAGAATGGCCTTCATGTGTTTCTTTAGAGAGCTAACAGCTGACTCAGAAGACTCAACAACAGGATGCATTTCTTTTCCTTCACCATTCACCCATGCAGCCAAATGAAACTCCCCTGCTTGGTCCTTTCAGATGTTTTCTCTGTAGAGCGTCGGGTCCAGTTTGCCCCCTTCTTTTTTCCTTCTTTTGATACCCCTCTGCCAAGTTGTTACTTGCCTATTTTTGTACGGTGCCCAGCTGGGAACAGAGCCAAATAAAAATGGAATCTTTTGCAGAGGGCATCGAAAATGTTCCTTGAATAAGCGCCAATAAAAACAGTTGCCTGCGCCGACCATTGATTTTTTTTTTTCATCCTTTCTTTCTAGAAGGTGACAATATAACTTGTTATGCGGGAAATCGGCTCCTATTGATCCAAAAGGCTGGATTCGGCTTGCAAAGTTCAGCTTAACTACAGAGCACTTTACAAAAGTTTCCGCTGAAAGAAAATTATTTTCTAAGCTGGGAAGGCTGCCTAGTGGTTAGAGCAGGGAACTGGTAACCAGGCTCCCTGAGAGTGGAGTGTGTGCTCAGCGTTCTGTCAAACAGAGGCAGATGTTGTCCCAGCACAAAGAGGTTACCATCCAATTGGTTGCTCAGCATTAATGCACTGATTGACAAGCACTGAATAGTTTTCTTGCTCTCTCTCTCTCTGTATAATACACACACACACACACACACACACACACACACACACACACACACACACACACACACACACACACACACTCTCTCTCTCTCTCTCTCTCTCTCTCTCTCTCTCTCTCTCTCTCTCTCTCACATTTGTTCAGGGCCAGGGGCTGGGTTGTGGAGGGTGCAGGATTGGTGGTGAGGAGGGGCTCAGGCCAGGGGTGATGGTGTGGGCATCAGGGCATGGGGTTGGGAGGTATGTGGGGGGAGCAAAGTGCCAGGGCAGAGTTGCGGACAGCAGGTGGCTGCTTCCTGGGGCTGGCATGGGGTGGCAGGGCTCTCATGGCCCAGTTTTGTGGTTTCTTCCCAGGGCTGCATGGCTGAGCCAGTGGCTGCTCTGTGGGGGCAGCCAGGGTGGCAGAGGGCATGGTGCCAGCCGGTGGCTTCTTCTTGGAGTTGGGTGCTCGCTACCCCCCCACCATGTTCATTCTGGAGTATACATGGTGTGGTACTTGCTGGGGCCCCCCGCAATGACTACAGCTGTCCCACCTATCACACTTCCTCTCTTTCCATTTGCCAAGAAACAATCCCATTGCAGGCACAGCCCATTGTCCTGGCACAGCCAAACCCAGGCTTTCCTTTAAGTGATGAGAAGAGGAAGCCGTATACTCTTCTTACTGCTTAGGAGGAATTCTTGAACAAACTGACTCACGGCCGGATGGACAGACGCAAAGTTTCTGACATATACAGTGGACCTATGAAAGGAGTTTGTTTGTTATCCCTCAATGTATAGTGTATCCAAACACCCCACTGACATTTTGCCATCCTTGTTTAATGCTCTGAAAAGTTGGCTTGGATTACTTCAATAGCACTCCAGATCAGAGGATCGATGTGTAACTTCCAGGGTCCTGGGCACAGGCCCAGGGTGCCAGAATTTCGACCTTGGAACATCAAAAAAAAAAAAAAAAAAAAGTATTGTTGAAAAAAAAAACCATTCAATTAGACACAACCTATGACTTTGGACAAGTCACTTTGAACTTTCTAAGCCTTTGTCTATTAAAGTGGTGGAAATGGGGGAATAATAGCTGCCGCACAAGAAGATACTGAGATTGTTGATCAGTGTTTGTAAAGCACCTGGAGATTCTCAGATGACAGAGCAGTGAAGACTATTATGGCCAGTTCTGAGTGTGGTCCACAGAGGCACCAAAGAGACAACATGTGAGCCAGACTGGAGTCCTACGACCGGTTCCGTTTGAGACAGGTAATACAGGGAGGATGGCAGTGTGACAACAAGTCTGAGCTGGGGTTCATGTTCGGAGTCAGTGACCCTCAGAAATTTATGCAAACGTACAGCGTTCGCAGGATTTCTGCCACTGATGGACAACCTTGCACGTTCTCAGTTGAGTTCCACTGCATTTGATCTGGGAGAAATGGCCGTTTTTGCTTTCGAATTTAAGGATGGGGGGACGGGGGGTGCTGAGGATTGATATCCCACTCTCTCTGAAATAGGAAAGACATCAGAGCTCCAGTTTCTGTCACATCACTGCTCGCCCATGGGAGTTTTGCTTATGTCAGGATGTCAAAATTAGGTCTGTCGACTTTAAAGGAAGTTTTGACTCACTAAACCTTAAGGATTTGGCCCACAAAAGGAGATGGCTTTGCCTAGCCAAAGACAACTTTATATTTACCCCTTTATCAAGCCACTTCACATGCTTATTACCATGTTTATACATCCCAGTTACCCCCACCCCAAACCAGCCTTAATTTCCAACTGTTAATTAGGCAAAGTGCTGTGGCTTGCTATGGTGTAATTAAAGAATTAAAAGCATACCTGGTGCATGCTGATGGGATGCTAAGTTACATTATTTAAATAAAGCCAGGCCATTAATTATGCATGTCCTTCACTCTTTCTTCTTTTGATAAACACCAGCCACTTTTGGGTTGGAGATGGAGAGAAGATACAAAGTTTTTATGAATTAATGAGGCACAATAAGCCCTCCAGGGGCAGTGGGAACAGCAGGTGCAGTTTGCACTTTGCAAAGGGGGATGATTGTCTGTCATTCCAGAACAAATTAGGAGCCAACTGGATGTACGTGAAATGAACATGAGTGCATTGTTATTGGGCATCCATGTATTTTTTTGGGAGGTAGCATCCAGCATTTCTGGCTTCTGATCCGAATCTCCCTTTTTTCACAGGTGGAAGTGACACACTAGCCTGGCCAGCCAAAGCGCTGCACATTGAGCTGCCTGCAGAGCGCTACCTGTTTGCAGGTTCCTCTGAGGAACAGTGTCCACAGATGTCTGGCTCAGGTCAGGGGTAAGCAAACTTCTTCTGTTGGGCCCCACTTTTCATCCCTGCAATTAGCTGGGTGCCCCAACCTGTCACATGTAATCCAAACTGATGGAAATTTCAGTTATGTTCATATGAAAAAAAAACCCACCACCCCTTTGGCACGTGTAAGAAAATAATATGGTATTTCGCAATGCATCCTCTATCATGCATTCTTCAGTGGGCAAGGGAATTTGGACCTGCTTCCATGCAGGAAATTCAGTGTGTGTGTGTGTGTGTGTGTGTGTGTGTGTGCATGCGCATGTGCAAAGGAAGCAAACTCACCCCTTGCATGTCCAGTTTCTCTCCCTTCCTCCCTGCAGTGCTGTGCCAGGGAAGACTGCAGGACACAATGGTGGATCTTTAGTGTGTTACAACAAAGTCATTTTACCGATCACTCGGTCTACTTAAATTTTTCATTAACCTCTCTCTTCTACACTCATCGCATAGCTATTTTTGTAGCCACATTTATAGCCATCCTTTATAGCCACATTTACAAAAAAGCACGTGCACATGCACACACACACAAACACACACACACACAGGGGCTGCTGCTGGTGAGCTTAGGAAGAATGCCTTGCTGTGGAGCAATGGACGTTCATCTGTTCATTTCCTATGTGACCCTGGGCCAAGTGGCTTAGGCCCAGGTCCTCAAAGTGCCTAATTCCCCTGGGAGAAAGGTGCTTAAAATGCCTTTGAGGATCTGAGCCTTCATCTTTCTCTGCCATCTATGACATAGGAGCTAATAATCCTTCCTTTGTCTATTTCCCTTGCAAGATGCCTTCAGGCAGGGACTGTCTCTCGCAATGTGTTTGCACAGGATCTCTCAGACGAGGGTCCTGAGCTTGGCTGGTGCCTCTGGGAGCTATTGCAGTACAAACAGTTCTAATACATTCAGAAGATATCAATTGCAAAGTCCTACTGGCAAAGCTCGTCAAATAATACCACCCTCTCCATCGCTCAAAGGCTGTGACTGCTGCACGGGAAGAGGTAGCCATGGTAACGTTTTGAGTCCTGATGTATTTCTCCCCCATGAAAAGCGAGGAAGAAGTCATAAACAACTTCAACTGCTGAATCAACAAGTTAGCCGCATACGATCAGAGAGGCACATGGCTTTTTTTCCTCTCCTTGCCAATACCGTAAATTAAATCCATACAGAGGAAGTGCATGTGTCACTATATGTCAGCCATTCTTGAACTCTGGGTTGGGAGCCAGAAGTGGGAGGTAAGGCTTAGATTGCAGGCCCCTTGCCAAAAGCTGAAGCTTTTGACATGTCTAATCCTCTCAGGACAGTGAAGCATAGACTCCTCACCCTCCATCAGGGGCTTGGGCAGGCTCAGACTTCAGTTCCCCCACCTACCAGGGGTTGTGTAGTAATTTTTGTTGTCAGCAGGGGGATAGTCGCCATGCAAGGCACTTTGAGCTCTCTGCTCTACATAATGGTGAGTAAGTATTAAATAGACAGGTGTGGTTTGCCTTTCATTCTGAACGACCCAAAGGCATTTTACAAAATAGGCCTCGAGACCTCCTCAGCCACTGCTGATGCAGCACCCCCTCTGGGGTGGTGCAGCACAACAGCTTGTTTGAACAGCACAGAGCAACACTTCACTGTATAGGACATGGCAGTAGGGCTGGAATAGGTTTCATATAGTGAGGGATGCTGAATGCCAGACCCCTGGCCACACCACCACCCTGGTCCCACCACTGCCACCAGAGCTGTGGGCAGGAGCATAGCTATGTCTCTGGGATGAGGGGCTCTGAACAGGAATAAGGAGGCCAGGACTGGGGTTGGCAGTCTGAACTCCAGCCACAGGTCTAGAAACGCAGCCCCGCCTAAAATCCAGGGGTGTTATGGCACACCCCCATCAACGTTCCCTCTACCTTTTTTTCCAGCCATGTGCAGAATAAATTTTGTTATGTGCACCAAGGCACACGTGGATGTGTTCAACCAGTAGAAACACACGCTGCCTGCTGTCAGCAGGTGGAATAGTTTGAAATAACCCTGTCAGTGGGAGTCAGGCAGTTTGCTCTCTGTGGCAGTCACTGGACATTATTAACCAGCCAGGGACACCAATGAATCTCAAATGATGAGCAAAAGCGGCAGCAGGAGGAAAACACTTTCCTTTTTTGTTTGTTTTTTTGCTTATGACAGTTTTATATTAATTAGCCCCCATTACACACTGGTATTAATAGTGAAAAATCAGGTGCTGAGGATATTGCAAGGGTAATTGCAGGCATAAATATGGGATGCTTCAGGCCTTTGGACACGCCAAATTATATGATAAAGAGGTGATAGAGCCTCATTTACAGATAGTCTGAGCTCACTAAGTCAGGGGAGACTGAGAGAGAGACTGGAGCACTGTCCCTGTGCAAGGGTCAAAGGGAGGGGCCTTCCCCCTGAGCGCCAAGATCTCCAAAAGGAGTATAGAGGAGATAGGAAGGGATGGGGCATCCTCTGTACTGCAGTGGCTTTTTAACTGCTCAGAGGTGCATTACACCTTCTTGAGCTACAATGTCTCCCTGGGGTATTGTTGCTCTGCTCTGCTTCCCTTCTCCCTCTGTTTATGGTTGTATGTTAGTGGCAGAGGGAGAAGACCATGGGAACAGCCACAGTGGGTCAGCCAAAGGTCCATCTAGCCCCCTATGCTCTCTTCTTACAGAGGCCAATGCCAGGTACCCCAAAGGTAATGAACAGAACAGGGAACCAGCAGGTGATCCAGCCCCTATCACCCATCTCCAGCTTCTGACAAACAGGCTAGGGACACCATCCCTGCATAGCTTGGTTAATAGGCAATGGTGGACCTGAATTTATCTCTCTCTTTTTTGAACCCTGTTATTGTTTTGGCCTTCACAATATCCTCTGGCAAGGCGTTCCTCTGGTTGGCTGTTTTGTTCAGAAGAAGAAGCTGAAGGTATTCAATGTGGCTTTAGCTGAGTCATTTAATCTTTCTGTGGCACAGTTCCCCCACCTGTCAAATGGCCATAGGTCTTCCCATTTGAGCTTTTTCGGTTTTAGGGGCATGGGCCATTGGTCACTATGTGTACATACAAAGCCTAGCACATTTGGGCCCACATCTCAGTTTTGGACACCTAGGACTAAATGGGATCTAGAAGGCATGTCTCCTGCTGACTTTAGTGATTCCACTTTGCTGGTGGCTTGCACTTTGTTTGGCCAGGAACACTTATGTGACCTCTATCAATCTACCCCACGGTCCCCTGCCCAATCTGCTTCTGTCTCCCTTCTTAAAGAGGCCCAAATGTGTCAAAACGAGGATCCCAAATAGCCACAGTAGCTTAAAGACCAATGAAGCAAGGAGGCTACTTAACTGGGAAATTATCTCCGTTCTTCCTTTGAAAGCCATTAACATGGAAACTTATCGTCAGTCGCTGCTACTTTCCAAACAGCCACTATCACGGCTTTCTCTAGGTAGTTGTCCCTGGCTTTCTTCCATCTGCTTGCCCAGTGCATATTTATTCAGGCCCTTTCCTGTGTGCTGGCAGAATGACAGTTGACCAATAAATGTGTCAATAACAATTTGGAATCATCAGGTCATGATGCCCTTGGATTGGTTTTATTGAGAGGGGGTGAGCTGAAACATTTATGCTGTATGTAGAACTGCCAGGCTAGTGAACTAGTTGTAGAATAGAAGGAGGCTATTTATGGCTGACAAAAAATTTACATGAAAGTAATTAAATTGCAGCATATGGGGAAGGGGAGTCAACAGTTATAGTATTATACCACAGACATAGGCTGTGCTAGACTGCCAGAGACTATCTGCTGTAACAGTTCACACTGAAGTTTCTATTTATAGCTGTCATATTATTACTTACAAAATTAAATGATGCTTTCTGTATAAGAAGAATGATAAATTTAGGCAGGGTGCCATGTTTGTCTAAAAATTAAGGTAGCATATTGGAGTGGTTAGCACATAGGAGTGGCAGACAGCTGTCAGTGTGACAGGAGATCCATCTTTATGAATTTGCCAAAGATGCCAGTTAGATTTTAAAGCTGAAATCTAACCAATTAGATTTGCTAATATACATTGGATAACCCCTTTTACCGATGTAAAGGGAGCGTGAGTGACCTAATTCAATGCTGGGTTCTTTTCATGGCAAATTTTAACCTGAAGCGTAGTTTTCAATATATTAATTCACCCAGGACCACATGAGCACCCAATCAGCAGCTCAGGCCAGACCCATATGCAGGAATTTCAGTGAGGACTGCATTTTTATAAATGTGGACCACAATTTTTTTAAACATAAAGGAATCCAAAAGGGTCGTGCAATGAATGTTAATGAAAAATTTGACTGGAAACAGTGATTGGTAAAATGATTTTGTTTTAACACCCTAAAAATGTATACAGTGATAAAGGTTTCATAGAAATTACCTTCTGGGATCTTGCTGTAATATCATAAGTGAATAACAATATTCCCTTGTCCTCTTCCCTTTCCTGCTGCTAGCAGTCAACTGGGCCAGATTTCTAAGCAGGGGGCTGACCAATGAACTAGAGCTCCCAGGTTGCCTTGGGTCCCCCCATCATACCCTGCAGGCTCCCCCTGCACAGTGCAGCAGGGAGGAAGGAAGGGGAAACCAGACACAGGTGGCAGAGGTGGGGGTGTCGTTTGCACCCTTCCCACTGCACTGCACACAGGCCTACACATATAGACATAGCTGGTGTTCTAGGTGTGTACTGCACACACAATATAGCCTTGTAAGCAATTATCACAGAGTGAAGTTGAGACAGCAGTTATACTGCAACCAAGGAACACTGCAGCTCATTAAGATTTCTTATTGCATTTACTTATGATCATCAATTCTTTAGTACCTAACACATTTGTCACATATTCAAGGCTCCATTTGTTCTTAAGGCACTTTTAAGAGCATAGTCCCTGCTATTTGAATGGATTGGCTCAAAAGGACTAGGTTTACAATATCAAAAGCAATTGCTTACAGTTAATGTTTTAAATTGCTGTCAGGCTGGCTTATCTGAACGTCTAAAGTAGATTATGAATTAGTTAAAGATCTACTTACTAGATGTCACACTGCAGAGTGTAGGCCTGCTCATGACAGACTTCAGTTCTTTGTGTTCAAAAACTGAAGAGGAAGCACAATCTTCGAAATTAAATCTCAACGTGGCTCCTAGGGCAGGGATGTTGGGTGAGTTCTTTCCACATGGCCTCTCTGGATGGTCCTTGCAAGTGGGATTCTACAGCTTCTTCATGGGTTCAGCCAACTCTAGGGTTCACATGGTAACCTCTGGTGTTAACACAGCTATCTATCTTGATTTCAGGGCTCGTGGAGGAAGGGCACTCTGATTGCCATGGGATATTTGCCAACAGGGTGGTGAGATTTTAACTGTCTCAGTTTTTCTGCTGCTACCAGCAGCTGCAGAGGGTCATAACTATCATCAATCCTTTTCTTATTGGAGGCTTTTTATGTTTCGTTCATTTCAAGGATTGCATTTTGGTATTAGCCCATGGTAATAATCAGAATCTCCCTCTTTGTCAAGCAACATTTTAGCAGTCCAAATTTATGCCCTGGTTTAGATCATTCAACATTCCATATTTCCTACAAATTCCTATTACTGCTAGGCTATGTCTACACGACAGGCTCTTCCCATCAAAATGAGCTTCTGTCAGGAAAACCATGGAGTGTCTACAAGCAAAATGTACTTTGTAGACAGTCTATCAACAAAACTCGGCACATCCGTGGGCAACGTTAGACATATCCCTGTTCAGGTATAACTCCTCCCTTGACAGCTTTCTGTCAGAAAAACCAACTTGTAGATGCTCCAGTGCCCTTTTGTCAGCAAAGACGGCTTTCGGGTTAGCGGGCAGCCCTGTTTGCAGAGCTTCCAGTTAGCCGTTCTGTCGAGAGAGGGCTGGGCAGTCTGGCTGCTCTCTGTCAACAGAGCGGATTGCTCTTTCAATTGGCTTTCATGTGTAGACGTGATCTGTCGGCAGACGTTTTGCTGTGAAATCCCTTCCAACAGTCACCTCTGTCAACAGAGGTTTCTCGTGTAGATATAGCCCTAGAGTGCCACAATTATTCACAGTGAAACCCAGCACAATCCCTTGATGGCTTGCACCATACGCTCGTTGATTGTCCATCAGCATTTCATGGCATTTAGGGGTCTCCACAGAACAAGAGACACTGTCCACTTTTAGAGATACACATGTCCAACTCACACTGCAAGCAATTGTGCAGCTTCCGATGTGGGCCAGCACACATATGGGGGTGGGGTGGAAATAGATTAGTCATTGTACATTTTCTTTACAAGGTAAACAACATATTGTTTAGCATTTGAGGTGAAAGCGTGGTTTGGAAATCTGGGGTAATAGGCAGTTAGCCCTCTGTGACCTTCAATCTCAGCAAGTTATTTCTGGTTTGGTCTCATCTCTAGATACATGCATGTTGTGCCAAGGGCCACGTTGCATAAGAAAGTCCTCACTTGGTAACTTTTTGGCATTCTTTACAGCGATGTAGTGAAAGAAAAAAGAGGTTTTTAAGCCATATGCCAATTATGAGCAACTCTTTTCTAGGTGATTAACAGTAATCTAATTTTATCATTTTTGTTTTCATACTTGCAGGAAAAAATGGCCAGTTATATCTGTTTTGTGTGTCCTGTTCCTAGATGTCCCACTGCCTTGCTGCTTGAGCTACTTCCTACCTCCCGATTTATTTCCAGAGGGGTATTAATAGTGTCCTTATGACAGAGCTGGAAGATAAAATAATCATTGTAAAAATACTCTTTGAGATATGCTGCAGGTCTGGATTATTGCCTAAAATGGTCACGCTGCATTACCAATCTGTCTGTCTAGATATTTCTAACACACCCATCACAGTATTAGCTAGGGCCATTGTTGCCACTTTGATGCACATACACTATGCTTAAACATGCATGTAAATTGCTTGCAGAATATTGTGATGGATCTCTTGTGGCAGCATGGTTTGCTAGATTAATGCAACCAGTTTGCTTCTGTAGCAAGGTACTGGGATGGGTCTGAAAAACCTGAGGCATTAATCCTGATAGCATGGTCCTGCACCTAGAAGGGCTCAGAACTATTAATTTTCTTGATGATCCTTATTTATTGACTTTCTTATTGATTTGTAAACAAATATGTTTTCCTAGGAATCCCACAAACTTGGTCCACTCTGGACTTTTGCCCTTTCTCCTGTAGAACACTGTTTCAGGACAAATATGGTAAAATGTAGCCACTTTAAAGTAATCCCAAGGGTGGATTAAGGAAGGTCTAGGATCGTGGTGGAAGGAAGTTGTTTTGTTTTTAATGCTATCATACATATTATGACTCCGGACATCACCGTTCTGTTTGCCGCACTGAAGCCCAGCACAATTTCATAGCAATGATGGAAGAGCTCAGACTGTTCATCTTCAAAAGCACATGGGCCTTCTGCATGAGCCAAAGGAGCACTGCTGTCCCATGGTTAGCAGTATAAGACCTATGACACGCAGCTGAATAGGTCTGAGTCAATCCAGCAGAGGCCAATGATCACACATATGTGCTGGGCTGCTCAATTTATGTGGAAAAGTTTTGTTTAGAGGATACATAGGGAAATCTGACTTTGAAGCTGAGCCATGAGAGAGCAGTGTTAAGGTTAAAGATTTTGGTGTTTTTCTGATGCTTGACCAGTTATTTTCTCAACTCCATTGATGCACTAAAATCATGCTTCTTTACAGTCTGAAAAAACGGAGCATGAGAGATTTAGTCTGTGTCAACTCTATGCACAATCTAGTTCGGAAAGCACTCTTCAGTCCTGTAGGATGAAAGGAGCTATCTACTACATATTTTAGAAAGCTTGTCAGTCTGTCTGTCTGTTTGTTTGTTCAATAACTCATCCTAAATGGTGAGAGAGATTAAAGAGACTGGGACTTTTCATCTTAGAAAAGAGGAGACTGAGAGGGGATATGATAGAGGTCTGTAAAATCATGAGTGGTGTGGAGAAAGTGAACCAGGAAAAAGTATTTACTTGGTCCCATACTATAAGAACTAGGGGACACCAAATGCAACTAATGGGCAGCAGGTTTAAAACAAATAGAAGAAAGTTCTTCTGCACACAGCGCACAGTCAACCTGTGGAACTCCTTGCCAGAGGAGGTTGTAAAGGCCAGGAATATAACAGGGTTTAAAAAAGAGGTAGATAAATTGATGGAGGGTAGGTCCATTCATGGCTATAAGCTGGGATGGGTAAGGAATGGTGTCCCTCGCCTCTGTTTGTCAGAGGCTGGAGATGGATGGCAGGAGAGAGATCACTACCTGTTTGGTTCACTCCTCTGGGGAACATGGCATTGGCCACTGTCGGCAGACAGGATACTGGGCTGGATGAACCTTTGGTCTGAGCCAGTATGGCTGTTCTTATGTTCTTATGACCTTGGACCAGGAAATTCTGTATACTGCTTTCTCTTATCATCACCTAAAGCAACATAAGGGTCTGCCTGTGCCAGAAAAATGGGATGTTCCTGGAATGGAATTATTTCTCCTAATACCATATAGCACAGGTCAGCAACCTTTGACCTTTCGATTTCAAGGTATGGTCCGAGTGCTGGTGATACTTTTTAAAGTCACTAATAGTCCTACTTACAACAGCTTCATTAATACGTACATTAAGATGCAAAATTTTACCCTTTAAGTGGTGGTTGATAGCATTAGCTGGTCTTTTGTTAATTCACAGGTGGTTTGGCTTTGAGCAAGCTCCCAGCTGCATGGGGCAGGAGGGGTGGGACTGAGCTCTCACCTTAAATACCAGGGGTTGCTGAACCCTGCCATACAGAAAAGAGACAGCAGGAAGGGGAAAGGCTGGGGGCAGGTGCCATTTTTGGGGGGGAAGCTCCCCAGCCTTCTCCCTGGATTCATACAGGGCTATTGCTGTCTGTTCCCTTTTGTCATTGTCAGGGAATGAGGGGAAAGTGCACAAACTTAACTGAGTTAAGGACCTGAGCAACACTGGGTAAATGGCACATAGAAATGTAAGGGAGCTTTTTATTCTTATTATTAAAATGCCAGTCATAGGGAGCAGTGTTTGCGGTCATTGCAGATGTGCTAAGCTAACCCTTAGACCAAGGGTGAGCAAACTTTTTATGTCGGGCCCACATTTCATCCCAGCAATTAGCAGGCTCCCCACCAACCTGTCTAATGTAATCTAAACCGATGGAAATTTTGGTTATGTTCATAGGAAACATAAAACCCTTTCAGCCCATGAAAATGAGTATGTAGAATGTAAAAACTATATTAACTCGCATCTGAATACACAGACAAAAAACAGTAATATTTCAACATTTTTAAGGAGATGGGCAAGCCTGAGACAAGCAGCCAATCATGCGGTGCCCCCCTTATGAAGTCCCCCCCACACACTTTGTGCACCCCTTGCCTTAGACTTTGCCCCTGACCAATGCAAAGCAAATTCTTTGCAAGCTCAGCCGCCAGCTATATGCCTCACCCCTGCACCAGGTGGGAGAGGTATTTGGCATCAGCTATTCTCCCGCAGTGCGTGGTTGCCAAGACACAGTGCGTGTACCATAAGTGAGACCATCCAAGTGCCTTACTTTCTGCTGGCAACAAAACCTGGCCCTTTGGCCTGCAAAACATGGCTGCACCGACCTTAAGACTAATTCAAACCAGCTGGACCAACTGCCTGTGAAACCCCTGGGCCATGAAGCTTTGGGGTTGGAGATTACTAAAGTTCATCACCTCCATATGTATCGTCCTCTGGTTTTGCTGTCCTGCCTCACCTCTGCCTCCATCCCTTTCTCAATAATGCATGACCCATGGTAGCTCAGCTGAATAATTCAAGCGGCACTTTCTTCTCTCTCCCAGGCCCCCACACCTTGTATTATTTATCTGATTTTCTGTTTCCATGTGTTATTTATAAAGCTTTCTATGTCAGGTCTTTTGCTGGCTGGCTGATGGGGAAGCCAGCGGAGGCATCTGGCCTGTTCTTCGTCCATAGTCATACATAAGTGGAAAGCTGCCAAGCTGGGACACATTTGAGGGATTTAAACTCCATATATGGCAACTTCAATGGCAGTGGCTGATATTTCTATTTGGACCCAGCTAACTTTAGGGCTGTCACTTAGCACCAGCCAATTTTTCCCCATTAGTTCTCCCCGCAAATAGAAGGACAGGAAAGATGACGTTCTAATAGCATCTCCTCAATAAAGCCATGAGTGAAATTGACCCCTGGGTAGATGTTCGAGTGCAAAAATGATTTATGAGATCAACAGGGCTTGTGCTGACAGCGGTGAATTTCACCCAGTGGGATCAGACTGGAAAGTTCATTATTTAAAAAAAACAACAACATAGCAGTAATGCTGGCCCTTTGATCTCCTGGGTAAGGAGAAAGCAAGGACCAGAGTTCTGCAGTTTAAGCCTCGATGAGTCAGCTTAGTTCATTGCACTCTGGAAAACAAAACGTTTTAATCCAGAAGTGAGTTAGAAAAAGAGCAACAGCTGGATTTATTAAGACAAATGAGGTGCCAGAGCAGATAGGAGGTGGGAGGAGGGAGATACCAAGAGTGGAACAGTAGCAGGTCAGAACTGATGTGTATTGGTAAAGCTAGCAGCTCACTGCTTGAACAGCTTCTTCTTCTTGGACTGAGCCATTGATCGATGGATCTCACCTTCTATGACGCCGTTGGTGAGCAACTTGATCGGCAGAGCTGATTCCAGATGTCACATAAAAAAATGCCAACTGCAGGCATTGTATGTTCTTTTTGGATCCTACACTTTTCCTATAGTGCCTGGATATGCTGACTCTCAAAGCAATTAAGAGCCTGTACGGTGGTTTGCTGCCAGGACAATGTGTCCTGAACTAGAGTTTCCAGATCACTGGGAGGTACACCACATGACTTTACACTGGCCTTTAAGACATCTTTATAGTGCTTATACTGATCACTTACAGAGCGCTTTCCATGAGCAAGCTGGCCATAGAAGACCATCTTTGGTATCCATGTATCACCCATCCTCATAACATGACCAGTCCAGTAAAACTGTTTGTTCATAAGCATTGCTTCCATGCCCATGACACCACACAGCTTAAGAACCTCCTTGTTAGGAATTTTGTCCCACTAATTCATGTGGGCAATCTTATTCAGCCAGCACATATAGAACTGATCAAATTTCAAAACATGGCTGTGATATATCTTCCAAGACTCCAGGCCATACAGTGGGATATTGAGAACAACTGGCCAATATCGATACACTTTGCAGAACCAGTTCACCTGAGTATTTTCCAGAGCCCATGTCTGTTGACTGAGTCAAATGCCTTGGTCACGTCGAAGAAAATCACAGAGATCCTGATGTTACTCTCTACATTTCTCTTGTATGTGTCTTGCTTAACTTGCTGGAGGTCAGGATTTAAGGTACATCTATAATTACCAAATGATCACCATGGTCAGGGTCAATCTTCTGGGGTTTGGTTTAGCACAGCTAGGGGGTCCATGCTAAATCAAACCATCGGGGCTTGACAGTTGGCCCTGGTCCTCATTCTCATGAGGCATAAGGGAGGTCGAAGGGAGAGTTTCTCCCATTGACCTCCATCCACCTGGACAGTCAGATAAATCTATCTTAGATATGTTGATTCCTGCTACACAATTGTTGTAGCTGGAATTGTGTAACAAAGATCGACTTTCAGGCCTAGTGTAGACCTGCCACTAGGGACACCAGCAACTCTGTGCAAGGGGGTCTGGAATGGATGGGATGTTGCAGGCTAGGACCATAACTCTTAGCAGATCCCCTGTGCGGGGAGCTGAGAGCATGAATACTAGCGGGATAAGGGGGTGTACTGAAGAGCATGAGGAGAACCAGGCAGGAAAGCCCCAAAGGGAAGAGCAGGCCCAGATTGAGATGCTCTGGCTTTACAGGTGGGCTAACCTGGCATTTTTCTATGTTCTGCTTGATTCTAACCATCGCTGGCCATTGGACCCTTGGCTTACAACAGCACCCAAAAATCAGCATGGGTATCTTTGTCCACACAACGGTCATTGCCTTAATTAATAATCGCCTCTAGGCTTGACCAAATTATTGTATGCAGTTCTGAGCAGGGCCCAAGACACCAAACTGCTCCTTGCTTCAAGAGGCAGTGGGATGGCTTCAGGCTGGTCCAGGGCCCTGCCTAGGGAGAGAGCTCCTTTCCCAAAGGATGGCTGGAGTGTGACTGTGATCTCACTGATCAGTCATGCATGAAGATGAAGGATGAGAAGTAGCGCACTGGTGATAGGAGGTCCATTTAACTCCTGGGCACTTCAGAAGGACACGGCGACCCTCTAATGGCCATTCTCCATCATCATTTCTCCTGTCGCCTCTGCACAAAAGCCGCGTTTCCAACCAAAAAAGAGAAGTCAGCGCACCTTGTGGAGTGGATGGGGGAGCCACTAGGCTTTCCTAACTCTTATTCCTATTGTCTGTATCACAGTAGCATTCAAGGCCCCCAGTGAGTTCACCCTCCCCTCTTAGGAAAACTCTGGCAGAAAGATCTCTATCTTTTGAGGTCTCTGGCCTATACTATCTGTTTTGGTTTTTTTTTTAATTAGCAAATGGGTTTCCCAAAGGGAAGATATATAACACGGGACCAAAGCATCCTAAAGTAGTGGATTTTATTCCTCCGCACTTACATTGCCTTGCACCTTACCTACATGCTAATATGCCAAGCCCTCTCTGCTGCTAGGATTTTAATTCTTCAGGCGGTGCAGGGCGAGAGCTTGCGAATGATTCACCAATCTATCGCACCTCCCTTTTGAGGTGTGCAAAAGGCTTTCAGTAGAGTAGATTTAGTTTTACAACTCCCATTGTTTATAGAGCATGAAACTGAGACCTGGTAAAAATTAAGGGTCTTGCTAGCGCAGGGGTGGCCAAGAGACGAATGCAGCTCTTTGAGAAATTCAGTGAGGCTCCTGCCCAAAACTGTGTGCCAGGCGTGCCGGCCGCCGCTCAGCACACAAGCCCCAGCACTTAGTGGGAAAAGTGCATGGTGACGGAGGTGGAGGCTCCAGTGAGTCATCGACATAAAGTCTGAGTAGGGGACTGTGGCTCTGGGCCTGGCTTTGGGGGAGGAGGAGGGTCCTGGGTACAGTGGAGGGGCTGGGGGTGCCTGGCTTTGGAGGATCAGTGGGGGATTGTAGCAGGGAGCTGGAGGTGCTTGGCTCTGAGGGAGTGGGAGGGCACTGAGCCATGTATTATATATTTATTTTTATCTATCAAGATCTGTATCTATATCTATATATGTTATAGACAGATAAAATTAAATAAACAATACATGGCTCTTTGCACTCTGTCCACCGGGCTTTTTGCACTCTGTCTGTGGCTCTCAGTCCCTAACTGGTTGGCCACCCTTGTGCTAGAGGGCATAGCAGAGCCAGGGCTAGAAATCAGATGTCCTTATGCCCTGTGTTAGCTAACTCTTCCTTAGCAAAGCAGAGGAAGGGGAGCCTATTGGAAGAGGGCTGGAAAGCTCCTGATCTGCTGATATCAAAACTGACTTTGTTGTTTTAAATCATCCACCAGATAAGCAGCTGCCCTAGTCAAGAGCTCATTTAGATTTCACCAGGGGGTGTGAGGGAAGATGATTTATTTACCCTGTGCATTTCACCTGAGCTTCTGCAGCAGCGTCTCCAACATGACTGAGTGCAGCAAGAGGAGCTCTCTGCTAATCTCCTTCGTTGGTGTCTTCCTTTTAACATCTTTTTCACGTAATTTTTATGATTTCTGAAGCAGCGCCTGGTGCACACGTGAAGACATGGGGGCGGCTGGTGCCTGATTTGTTTTGCTATCCTGGCTCGCTGAGGAATCACATATTGACAATAAAACAGGTGGAAGCACTGGAACTTGGTTTTTTTTCTGGCAAATACCCTGTGCTGAAAGGAATAAACAACTCTTGGACTGACACTGAGGAGGTGGAAAGGGGCAAGGACGAGACCATCCCCTCAGTGCAGCATCTCAGACTGCTACAGGATGACTCAATGTGCAGAAACCCCAAAACTGCCACCTGATTTATAGATCTGGCACCAATATGCAATTCCTCAGCAAGCTAGACTAGTACAACAAATCAGGTACCAGCTTCAGAAATCATAAAAATACACTACAGAGCTTGTGCTCATTTGTAACAAACTTCCACCCCCTCCCCCACAACTTAATGAGAATTTTACCCTTGACTTCACCCAAATTAGGCGAGACTCATCACTGCAGTAAGCAATCGCGATGGAATGCACAAAATTAGGTTATACAACTCCAGTTCCAATTTCTATTTCTTTTTTCTGGCTCTCTTAGGAAGGTTAAATGCTTGTATACCTGCAGCCGGGCATGCCCTGGTTATGCTAGTGAGGTCGCTCAATGAGTTGCTGCTAAATGGACGTGCATAGCAGAGAGACCTGAAATCTCCATTGTGATCTGCTGGATCAGCCGCTGTAATGGCATTTGATAAACCAGGATGTTTCCCAAGAATTGAAACCAATTTTTTGTTCACCGAAGTCGGCATCACCAGTTGCCGAAATTTTGCTACTTCTGAGGCAGAGGATTACCCGCTCCCCAATAAAGCTGGCCAGTTATACAAGGCTTGATCAGAGATTGAGTAATGCTCAATACAGAACGAGTAGTCAGGAGACTTTAAATGCCAGACTCAGAGAAGTAGAGTGGGATGGGATGAAGTTCTCCTGTCCCATGAACATTTTCTCATCCCAAACTGGGATGAACAAATTTGAAATCTCAACAATTTTTGCAAACCAAAAATCCCCCACCCCCAAAATTTTCCATTTGAGTCCATTGAAATGTTTTGTATTTAGAATTTTTGGAAAATATCAAGTACTGATCACTTTTGAGGTTTTTAACTGTAAATCTGTGCCAATTTGAAACCACTGTTCAATGTCATTTTGAACTGAAATAATGCTTCTCATTCTGCAAATGTTGAAACATTTCGGTCATTTGGAAATTTTTTTTTTAAATTGAATCAGAAAAGTTTTGTGGAAATGGGCCCTTTCCAGGAATAGTTTCTGTGAAGCCACATTTCTGATGAAAAACAAAGCATAATACAATGTCAGACCGTTCCCACTCTGCTCTAGTAAAGAAAGCCTTGACTGAGTATACATAACTCTTCACAGGTAGACTCAAACCTGGGATCTCTGAAGCTTAATAGAAGTGCTTCTATAGCTTGAGCTCAGGGCCCAGTGGCTCCCAACTTAGGCTGTAGAGGACACATTCTGCCTCTGTGGCATGGTCTAAGTGCCACTACATGAAATAAAACAAAACAGCAGAAATGTAGCACTTTAAAGGCTAACAAAATGATCTATTCGGTGATGAGCTTTCATAGGAGAGCCCCACTTCTTCAGAGCAAGCTCATTTAAAAACAGATTACATAGAGAAAGTTCTAAATTGGAATTTATATTCAAATTCGACATGTTAACACGTGGTATGAACAGAGATACCAACTATCTCATGCATTGCAAGGACTGCTTCCTTTCCTTTGATGCTCGGAATGATCTTAGGTAGGACGCTTAACATTCCCCACCCCTCTGCCACCTACTTCAGTCCTATTTACTTGATTTGTCACTTTTTACTGCATTTTTTCTGGACCACTGTACTTATAAATGTCAGTCTGTATTGGAAATGAAATTGATCTAAAGAAGTGGGTCTGTCCCATGAAAGCCCATCACTTAATAAATCATTTTGTTAGTCTTAAAAGTGCTACATTTCTGTTGTTTTGTTTTGTTGGAGTACAGACTGACACGGAGACCTCTCTGTTACTACGCTACAGGGGATAGTTAACCACGCACAGATGTGTGAGTTACACCTCCATGAATTATGATTTCAGAAAACAAAAAAGCAGTCATGTTAAGTTAAATGGAGAAAGGGTCAGGAGAAAGCGTTTACATGTCATGTGCATTTATAGTTCCAACAGAAGGGGCTCTTGCTGGAAACCAATGCAGAGCACAAGGGTAAAGAGACACCATTTCAAACACTTCTTCCAGCTCTCTGAAGGGTTCCATGAACTATTCTAGCCTGAAATGACGCTTAGTCTTTCAGAACTTCACAGGGTTCACTAGCAAAGGTGACAAGACAATGGGGAGCAGCATTTGAGATTTGTGCATCTCCTGCTGCGATTTGGCTTGTTCCCATTTTGATTCAATCTTATTCACACTCAGAGAGGCTGTTCTGCTAGGCCAACTGCTGCTGGAGAGTAGGTGAAGCTGCTGATCAGTGTGATTAGGTAGATATCAAAAGCAGACTTGCTTTAGGAAGTCTGGACTGCATTATATACATCAGCGAGCCCCTGTCATTGGCGTGTGATAGCTGGGATTGGTCTCCTTTCATTATTCGAGGGATCGCAGATGTAGCATGTCGGCCTTTTCCCTCTCAGTTCCAAAACGTGAAAGATTAATAAAAATATAGCCAATAGGCTGGGTTCACCTATGCCAACTTAAACCTGGTGCAAGTCTGTTTACACTGATGGAGTTAGTTTGGCTTTAAACTGGTGCAAATGCAAGCAGAGTTTGGGCCTACAGAATATAATTTTTGACCTTCCCCCGCTGAAACTCTGGGCCAAGGAACCTGAACTCGCCTAGAAGTGGTGCATCCAAATCAGGACCTGAGATGCATTCACATGGGGCAGTTTGGCAAAGCTTTCATTGCTGCTCCTCTGGTGTGCCTGGAGGCAAAGAACTTCCTGCTCCAAAGGTCCTGCTCTTCTCCAGCAATTAATTTCATTCTAAAAGAAAAATAACCAACCCTCACCACTGGCCATGGATTGGAAAGGAGGGGACCTTGGTGGAGAATAGGGTTTACTCTCTGAGCCATCTTAGATGGCAAATTCCAGCGTTGTCTTTGAGGCAACCCCTTAGCAACGTCTGTGTGACATTCAGAGGAAAGTGCAGACCATGACTGCACTGGGCCGCTGGTTGGCCTGGACACACACACAAAGAAGAGACGCTCTCAGAAACCTTGGACTGTACGCCACACGTGACCTGCTGCCCCAAAGCAGCGTGGTGGGGAATGAGATGAAGAGAGGCTGTATGAAAGGAGGCCTTCAGAAAATGCAGCATGATGAACAAGCTCCCATCTCTGGAATATGCGTTTTGGGCTTCGCTAGAAATCACAGCACGTACCGAAAAGTGGGAACCAATGAGGGATATTGGGCAGCCAAGGAAGCAGAGAGAGACTAGTTAGCACAATGGAATTCTGGCTTATACTGATGCCTCTGCCTTACTCTAATGAAGCTCAGATGCTGCTCCCAAGAACACCATAAGATACCGAGTCAGTGTATTTCCTGGGCGGGGCTTGCTCATGGTGAGAGGTTGATTCCAGCAAGTGCCCTCTGTGAGCAGCCACCCAGGAGAGATTCAGGTGCTGCCCAGCTGATTAGCAGTGTATCCACAGCTGGCAGCATGTTTCTATTGGTGATGCACGTCGTCATGTGCCTCGGTGCACGTAACAAAATTTATTCTGGCAAAAAAATGGAGGGAAACACTGCGTGAGCACCTCCTGGGCATGCCTATATCACAGGGCCATCTCTTCCCCAGCCAGCTTCATTTCCCACACAGTCCTGGTTATACTGTTACCAGGGAGCCGCTTGCACGGTAAGTATGAAACTCGCTCATGTCTGGGCCACTCTTGCTTCCAGCACCGCAGTCTGGCTTGCATGTTCCAAAGCGCAGAGCTGTTTCCCAGCCTCTGTCACAAGGCAGAAAAGAGTGGAGCTGCATGCGTCTTTGACTGACACTGAGGATTACACGTGGCCAAGCAGCTGCCAGAGCAGCTCTGAACCAGCTGGGAAGTTGGAAGGAAGAGCTTTGGTCTTCCAGACTGAGCTGCAGTGGAGTTTGCGTGATGGAGGCAAATTGGTGTCAGGACAAGAGAAGGGGAGGGTAACCCTCTTCCTGCTCCTTTAATTACGATTCACTTTGCTGGCCAGTGGCTGTCTGATGCTGCCCACAGGCTTCCCAACGTCTCCATGATCCCTGTTAAAGTACATTTCTGCTTGATTTCAAAAACAAACAACCCTCCACTTCCAGCACCAGCCCAGCCTGTCTGGGTGCTGTGTAAAATCAGTCTACAAGAGAAGTGAGAGGGCGAAGGTTGCTTGTTAGGGGAATGCCCCCAATGCAGAGCTGTCCAGCTCAGGCACTCTGATGGTCCCATTAGCACAGCCACAATTATCCCACAGTCTTTCATTGACCACATCCCCTGGTGGCAGGGCCGTGCTTGTCTTTCTAGTGTGCAGCTGGGGAACTGAGGCACAGCTGCACAAAGGTCACTAGGCACCGTCCTCCCCAGCAGCACAGAGACACAGGGAGCAACCTGCTGCTTTGAACCGTGCTGCATCCTGCCACAGGGACAGCCGTGGGCTGGATTAAAGGACTTGATGAGCTGCAGCTGGCCCATGGGCTGTATCTTGCCTGGCCCTGCTTTTGGGCATGGATCTGGGAGGTTCCTTCTGTGGGGTCAGTCTGGTGGTGGTGGCATGCCCTGCTCCTTCTGCGGGCCACTACCTCCTGGGCTGTGCATGCTGCAGCATTAGCGTGGCGAGGGTGGCCTCACTTCTCCTTCTATGGCACACAGTGCGGCCAGGTGGAGATGGCTGGGAGCAAGCTAGTGCCAACCTCAGAGGCGGGAGGAGGTGAAATGAGCCCCTCCCACACACAGAGAGAGGCCAGAGATGACAGGAGCTCTGCCTCTGGTTGGGTAGACTCTGTCATGTGGGCCAAGAAGCAAGGGGCTTAAACTGCAGCAAGGGAATTTTAGGTTGGACATTAGGAAACATTTCCTAATGGTCAGGGCAGTTAAGCACTGGACTAAATTGCCTGGGGAGGTTGTGGAATCGCCATCACTGGAGATATTTAAGAGCAGGTTAGATAGACACCTATTGGGGATGGTCTAGATGGTACTTGGTCCTGCCATGGGAGCAGGGGCCTGGACTTGATGACCTCTCAAAGTCCCTTCCCGTCTAGTGTTCTATGGTCCTATGTGCTGTTTAAACTGGCAGTAAAAGTGGCACTTGGATTTCAGCCATTCTCTGGCTCCACACTGCTCTGGGATTAATTGCCGTGCTGATTAACTACTTTTTATTCTTCTTCACAAACAGGACACTGTGTGGGCCAGATGGCTAGTTAATTAGTTGCCACTGACTGACCTTTCCCAAGAGCCTGGGAAAACAGGCAGAGGGAGCACTTTCCCCTTTAGCTCCTTAACAGGCTGCAAGTTCCTTTTTTATGACAGCAACTGAAAACACCTTGTACTTTTTTTAGTGCAGCAGGAGCAACCGGGGCTGCTTTATTTCTCTCTGCAAAGCTGCAGCGTAGCAGACGTCAGAGGAAAGCGCCTGGCTCTTGGAGCAATGTTTGCTAGTTAATTGAGTTTAGAGAGTGAATTTTAATGCTCTGCAAAGGTGTTAGACGCTCCCAGCGGAGTGATGCTGTGTTTATGTACACAGCAGGTAAATGGACAGAAGAACTGTAAGGGTCTCCCCTAGATATACCCACTGTATGGCTGCATAGCTTGAGAGGGCCGATATTTAGAGCTGAGGATGCTTTAAGCGCCCCGGCCCAGGCCCAGGCCAAACTTTGCCTCTCTGCTGAGCAATGCAGTGGCTTTTGGGCCATGGACACCGGGGGGCACTAGGAACATCCTGCTTCATGGCAACATGGTTTTGCCACAATGCACCTGAACCAGGTGTGAATCAACAGCCCAGGCATGTCTATAGCACGAAATATTCCCTGCCCTAGCAGTGCCTCCTTCTTAACAAATGTTATGGGGCTGGTAGAAAAGCAGTGGGGGACGGTTAACCTAGCACGGGCCAAGATCTGAGCAAACGAAACCCGGAGCAGAAATGATTTGTAACATCAGTCCGGCTTGGACAGATTTCCACTCGTGCTGCATCAGGTGAGCCCATCCATGTTCCAGTCAGGGGCTACCAGTAGCTACTGAGAGCACACTAGATCCTTCGTGTATGTGCAGGCACCTGCGCCCCAGAGCCAGGCTGAAGTGAAGCAAAGGCACTTGGTCACAGCTGCTCCCGTGGCAGGGAGCGGAAACAAGGTGAGTAGAATACGGGACTGAGAAAAAGGAAGGAAGAGCTGAGAGGGACGTGAACTCACAGTCACACAGGGTGACACTCTCTCTCCTGCTACAGCTGGCTGGACCATGCATAAAGACTGCTGCAGCCTCAGGTAGGTGACTCTCTTGCTTTAAGAGCCAGAGGTCTTTGGTTCAAAGCCCTCTACCCACCCAGGAACTTGTTATTACGCAAGCATCTGATATCTTAAATATCATCTGGGTGACTGACCAGGCTCAGCCAGAAGGCTGGGAAGTCCAAGGCTGTCTATCTATCCCCAACCACCCCATCTATCTAGCTATCTAAGGCTATGTCTACACAGCAGGGAGGGCCATTTTTTCAGAAATAACTTCTTTCGACATTCTCACACCACTCTGAAGAGAACATGCACACTGCCAGAGCATTTTGAACTTGAGCGTTCACACTGGAGAGCCCAATTTCAAAATAAGAGCCATGATGGGATGCCTCCCTAGAGGCCAATTGCATCGTAATTCCCTCTGCTTAGTACACACAGAGCTCATTTCGAAACTGAAAGGGGGAGAGTCGGTGAAAATCAGTCATTTTGGTGGAGTTGCTATTTCAAATTAAATGCCCTGGTATTGCAGAAAAAGCAGCTTTGCTATTTTTTCCCCCTCTCAGTAATCAGTTATTCTCCAGATCTGAAGAAGTGGGTCTTTCCCTCAAAAGCTCATCACCTAACAAATAATTTTGTTAGTCTTTAAGGTGCTACAGGACTGCTTTTTTTTCAGTTTTGTGAAGTTGTGCAGTGTTGACGCAAGCATTTGTGTGTGTGTCCCCCCCCCAAAAAAGGGGTTTTCCAAAAAACAAAAAAAACCCACCACCACCGCAGTGTAGACAAGCTCTTAGAGAACACCTCTCAGACAGGCACATGTCTGTTGAAATCAATAGGCTAGGAGAGAATCTTTTACCTATAAGATAAATCTGGTTGTGGCATATGTCACTTCATGCTGTGGCTACTTTATATCCGGCTGCACAGCTCAGGAGTTTGAAAAATGGGAAAGAGACCAGTTGTTTCTCCTCATGTTTTGGTCGGATGCCGCTAAACACCCCTGCCCAAAATAAAAATCCTGTTAAATTCTCTCCTTAAAAGTTAAGTTTCAAAATAAATCCAGATCTCATATTCAAAGACTTCATTGCTGGAGCTCTTTGGTTGGGGAGCGTGGGGAGGGGCGTGTGCATGTACGCATCCTCACATGATTTCAAAGGAGAAATAATTATACTGAGATAAAGCTTTCATTTTTTAATGCTGCCAAGTGCGCATTGTAAATTATTACAGTAATAAAAGCTAATTAGCTCCCTAGTGATAAGCCCCCTCCTCTGCACCCCAGGTGACTACCTCATGGATCACTATCATAAAAACACAGAAGTGTAGATCAGGACACAGGTAATAATGTCACAGAGGGAAGGCATTTTGTGGTTGTATAAAATATGTATTTCATGTTCACCCTTATTAAAAAAAAACCTGAAAGGGAAAGCCCTGACTTATTGTGCGGCAAAAGCTATTTGTCGTGGATTTGTCCAGAGCCCATGGATGCTTCAAGCAGCAACTTGTGAATGCGCTCTCTCGCTTTCCCTCTCATCTTCTCCTTTCAGCCCAAGACTTGGTTCGCAGCCAGGGTTCCCTGTAATTTTTCCATCCGTGGGTGGAATACATTTTGTTATGTGCACCAAGGCATAAGAATATGTGCACCACCAGGCAAAACTCAGGCTGCCAGCTGTGGGTACTCTGCTAATCAGCTGGGCAGCACCTGAATCTCTCCTGGATGGCCACCCAACCACTCAGCTTACAGGGAACACTGTTTAGAACCTGACTGGTGTTGAACAAGAGAATTTGCCATGTTGTCTAACACATTACCAACAATTCCACTGCTAACTGGACTCTTAGAAGACATTTGGGGTAAATTAGAGCTTAATAGCCACACAGAACACTGAGAGCTAGGACTGGTGGCTGGAAACAAACTTTATTGGGACGGTGGGAAACTTGGCTGCACCCATCATAAGTCACCATCAAGGTGGCTAAAATCATGCTGAATTACAGATGTTACCAGATTAGGGACATTCCACCTCTACAGCATTACAGATTGCATTTGGTGCTTTTGCAAAGTAGGATCTATTTTTCCCCTGTTTCATCCACATGGAGGTGAATTCTTGAGGCTCAACAGTCTGCCTGTAGTTGATTGGTGGCACTGAACCAATGGTCAAGACAATCATCACTACCACTGAGGAGGAATGGTGCTACCAGTCAGTGTTCCCTGTAAGCTGAGCACTTGGGTGGCTACCTAGGAGAGATTCAAATGCCACACAGCTGATTAGCAGAGGATTCACAGGTGGCAGCATGTGTTTCTACTGGTGGTGCACATATGCATATGTCTTGGTGCACATAAAATTTATTCCACCCATGGAAGGAAAAGTTACGTGGAATACTCCTGCCAGTCCCATTTTGCTTCAGTCTTTTCTGAGAAGCTTGGATTGCTGAAGGCCTGCAAAGATGTGCCTTTTTTCTGGCACTTGTTATTTGTTATCAGTGGCTTACATTTTACAGACAAACAAACTGAGCTTGTTAATAAGAGACAGTTTTAACCACCAACCATCTTTGGCAGCAACCATGCACTGATATCTCATAGCATGATGTGGTTTCCAACTTCCCAATTATTTTATTTGAATTCTTATTTTGCTGTTGTAGACCAGTTCAAACCCCACTCTGAAACTGTTTAATTATGTTATAAACTATTGCAAAATGCATGACCAATAAAAGGGGATATTTTCCCTTGGATGCTAATTTTGATTTAAAAAAACTCAGTGAGGAAATCTGTTCTCCTAGGGATTTAGACATTATGTCCTCCTTTAAGGGAAAGGCTATTACTCTCTTTCAAAAAGCCAGTCACTACCTCCTGCCTTTTGTGTAGGTGATAGTGGTCCTACAAAATCAATTTGAGGACTTTAATTGGATTCTCTGGTATTTTCCCAAAAGAAATTCCTGTGTCAAGGGTTTTACCTGCAGAATTGGTTTTACAATATTTTTCTTTTGCTGTGTAGGACTTTAAATTAAGGATTAAGTTCTTTTTCCCTTCCCTTAATCACTGAAATTGAAGGGAGTGACAGACTGGCTGATTAATGTATGACAGCCTATTCACATTATGCCCTTTAAACCTCTTTTTGGCAAATAAATTCACTTACAGGGTCCATTTTACATTTGCAAGCACTTGTTTAACCTTTCAAATATCAAGGAGTTTGCTCGGGCAAGAGCTAAAATAGTACCATGAACTGAATATTTGTTGGGTGGGGCAAGTGAGCTCCTGCAAATAGCAAAGCAATAGAGTGTTAGAGGAGTTTTTCATCCCCAAACACAATCTCCTAAAGAATACCATTACATCACAATTGAAAAGACTCCAGAAATTCCATTCCACGCTATCATACAAAACGTTATACCAAATGTGGATCAACTTGAAATACTTGGCACATTGACAGTCAACAAAAGGAGGGTCAGCCAAAGTAAATGTCTCAACATCAGGTGTAGGGTGGTCCCTTCCCTATTTTGAGTGGTCCCCTCCTGTTTGCAGTGATAAGCTTAATGAGTATATCAGTGCTATACTACTTAACTAAGACTTGATATCTTTGTATATTTCTGTTAATTTGATTAGTTTCCATCATTTCTGACTCAAAGAAGCAAAATATAAAAATATACTGTTACATTATACTATGTAGCAGTTTCAATATAGTTAGTAATCCCAGGCTAACAATGCCTGGATGGGGAGGCCAGCCCCAGCCCCCAAGGGCAAGATCTGCTGCTGCTGAAGGGTGAGTGCAGGGCAGGCTCACACATCAGCCCCATAAGAACATAACGTGTGGAACACATCCTTTCATCAGTCGCTTGGTGCTCACCACAGTGCCAGGTCTGCATTGCAATGCGAGCGGCAGCTGAAGGGGAAAATAAAATCCATGCCCGTGGTTCAGATGGATTCTGTGTTGGATGGATCCTCTAAATATTGAGCCTGGCAGCTGCTGGATCTGTCTGGCAGAAGAGTTATATATGATTACAACAGGGCAGAGCAGGGATGTTCCACTGTCCAATTTCTGGAACAAACGGATGCAAGCAGCTTCCGGGCCATAGGTTAGTACATCTGATTATAACACCTCGAATGCAAACGCCAGAGCAAATTTGCTGTTATACACTGTGGGGAAAGTTCCAGTGGTGGGGAAAATGCTTGCATGGAGATTATTTCCTAAGCCATCTATATAATTAGCAGTTTAAATACATGGATATGGAAGCAGCAGAATTATAGTGTTTTTTAGATTTTTATTTGGGATAAATTTTTCATATTTATATTACAAAGGTATAAATAATTGCATCAGTCACTGCAACTGAATTGTGAGTGTGGATTAGCAACACTACACAACAGCTCACGGAAATCTGACCTGATAATTTAGGACAGAAAATGAGGAAAAAACAACATCACCCTGATGAATGTGTAGGAGGAATTTTATGTTGGCAGAAGAGTGAAGTTACTTAGGAATGAGGCTCATCCACAAGTGACCATCCTGAGTCCCACAAAACGGTAGACTCTCCCCTGCAGATGAGCTATTCCCATGTGGCGCCTCTTCCCAGCACAGAGAACCTGAACTGTTGTACCACTAGGGAATTCTTCCTGGGATGCAGACACCATTGCAGTAGGGGTAAGCCATGCCCCTTTTGAATTAAATCCCCATTCCTGACCACAGCTCTCCGGAGACATGAATGGCAGGTGCAAATGGGGATCTGTGCTGAAAAGAAAGAACCCCACAAGCGCCAAAGGTCATTTTTGCAGACTGCGAGTTGCGCTGTGGTACACTACCGTGGAAAACCAGCACTCAGACATCATTAAGGAACCTTGTATTTCACTGACATTTACTAGGGCACAGCAGACGCTCAGTGAAACCTTATGGATCACCTTCCCCTCTCCAGCCTGGGTTCCCAGAGAATGCAGCATGAAAGGGGTTAACAGACTATGCTATCTGCCTGTCTGAAAGTCTGAACTGCTTTGGAAGCTCCATTGTCTGTGTTTGGCTGCAGACACTGAAGGTCTTGGGAAATCACCCTGTTATTGCCCAGGTGGGGCAGGGTGCAGCTGTATTAATTCCAACATTAATCCCTGGAGACTTTTGTCCTTTGTGATATTCCCATGTTGCAACTTGGGCTCCTTAATGAATGGCTCAAAATCCAAAGAGGGCAGTGGGAACTGCAGGAGGAACAAAGCATTTTCCTAGCTCATTAGACAGTCACAGAACATACTTCAAGCTGGCCAGGTTCCCGTCTTCCCTGTGCTGCACCCTCCTCTGTCAGCACCACTTTATTGTTCCTCTATCCCCCCCCTTAAATCCCCTCACTGGCTTCCAGTGCCTAGAGAAGCCCTGTTGCAAGGGTAAAAAACGGAAAAGGGAGAATTTGAAGAATATTGGCTGGCTGATTGGGGTGGCTGTGGGAAAGCCAACACTAGGAACCCATCCATCCCCTAGAGTAATGTTTCCTAGACTTTGAGGCCACAGAACAATAATATTTTTGTGTGGAACACCTATGAAAGTTCTCCTCAAAAAAACTGTCAAACAGCAACATATATACCACAAACAAATGAAGTAATGTAATCTGGTATCATATCAATGAAGTAGTGACATTGCATCTGGTTTTAATAAAGGAAAATCTATACCATCAGTGTATGATAGCAAAAAAGCATCAGCTGTTCCCAGCACACCTGTGAGTTGTTCACAGAACACCAGTGTTCCACAGAACACAGTTTAAGAAATAGCGCCCTAAAAGAAAGGGTGGAGCAGATGCAGAAGCTGGGTTTTGGAGAGACAGACAGGGGAGTGGTTGGAAATCGTATTCTTCAAAACCAGAACCAGTGGTGCTATTCAAAACAGAAGGCACATGGTTGTTTACAGTGTTTGTTAGCATGCTGTCATTGCTGTAAGCTAGGTCTATTATTTTGAATTATGGCTGAGTTCATCTAAGCTACATCAAGCTTTGACTCAGCAAAGCACTTAGAGTGTTTCTAACTTTCAGCACTTGATTACGTCTAATTGACTTCAATAGGATTTCAGCACACGTTTAAAGGCTCTCTGTGAATTAGGGAAGGAACTGATTTGGAAGTGTAATTCCTATTCATTTGAATGAGAATTTGGCCAAGTTTCCTGTGTACACCAAAGCTATTTTACCCAGCTCTGCTAGCACAAAAGGTCTTAAAGCAAAAATTACATTTACTCCTGCACTGTCAAGCAGCCTTAATGTAAATGAGACTCTACTCCCAGGTGTCTAAATCTCCTAGGCAACAAGGACAATCTCAGCCATACATTTTACACTCAGCACTGCACAAAGCATACAGGAGTCAAGTCAGCCCCTGGCCTCATGAAATCAATCTAAGAAGCAATCGAGAGGTTCCTTGTGGCTGTGCCTGCCTTCTGGAGCAGCAGGAATACTACCCGCAGCCTGCTGAGGATTCCCTTTCATAAAACGAGCAGATGCTTGTTAAAGTGAATGGGACGCATGCTTAAACTTCCTGGCAGTAGAATGTTAAAGACAGATTCATTCTCGACCCTCAGATCCGATCACTTTGGGGCAAATTCTTTTAAAAAAAGCCTAAGTGATTTAGGCACCCACATCCCTTCCCGCTCCCCCAGTGACTTATTACTTGCCTAAACTCTATTGACTTTCAGCTAGGTGCAGATGGGTGCCTAGGGGCTCAACTCCTACTGAGTTTTATGAGCATTAGGCACCTGGGCACTTCAGAAATCCCCCTGGGTTAAGAATGTAGCCCTTCGGTGCATGTAAATTGGGACTGAAGTGCCCAGTTGCTTAAGTGACTTTTGAAAATGGGACTCTGGCAGCTAAGGAAATATTGATGTACTTAGTCGCACATAGAGTAGAGACTGCGCACCCAGCTCGCACGGATCTAAATGTAGTGTAGGCAGTGAGGCCCAGAGGGTCTGGAAAAGTTTCTCTGGTAGGAGTGCTGAGTGGCCCTTGACCCACACCATAAGCCCTGTATATAACTGAAACCACTTCAAGCCCAGGAGCGCTGCAGCATGAGGCCTGGATTAGAGCAGAGGAAGTGTTATTACGTGCCTGAACCCCCAGGGTTTGTATCTTGCATGGCTCTTTAACCTACTCAGTCTAGGGTCCTATTGCCTACCCACAGCTGGGGTGTAGCTACCAGGGCAGTGCCTGTCCTCTCCACATTACTGTAAGTGTAAACACAACCTATGACTACATTGATCTACATAGACCTGTGGTAGTGAGGCTGACAGCCTGGGTCAAATGGCTCCAGCTGGTTGGGCTTACACGCCAGGGCTAAAAAACAGTCATGTAACATTTCCTGTCCAGGCTGAGCTCTGAAACCCAGCAAGGGGGCTGGATGTCAGACCCCAGGATGGCCCTGCTACTTTTAGCCCAATAGCATGAGTCTTGCCAACCTCAGTGCACCCGGGCTCCAAAACTCATTGCTACAGGTCTTTTCTGGCCACATTGATAGATCCTAAGACACTTAGCTTCTTCCAAAAAAATCTCTCTTTGACATGCAAGGATGTTTGAATGTAGGTCAGGGAATTCCCATTAGCCTAGTTTCTACAATTGGGAACACTACCCACCCTCCCACCCCCGCCCCCCCCGCCACACATGCACTGTGCAAAACTGTGCTAAACTATAGGGATGTTTGCACATGTACAGGGTTGGTGCTGGGAATCTAAGTGTACTTTGACACTTTGTGCTCAGCTCTAAAGACACTGAGGGTAATCTGCTTGAAGATTTGAGCTTCATTCCATGGTTTTACCCTCTCTGCTCTTCCTGAAAATCCCTATGACTTTCAAGGTCTTTTTGATTTTTTCTTTTCTTCTGGATTGACTGTGCATAAGGTAGGTTTGAGCAGCCCTGCTTGTTTTGTGATTGGTGGGATGAGCCCCATATGGCTGTTTCTGCTTCCTGATTGGCTACCTTGAGCACCAGCATCCATCATTCTTTGGAGAAGTTTCAAAGTCATCTGTGCAGGCTATTGACCTGAACAGACTAATAGTTGAAACCAGCATGGAGGTCTCTGTGCTCCTGTTTTCCTGCCTAGCTCCCACTGTACAAATCTATTCTGCCTCTCTTCCACATCTCCCATTAAACACGTAACCCTCTGATTCTGCGCTATGCAGCTCAGCCTGAAAGGCAAGGCTTTGCTCCCATTGCAGGAAGGGACAGCGGAATCAATTTCACACTGACTGCTTTGATTTTTCTCTGCGGCGTTATTCTAATAGCATTGACTGTTCCTGGCTTGGATTCAATTTCTCTCGCCCCTCCTATGTTTTTAATGGCCTGAAGAGAAAGTTTATACAGCCTGCACTTGATTCTCATGCATTGTCCTTCTTCCCTTTTGCAGGAAAAATAAATTAATGTTAGATTTTGAATTCTAAAGCACATCGTTGAGTTACCATTACCTGTCCTAGTGTTGTGTCAGTAGATATATACACACCCACACGCATTCCATCTCCTGTTGAGCAAAAGGAAACTAAAGTCAGAGACATTACAGGCACTGTGTGTGTTGTAATCAGTGTGTTTATAGAGAGGTGAAAATATAAAGAGCAGTTTCTGCTCTTTGCATTGCTCCGACAGGGCAAGGGGAACACAAAATGGCTTAAGCAGGTACTTGGAGTCCTCTGGCATGAGAGAATCCCAGCTGTTAGTGTCCAGGGTTCTATGGCAGATGTCCATGAGCATTGCCACCAGATTCTGCTGGTTTTCATCCATGTATTTTTTTTTCCTGCAGGTCTTACTGAAGTGACATGACTGCAAAGCCAGCGTGCATGAAGGGAGGCGCGTGCTGCTTGCACACAGCATTGACAGAGAGTTGTGCACTCTTTCTACATCCAAAGTGCTACTTAATAGGGCCCACAACCACCCCAGGCTTCAGGGCAAAGTATGGTGGCACAAGGGTGCCCAGGCAGTTAGCCTTAGAGCTGTGTACACCAGAGGACACCACCCCTAATCCTCAGAACCACTGCTCTGGTGGTAATTCAAAGGCTCCCCCTGCCGACCCCCCAGCTGGAGCTGTCAGCCTGATGGGGTCTTCTGCTGGCTGGAGCTGGTTCCCTGGCTGAGGCCAGAGCCAGCCCCCCAAATCCCTGTGCAGGCTCCCCAGCTTAGGCCAGAGCTGGCTCCCTGTGAGCGCTCCAGGGCTTGGGCTGGACACAGCAGATTGCCTAGGGCTGGAGAGGACTCCCCTGACAGGGCTTCTGCCAGGTCCGTGGCTGGGGCTGAAGCTGTAGCTGTACAGGGTCAGGGCTGGCAGCATCAATGCAGCAGGAGCCAGCTGCAGGTAAGGGGGCCACTAGGGCTGGGGAGGGGAGGATGAGACAGGGGACCTCCTCTTGTCCAGCAAATTCCCTGATTTTTGGGCAACTCAGGTCCAGATGAGGGAGGTGCAACTTGAATCTCTCTCTCTCTCTCTCACACACACACACACACACACTAAATATAAGTTATTATAACACATTAATCTCACCTGAGCTGGTAGATACTGATACACTCCCTGTCAGGGGTGTCCTCTTGTTTAAAAGTTCAGGTATGGTAACCCTATGGTAGAGTGGCCGTGTTAAGGAAGTGCACTGAGGAGGTGTGGCCAAGGGAGAAACGGGGCTGCTTCAAGTAGCTCCAAAATCGGGCAAAAGTGGCTTAGAATCTTTTGCCTTCCACCCCACCTCTGTTGTACCCTCCAGAGTTTAGCCGCAGCTGAGGATTAAGCCCACTGATGCTGGTGCATCCTGCACTCACTCAATAACCAGGGTGTCTCATCTCTGGGGGAAAAAAAAGAATCCACAAATCTCCATGGCAACCCGCACTAAACACTTTTCTTCCTGCTTTTCTGCATTTCCTAATGAGAATAAACCAGCTGCCAGAAAATAATTCTCAGCCTCGCATGAGAAATAAAATAATGCAGTAGATGGTGGGTGCAATGCAGAGGAACTGTTATGGGTCAATGGGCAGTTTCCCTGTTCTGATGTGACCTCTGAGCTGCCAAGTCTGAGTAACCCATGAAGCTCTCACATAAGCCTGACACCTAGAACCAAACACAATACAGTATTATTTTGGATTGTGTCTAGCTCTAGCCTCAGATCAGACAGAGGCGTACAAAGCAAAATTTGGTGCTGGCTCTTCAGACCTGGAGCTTTATTGTCAATAGCAGGATGTCCTTAACTCCAGTCATGCAGCCTTCCAAAAGAGCTGGTGAGAAAACAGTTTCTATTTCATGAGAAATATTGACATTGCAAAACCTTTTTATGCCAGAACTGGGACAAAAAAAAAAAAAGATAGTTCAACATTAGTCAGGGAACAGAAATTCTGAAAAATTCCAGTTGGGAAACTGAAAACTGCTTTGTTTTGGAAGCACTGACTGTTCTAATTTCAATCAAATTAAAATGCTTTATGTCGTAAATGATGATATATTATAACAAGAACATGAGAGCAATGATACTGCATCAGATTGCTAGGTCTACCCAGCCAAGTGTCCTATCTTCCAGCTGTGGCCAATGGCAGATGTTTCAAAAGAGAATGAACAGGAGTAATTACCCAGTGATCCATTCCTTATTATGCAGTCCCCATCTGGGAGCCAGATAATATAATATCAAATATTGTTACACACACGCACACACACACCCTCAAAAAAAGTCAAGAAACACAAGGTTAAAGACTATTTTGATAAATTAGATGCACTCATGTCAGCAGGGTCTGATGCAATTCACCTTAGGATCGTTTGAGAACTAGCAGGAGCAATGAATGATTGTATTTGTGAATTCGGAGTATGAGCAAGATCCCAGCAGAATGCAGAAGGATAAATACAGTACCTTTCTTTAAAGGGCCTGGGGAATAGTAGATAATATCTAATTTGCATAGCTGGAAAGATACTGGAACAAATTATTAATCAATTTGTAAATACGTAGAGGATAATAGAGTTATAGGGAATAGCTCAGAAATCTGTGTAGAGAGCAGTTCATGCAAAACGAACCTAATTTCCTTCTCACTAGTACATGAGGGGAAGCAGTAAAGGTGATATATCTTGATTTTAATAAGGCTTCTGCTAGACTGACATGACATTCTCATAAGTAACCTTGGGAAATGTGGTCTAGATGGCATTATTGTAAGGTAAGTGAAACACTAGTTGGAAGACCACACTCAAAGAGTAGTTATTAATGCCTTGGTTGCCTAGTGAGGTCCAACAGGACTCTTCTTTGTCCAGTGCTAGTCAATATTTTGACTAGGTAATAGAGTGGAGAGTATGCTTATAAAAATCTGTGGATGACACCAAGCTGGGTGGGATTGCTAGCACTTTGGATGGCAGGTGTAGAATTCAGAGTGACCTTGACAAATCAGAATTGGTCTGAAATGAGTGATAAGCAATTCAATAAAGACAAGTGTAAAAATACTACAAAAAAATCAAATGCACAACTATGAAATAGGGAATAACTGAGCAGGCAGTGGAACTGCTGAAAAAAGTGTGTTGGCATGTCACAAACTGAATGTGAGTCAACAGTATGAGCAAGACAAGATGGGGAAGGTCTTTTTTTAGTTGAGCCAACATCTGTTGTTGAAAGAGACAGTCAGCTGGTTCAATAAAATATATTACCTCACCCTTCTTGTTTCTCTAGTATCTTGGAACCAATGGGGCCACAACAACACTGCAGTCAAGCTTATGATGAGGTTGTGAAAAAAGCTAGTATCACTCTGGTTTGTATTTGTTGTACGTAAGACACAGGAGGTAACTGTTGTACTCTATTTGGCAGTGGAGAGGGCTCACCTGAAATAGAGGGTCTAATCTTGGGCACCAGATTTGAAGAAAGATGGGGACAAATGGAAGAGAACCCAGGCTAAAGCAACAAAAACGATAGAAGTTTAAGAAAACCTCACCCACAAGGGAAGGTTAAAAAATCCTGAGCTTGATTTTCTAGCAAATAGAAGATTGAAAGGGGACCCAATAACAGTCTTCAAATTTCAGCTTTTGGGAAGGTGTGGTCCAGGGCAAAAGATCTTTGGGGGTCAGCTCAATTAGACAGTTAGTAACCCTATCAAGTGGGCATATGGACACCCCAGCAGTGCTGGAAGAGCATGCCCAGCAATTTACTGGGCAGCATCCAGTGAAGGCACAGCACCTTCCAAATGCCAGGACACCCACATTCGCATAGGTATGTCTTGGGGCCCATGACTGTTCTGCGCCCTGGGGCCCAGAATTGCTGTTGGCAGGCCTGGTAAGAGATGGCCCAGGTTTACTTGATGCTACCTCAGAACATGGACTTTGATAAGATGACATCTCAAGCTTCCTTCCAGCCCTGTCAGTCTATGATATTTGATTATACATGTAACATTAATTCTATATAGTTTTGAAATGAACAGTTCAATATAAACACAAAAGGGAAAAAATGAAATCAAATGAGAAAGTCAAAAAGGTTCATTTTGTCATTGAAAATGTCATTAAAAGCAACATGTTCCCATGAATCATTGGGAGATTCACAGAACTGTGTTTTCTGATGGGTAATTGTTCTGCCTCAAATTTTTCATCCTGCTCTACTCCTGAGAGGTTAAGAGTGCTGGTCAGAGATGTTTTGATGGAACCATTTGACGCCAGAACAGTTGATTATATAGAAACATTTCACTAAATCAAGTCCATTTCCCCAGAATTTGCTTAAGATAAAAAAAAGGAGAGAAAATGCTGATGTTGGGATGTCCTGATCAAAGATTTTCAGAAACAAACGTTTTCAGTTTTCCATTTGAATGTGTTAATTTTGTTATATACTACATAGTGTAGCAGGGTTTGACTCACCATGTGGTGCCTCTCTTGGGAATTAGCTCTCATGGTCCAGACACACTGTCTTCTCGTCAGCTCTCACCTGTTATTACCACAATCTCCACCATGTTGGGACCCAGGTCCCTACCAGAACTTTGTGCCCCTTTCCCTGGGCAACACCCATGTTCTGGAGTCCTCCCTCCCTGGGAAATCCACTAAACCCTAAGTCCCCACTTGCCTCAGTGACCTACTGCCATTTTTCATGTAGCACTATTCCCCATGTGCAAACTGCAGTCTGAACTGGCCACTCTTTATAGACAAGGAGGGTAGACCTGCCATTATTCCTTTGCTTGGCAGCCCTAATACCACCTCTGGATCAAGGAGTTGGTCAAGCTACTGCTCCCCTAGCTCACTCCCAACCTTCCCCAGCACTGCTCAGTCCAAGGTACCTTTCTCTGTTCAGGCAGCTCAGTCCCTCTGCAGCTAAAGCTTGGAGAAAGACTGAGCACCAGCAGGCCAGCTACCTTTTTATACAGCCCACCTGGGCTCTGATTGGTTACCTAAAGCCTTCCCCTCATTGGCTGCTGTCACAGGCCTCTCCAAGGGCTGTTGATCCCAATAGGCACCAAATCAAAACACAAAGTCAAACCCAAAACATTCCAAATGATACAAAATGCTGGTACTCTCTAAAACCTGTCCTTGGCAGAGACTATGGACATTTGCTAGTTTCTCTGTGGTGCAGAATGTTTAAAAAAAAGAAATTGCACAATGCCTCACGGATCAGCAGATCTGTCCTATTTGTGGAACTAGGTGTCCACTTTGCAGAATACAGGTTGAATCTCTCTAATCTGGAACTCTCTCATCTGGCAACATCCATAATCCAGCATGATTTTAATTAGCCAGATGACCACTTATCATGGATGTGTCCAAGTTTCCCACAGACCCATAAAATTTGTTTCCAGCCGCCAGTCCTGACTCTCAGTGTTCTGTGCTGTTATTTAGCTGTAATTTACCCATAAATGTCTTCTTAGGGACCTGTCAGCAGTGCAGTGTTAATAAACTGCTTGAAAATATTGACCTCCCATAGACCAACAAATTCTCTTTTCTGGCACCAGTCAGGTCCCGAGGTTGCTCAATGAGAGAGGTTCTGCCTGTACTTAACTGTTGTACATCATCTCCATTAACTTCAAGCTTTCAAGTTTTCTTTTCCATTGGCTTCCATGGAGTTTTCCCACTTTTTACAAGATAGATTCTGAGACCCCACTGTCCCTGTCTATTGGCTGGCTCCAAAACCTATAGAGCTGGCCACCCCTGAATGTTAAAAATAAGAGCTTCTATGAGGAGGATGTTCATCAGTCCGGAGATCCTGCCTCCCAGTCCAGTTAGTCATCTCAAAGAGATCTCTACGCACAATCTGTTGCGAGCCCCATTCCATCTAGCTCTTCTTTCCACACTAAATAATCCTAATATTTTCACCTGTTAAGGACAGAGTTACAGGAGGGGAGTTAAAAAAAACCCATAAGTCTCCATTTACATTTCAGTAGTGGCTGCTTCCTCTTGCCCTGCAGCAGGCCTCAGTGATGTACAATCTCTGGGCTTTGATAAAATCTGTCTGCCATGTAATGCTGCAGAAAAATAAAATCAGACCAAATGCCTCAAGCTAGGCTAATGAAACCATTAGAAGTTAGGTCACAGCCTTGCTGGATAAATAAACATGACACCACCAGCAGCAAAAGCAATTTCCATTCTTTCTGTAAAGAGATGAGGCTTCTTGATTGAAACCTTCTTACCTTTTAGTCTCGCTGGGGGGGCTTTTCCTGCACAAGCTGGAGCCAGAGATAAATACAACCCAGCTGTAGAAAACTTTTCCCTGTGGCCTCACTGGTCCTTAAAAAAGAATGGGCCTTCCCTGGCTTATTAAAACTCCAAGCTTTTTCCTCCAGCTGGTTTAATTATACTCCATGCTCAGCCAGCAAAAAGCAAAATGAGAGGCAAAGCTGGAGAGGTTATGGGAAATTTGGTAGTCACAGAGGTGCAGAATCTCCTAGGGGTTCACTAATAAATGTTAGGGACCAGGGCCTCAGCAAGCACAATCTGTCATGCTCTATTAACTAAACAGCTTCTACAAGCCCCTGGGTGCTTAGCTCAGTGGCTAAAGTACTAGCTACCTAAACTAGGGGCTGTGAGTTTGAGCCTTGCTGTGGCCTCAAATGTATTTCAGGCTTGAGGCATGTTAGCTAAACATCTGTCAGGGATGCTGGGTCTGGTGCTAGATCCTGCTGTGAGTGCAGGGGACTTGACTCTGTGACCTCTTAGGGTCCTTTCCAGTTCTGTATTCTATTCACCCCCTCTCAGCAGCACTGGAGCTATTCAAGGATGGGGGTGCTGAGCCATGCCACATTACATCAGTAGCCCCAGGTTAACACTCTGGTGACTCTACCCAAGGACTTTGGGTGGTGATTTTTGTGCGTGTGTGGTTTCCAGAGGTGTCTGGGGCTGGGCTGTGATTCAGCAGAGATGAGTTCAATTCCCAGCTCTGCTGTGGCTGCCTAGGATGAGTCATTTCACCATTTGGTGCCTCAGTTTCCCCACTCTGACCTAGAAATAGCACTTCCCTGCCTCGCAAGACTGAGGCCAAGTCTGTTTGGGAAGTCTGCAGATACTGGGATGGCAAGTGTCCAGAAACAATACAAAGAGATGCATTTTGCCTCTGGCCTCCACATTGATCTAAGCCCTTCTTTGTGGAGAATCCAAACTTCAGATTTGGGATCCAAATATGTCTCCCAGCCAGACCCTTCCGCTTGGCAGGCCTGTTTCCTGCAGGATGGTCACTAGCATTTTGTATAGTCCAGGCTGCCATGAGTAGGACAATGAGGACACCACTTTTCCATAGCAGACTTCTCTCTGTCCTTATAGACCATACCATCAGGGCAGTTTTCCTGCTAGAAAAATCTACAGGGGGCAGAATTACCAGTCTCTATGGGGGAAGTAGTTATTTGCATCCTTGCATACCATAACAAATTGATGAAGGAGAGAGAAGCCCACTAAAAAAGCTAGTGACATCGATATGAGCTGAAACAAGGAAGCCAATTCCTCAGCTGGTGTGACTCAACATAGCTCCAGGTGAGTTTGCTGCAGCTACACAAGTTTAGACCAACTGAAGACCTGGTGTGTATTGTTTTGGATAACAACAAATAACATTACTGCGCTGATGAGCTCAGAATCTAAGAGCAATGAAGTATTTTTAGCTTTTTCCCCCTGCCCCCTGGTCCCAGAATATTTTGTCAACATGGAACGTTGGTGTCTGGAGGAGTTTCCCTGAATACAGACTGAGAAATACTGCAGTGTTTGGTCATGTGATGTACTCCAATCTGGAGTGAGACTGAGTTGAAAATGGTAAAAAGTGAGTTATGTCACTTGTCCGATACCTGGAGCATAATAATTTCTACCATTTAATTATCTAGCACCAGTGTGAAAGTTAAAAAGTAGAGCAAATTTAAGTGAGGCCATAGACTCACAGAAGACTAGAACTGGAAGGGACCTTGAGTCCAGTCTCTGGTACTCATGGCATGGCCAAGCATTCTCAACTGCAACACAATGATGACAAGGAGTATCACAAAAAGTCACATCTGCTTATACAAAACCATTCTAAAAATCTCAGATCGAGCAGAGTCTATAGGTGCAAAATACCAATTTGGAATTGGTGTAAAAGTAATATTTTTTTTTTACTGGTCCTGCCCCTCACAGCCCTCCACCACTTAAGGGTGGGACATGGAGATACAACTGCACCTGTAAGAAATTTAAGTGTGGGGAGCTCAGGGTAGAGTTGGGCAGGGGGCTGGGGACAGGGATGCAGGAGTCACAAGTCAGTGGGGGTTTGATGAGGACGAGTGTGGGGAGGCCAAGGGCACCATTTCAGATGGTGGGCAGGAGAGTGGGGCTGCAGCCACACATACCTCGCCCTCTGTGTTGCTTTCTGTTTGCCGTGACTAGGAAGTAAAGGGAAAGTGCTGACCCCCATGCATTGCTCCTCTGCCCCTCCCCTCGGCAGCTGGGAGGCAGGTAGTCCCGGAGTGGTGCCCCCAGCAAGCTCATTTCTCCTGCCTGCTGTTAAGCAGGGCAGCCTGCTGGAAGCTGAGAGCCAGCATGGGCTTCTTGCCGGATAGCCAAGTTTTGTCGACAGACTGTGGAGACTGTTTGGTGCCAACACCCCAACAGAGGTCACTAGACTTTCAAAAGCCTCGTTTACCCATAAATGCTCTTGTTCTTTAACATGGGCTACGTCTACACGTGAAGCCAACATCGAAATAGGCTATTTCGATGAGTAACGTCTACACGTCCTCCAGGGCTGGCAACGTCGATGTTCAACTTCGACATTGCGCGGCACCACATCGAAATAGGCGCTGCGAGGGAACGTCTACACGCCAAAGTAGCACACATCGAAATAAGGGTGCCAGGCACAGCTGCAGACAGGGTCACAGGGCGGACTCAACAGCAAGCCGCTCCCTTAAAGGGCCCCTTCCAGACACAGTTGCACTAAACAACACAAGATATACAGAGCCGACAACTGGTTGCAGACCCTGTGCCTGCAGCATGGATCCCCAGCTGCCGCAGCAGCAGCCAGAAGCCCTGGGCTAAGGGCTGCTGCCCACGGTGACCATAGAGCCCCGCAGGGGCTGGAGAGAGAGCATCTCTCAAGCCCCCAGCTGATGGCCGCCATGGAGGACCCGGCAATTTCGACGTTGCGGGACGCGGATCGTCTACACGGTCCCTACTTTGACGTTGAACGTCGAAGTAGGGCGCTATTCCGATCCCCTCATGAGGTTAGCAACTTTGACGTCTCGCTGCCTAACGTCGAAGTTAACTTCGAAATAGCGCCCGACGCGTGTAGCCGTGACGGGCGCTATTTCGAAGTTAGTGCCGCTACTTCAAAGTAGCGTGCACGTGTAGACACAGCTACGAAGAGCAACTAATATTTTTATGCTTCCCATACACAGAGGCAGCAAAAAAACTAACTGGTGCAGGAAATCACATACTTTCCTGGGACCAAGTGCCTCCCTGGAGAGTGTGGAAGAATACTGAAGATAGAAAAGTAGTAGCTAGGTTAGCCAAGTTGGTCGATCTCTCTTTCACGACAATATAGTGCTGAGACATGGTCGGATGCCAACAAATATTCAGTGTATTTCTTTCAGAACTGAAACAAGTGTTACAAAACATGCATTATGCAAACAGTAGCAACCAAAACAGACATGCATAATTAGAAAAGAGAAAAGAGAAAACCCATGTGAAGAGAAAGAAGCAGTTTAACAAGCTAAATCTTTCTCCTTGGATAATTTAGGATCACAAAGAACTAGACCTGGAGGACCTGGATGGCTCAGAGGATGGAAGAAAGATTTGCAGCCTTTCACCTCTAGGTTTCTGGTTCATATACAAGACCATTTGTTTGACTGCTAACAGCTGTCTGATTCAGCTGTGCTTATATGCTCAGGTTGTTTGCTGGTTGGGTGAGTGGGTGTATATTGGAGCTGTGGCTCCAAGGACTACCTATCTTTGCATACAAACATCCAGATTTGCTAGTCATTATTTGCTATTCTCCTGTATAAAAAGTTTGCCATCCAATCAGGGCTCCGAAAAAAAGACCATGTGATTCATGTGACTAGTTGTGTGCTACTTAACCAAATTAGCAATGCATGGTTCATCTATCTGTCTTCATGCCAACCCTTCTGTCTAGCTGTGGTTTCCTATGGCATTTGCCATATGGTTATCAAAAGCCATCATCTTCTTTCATAGACATCACAAGTTGATATATAGATTTTTCATCCCTCTAACTGCTGTATCATCAAGATGGCCAGGTGATCAGTCCCCTCCCCAGTCTTCTGACTGTACACTCCTTTTGACCATCTGTGTTGTTGTTGGCACACTGTGACTCTTGGACTTAACCAAAGATTTGCACTGCAGCAGCCTCTCACATGTCTGCCACCTTCTTGCAGTGTCCCTGTGTATGGCATAAAGCAGAATAAAAGTAGGCAACGTGCAGAGTGCAGGTTCCAGGTCTTAGACTGGCCACTGCTCATCCGAACTACCTGGTGAATCCTTACAGATAGCAGACGGTTGCAGAAAGTCAGACTCACACATGATTCACAAACAGAAAAGGTTGTTTGTTTTCTTAAAGGACTACATTTATAATGAATAATTCAGGGCTGGTGTACATAGGAAACTTACACTGGCATATCCATGTCTGTCAGGGGTATGAAATAGCCACAGCTTTGAAAGATGATGCTATCCTGAACTAATCTCAGTGCAGGCAGCACTAGGTTGATAGAAGAATTCTTTTCTGTACCTAGCTACCATCTCGCAGGAAGGTCGATTTAACTACCGCAATCCTAGCCTGAGCTCTGACCTCATGACGAAGGGTTGCGGGGCAGGGAAGGGTGGACTCTGAATCTAAATCTGGTGTTTGATTCCTTCTGCAAAACCAAAACCCAATACTCAAAGAGCACCAAAATCCAGATCCTGAGATATGTTTTGTGACATATCAGAGAGGTAGCTGTATTAGTCTGTATCTTGTGACATAGCTGCCTCTAGTCTCTTGCACCATCCCTCAGCAGGGACAGGAAGTGACTCCTGCATCCAGATGAAAGTGCAGGGAGGAATAGTAGACAAGTAAAACATGGGCACATTCAAATTTGGTCTGGACTATAGTGCTAGCACCTGATTCTTGTAAAACAATCGAACAAAAGCCCCATGGAGTAGACACAACTGAGCTCGATTTAATTTAGGCAGCTCAAATCCTGGAGCAGAGAAACCCCAGCGTCATATGCTTTAACGCTGACTAGCCTCAACAATAATTATCTAGGGCTCCAAGTGGGTTTGCACAGCTCCTGCTGAAGCGCATGCTGCCTGGGCTTTGCTGCTCTGGAACCAATACTAGCTAGATTTAAGCTAGCCCAGATATATCTGCTCAAGATGTAGTCACACCCAATGTTCCCTGCAAGCTGAGCAGTTGGGTGGCTGCCCAGGAGCAATTCAGGTGCCACCCAGCAGATTCACAGCATGCCCACAGCCACCCACAGCTGGCAGCATTTGTTTCTGCTGCTGGTGCCCATCTGCACATGCCTTGGTGCACATGACAAAATTTATTCTGCCCATGGATGGATAAAAATTAGAGGGAACACTGATCACACCCCACAGTTGCAGCATAGACTCGCCCATAGTTGGGGGCTGATCCTGAGACACTGATCAAATGAAACACCCGTTGACATTAATGGGCTTCTCCTGTTGTACACCAGTGAGCTCAGGGAATCAGGCCTATTAACCTCAATGGAGCTGCTGTCCTTATGCAAGTCCTCTTTTACTCCCAGGGTTTAACTGTGCTGGAAGCTTGTTCCAGCTACCCTCCCATGTGTCTTCCTTTCAGCACTTGGCAACAGGTATTTTCCAGGATGCTGTTTCCAGGCCAAATATTATTTATCATGCATGGGCTTTTATAACTCCAAACACTAGGGCCTCTCATTTTATCTCTGTTGTAGAGGTTTGGTGTCAGTGTATTAAACACAGGTTTGTTACTGTGAAGGAAGAGTATTTGTACACCTTTAACCAGCACAAAAAAAAGGGAGTTCATTGAATCAGGCTTTAAGTAACTCACTTGTCGCAAGAGCATTTCTCAATTTGGATCTCATGGCGCAAGCAGCTGTACTATCTATTGCCATGCACAAGATAAAAGCAACAGATTTGGTTATATCTTTTTCCAGGGGACAAAGAGAGAACAAGACAGATAAGAGGCACAGCTGTAAGCTGCAGCCCTTGTCCAGCTTTGTGAGGCCTCCAAGTGAAAAGAGGAAGGACATCAGTTTATCCTCACAAGCAGCTTGAGGCTGTGAGCAACCCAGCCCCGGAACAGCAGGAATGGTGCTGCTCAGGGGAAATAAACCCATGTGCCCCCAGTGCTGGATGAGACTAGAACAGCAGGAGGGGATGGGCGTAAAGACGGAGAGGTACCAGTAGAGCTGGGAGAGGAATCCAGGACTAGAATAATGGGGGCAAATGGGTGCTGCAGCTCAGGACCGAAGGCCATCAAATCCCCGAATACCAGATGAAACTCCATCCTGGGCAGATCCTGCTGGCTGCTCTCATACCTGAGAGGCCTGCCTCTTCCACCTGGGTGATGGTCGTCATGGCAACAAAGTCGTCTGTAACAGAATTCTGTGCAGATGTAGGCGAGGGCATGACGGCAGGTGTGCCGATGGGTTAGCGAGAGGGGCTCTAGGAGCACGTTTGTCGGGGGGTGGTTTTGAGTCTGTAGATGGAGATGTGGGCTGTGGGGGGGGTGGGATGTGTCTGCAGAAACGTGTATGAGGAAGATGATAGCTGTGCCTCTGTGTGTGTGTGTGAGTGATTCTACATCGGCCCATGTGTATAGGTGTGAGTGGGAGTCTGTAGGTGTCAGGAATAAGGGTGGGCGAGCGTGTGTCTCTGTTGGTGCCTTGGAAAAAGTTCCAGAGGGCCGGCTGCATTAGTCTGTTCCAGCACAAAACCATGTGGCCCCTTAAGGACTAACGTCTGTTTGGGCATACACTCGCGTGGGCTGAAACGCACGTCGTCAGATGAATGAACGGAACCTTCCCTTTGGCAGGGACAGATGTAGGTGCAAAGATGGGAAAGTTACACTACTGTGCAGAGGCCCAGGGCTAACGAGATCAGTTCAATCACGGTGGATGTGGCCCATTCCCAACAACTGGTGGGAAGGGGTGAATGCCAAACCCCACAGCTCTCCTTGTTGTTTGTGTTGGTGCAGGGTGTGTGTGAGGGAGTGTGCGTGGGGGTCAGTCAATGTCAGTATATGTTGGGTGTTAGGGGGCAGAACTGCCCCATTCGTAGGACCAGGTGGGGCGGCCACCCCAGGCCCTGTGCTTTTGGGGGCCCTGCAGTGGTTGCCCCAGCCAGCCTATGAACAATAGGGGTGGGGGAGATTACCTCAGGCAGGCCCCTATGCTCGCCTGGCCCACTGAGCCACATTTCTGCATGGCCCAGTTGGTGAGGGATGGAGTAAGGACGCGAGTGGGGACAGAGCAGGGTAGGGCTTGTAGCATGGTGGGATCCAGGGGGTTGTCCCAGGCCCAATGCCTGGGACATTGGAGTGGGGTTACCCTAGGCCTTGCCCCCCCAACCCCAGGACAGCCCAGTCGGGAGGTGCAGGTCTGACCCTGGAGGTGTCTCATTGAGATGCCAAGGAGCCCTCTGGAGGCTGGGCAGGGCGAACTCATGGGGAGGTTTCTTATCCTGGAGTTGTTCCCTTGGAGGCAGAATGAGCTCAAGACAGGCTGGGGACCAGCCCTGTGCTCTTTAAGGGGAGTGGGACAAGCCCTGGTGCCAGCTGGACAGGAGGCTGGCCAGTGCAGCTCAGAGCTGGCAGGAGGGGGCATTCGGTGTGGATGGAGACAAACTTGTGGAGCTGTAGCCATCTGCAGGGACCTGGCAGGTGTTCCACATGCGGGGGTTTTTCTGCCTGTGTCACTGTACTGCCTTGGTCTCACGGGGGCAGGTGGAGCCGGGGAACAGTCCTCCCCTGCTTCTCCCCATCCTCTGGGAGAAGACCTTGGATTGTGCACCAGAGCAGAGAGAGATCTGAGGAGCCCCTTTGTACCAGGTGGGTCTAGAACAGAGGCATAATGCGCCCAATGACTCTATTTCAAAATAGGCTCCGTGCGTGAAGACGCTGCATTTTGAAACAGCTACATGCAATTTCAAAATGCAGTTTGTGCGTAGCAGCGTTATTTCGAAATAAGCTCTTCCAGAATACCTGCTCTTGGAAAAAGGCTGCCATGGAGACATACCCACAACATCAGAGCTCCACGGGATCCATATTGATCTTCCCCATATGCCTGCGTGTGCCAGCAGTGCTACTACCATCACAGAGGGGACAGGGAACCCAGATGAGGTCCCACAGCAAATCTGTAGCAAAGCAGGGAACTGAACCCAGGTCTTCCTGGGTTAACCCTAACTGCGGATCTAGCCTTCCTCTAGCTTAGAGGCCCCTAGAGTGCATCTGTGACTCCTGAGATTACCTCCTGGAGTGGTGTAGCCTGAGAGTAGAGGGAGCTAGGAGATAAGGTGATGCCAAGGGGATGCAAGCAGCCCCCTGTGAATCCCCACCCATGGTCTATGCCTGGCTAATGGGCAATAATGATAAGGTTAAAAATCCAAGCAGAAAGAAATCAGCCAAACATTCCAAGTGGCCTTTATCTTGTCCGAGGAACCCAAAGTGGCACAAATCCGATTTTTTTTTTTTCCTTCGGAGGTCACCTCCAAAACTAAAGAGGCCCCAGTTTACACCCAAAGCTAAACACAAAAGCCCACCAACAAAACCCAATGCAGCCTTTGAAGCAGCATGGGGCATAAACGCAAAAGGCTGAATTAGCCCTGGCCCTCTCTCTTCAACTCGGGGCCTTTAAGAAAACCAAAAAAGCAGCAAGAGAAGAAGCCAGGTAGCTTTGAAATCAAGCTGTTTGACAGGCAGAGAAGCAGAGGTCTCAAGAAAATTTTGCATATCTAATTGGTCTCAGTTCAGAGTCCAGCCATCCAGCCATCAAAAGCCTGCACAGTTTTGCTTTTTAATGAGAGATTTTCATACATTAACGCTTCATTAAGTCCGGAGCCAAAGTAATTTTTAGGCCAATTTAAAATGCATATGCCAAGCAGCCTCGACTCTTGCCTGACTTCTTAAGATAATGGTTGACACAGCCCTCCATAGCCTGCTCTTGCTGTCTGCTTCACCTCAGCTACTGACCTAAAAGAACAGGGGTTGGGGATGGGAAGAAAACTACAGCAGCTGAGAGAATAAACAACTTTGCCAGCTTCAGATGGAATGAACTGGGACCAGAGCTTCCGTATGGAAGAAGACTACAAAGCCAGCCAAGAGGAAAATAAACCATTTCCATGCCATTTGCACCACCAGAAATGAATATGTCCTACAGAATCTGATGAAGTGGGTCTTACCCATGAAAGCTCATTACCTAATAAATAAAATTTTTAGTCTTTAAGGCTATGTCTACACTACAGCGATCTTTCAAAGGAAGTTCTCTTCCAAAAAAAAACTTCTTTCAAAAGAGTGTGTCCACACACATAAAAAAGTAAATCAAACAATTGATCCTCTTTTGATAGAGTGGCCATGCAGCCCCCACTCTTTTGAAAGAATGGGCCAGGGGTCAAAATATCTAGTGCCTTGAGGACTGCTCCTTTGAAAAAAGGGTCCCCAGGGCATCCACATGTTTTTTTTTTCTGAAAGAATCTCTCAGAACAAGGCGTTCTTCCTTATCTGGGAGAGGAAGAGGGCTGCGGGAAAAAGTGCTGCATTTTTCTGGTTTCAGATCAAAAGAGTGCATTGTGTGTGTAGACACTCTGCAGGTCCTTTCAAAAAAGAAGCCTGTTTTCCAAAAATAAACTTGCTAGTGTAGACCCAGCCTAAGGGTATGTCTACATTACAGAGTTATTCTGGGATAGCTTATTCCGGAGTTATTATTTCAAAATAAAGTATTCCAGAATAACACGTCTACACTACAAGGAAGCCCCAAAATATGCAAAACTTATTCCAAAATAGCGTGTCCACACAGTATAGAACCTACTTCAGACTAGAGCACCAGAAAGCACTACTTCCAGGTGCTCTAATCCAAAATATTATCCCTACACAGCAGGTTTATTTAGGGTCCACCTGGGTTCACGTAAAGTCCTGGAAGTAGGACAAAGATCCCTTTCAAAGCAGAGCATAATGAAGCTCTGTTGACTGACACCAGCCCAAGAAGCTGGCTCAGGTGTTTGGTTAGCTGGAGAAATACTTGGTGTTTAAACTAAAGTTCCCTGGAAACAAATATTGTAAATGTCAGAAGTGGGGGACTGCAAACCATTTTAACTGAATCCCAGACATAACAGGACCAAGTGAGAAAGCTTGGGCCTCACTGATGGTCTTCCGTAAAACCCTCACTGACAAGAGGGACCCAAGTACAAAGAAAGCCTAGGGAGCTCACTACATGGCATGCAAATGAATCCCTTCTCAGTCTGATGTGTAATAAGGATGGGAGATGTTCTGTCTACTTAAGCCTACCTACTACTCGCTTGATCATAGAGCCAGCCAAGAGCTTTGAATGGAGATATTAAATTAGACCCTGCCTGCCCAGGGCCAGCTCCCTTAACAGAAGCAGAAATAGATCTGCTGGCACAGAGACACTGCCGTGTGCCATAACCCCAGACGAGGCACTTGGTTGTTATTAGTGCAGAGAACTCTGTCACTGTAAATAGCTTTCTGCAAGCTCTCAGATAAGACCAGTGACATGTGGTCTGAAACAATACCCAAGCCAGAGGTTTGCTTGCCCATTGTCCTTAAGCCTGGTGTACAGTGTTCCGTCTTATTGTTTCTAGCCATGCGCAGAATAAATTTTGTCATGTGCACCGAGGCATGCATGGATGTGCCCCACAAGTAGGAACACATGCCACCAGATGTGGGTGCTTTGGACACCCTGCTAATCAGCTGGTCGACATTTGACTCTCTCCTGGGTGGCCACTTAAGAGCTCAGCTTACAGGGAACACTGCTCGTGTAGTCCTATATTAAAAAGGAAGTAGAAATTACCATACAGCACCATGCCAGTGGTCAGGCTGGTTCCCTTTTCTCTCTCTATTATGGCCCTTTACCATCTTCAGAGGAAGATACAAGAAACCCAGAAGTGGCTAAATTTTGAATGACTTGATATAGAAGCAATTTCTTCCTGGACCCTATTAGTTATTGGCTAGTTTATGCCCTGAAGCAGAAGGATTTAAAGATGACAAACCATTAATTAAGGAGTCTGCGGTCGGGACCGTCTCTCATTATGTGTATGTACAGCACTGAGCATAATGGGGCCCCAGTCTCAGTTTGGAGCCTCTAGGGGTGATACCATACTGCACACAACCATATAATACTAGGACTGGAAGGGACCTCAAAAGGTCATCAAGTCCAGTTCCCTGCACGTCCAGCAGGACCATGCCACAAGACACAGCACAGAAGGCAAACAATTCAACTGTATCAAAACATACTAGGGGACCTTTAATAACGCGGGGTCGCTCTGGGTCTTCTTCTTTTGTCCTCCCCGCCCCCAAAAAGGCAGGTGAATAGAGAGCGCTGTAAATGGAGAAAACTCGAATCTAATACTGATGGAGGGAGGAGGGGATGTGATGACGTCTCAGCAGCTGCTTCATCTTCACGGCACTCGCTCTATACACTGAAATGGCTACAAACACGTCTGGAGACTTTTGGATTGTACCTCGCCGGTCCCCGGCCCCCACCCCGTGGCATACAGCCTGGTTAGAAATGTAATTTAAGTGATAGATGGTTCCGGCTCAATCCCTGTAACACCCTCATGAAAATTTTAAACCGTGCAGATTAGTTTATTATAAAGAGCTGGTTGGGTGCCTTATTCACTGAAGGCAGGCAAAGAGGGAAGGTGGGCACTTGAGCTTTTCTTGTAAGTGTTGGGTGGGAGCAGGATGCTCGAATGCTTGCAAAGGTTCTTATTCTAGCACCTTGCAATTTAGCGTATTTATCCTCAACCCCATGGCATGGTAGAGCAGAACCCTCATCCCTGGGTATACACGGGGAACTGAGACTTTGGGTACACAGTTTTCAGGTTTGGCTGCAGTTCATGGGGGTGTACCCACTAGCTTTAATCCCACTAGCTCAGGTACCAGAGCAGTAAAGCAGCACAAGCACAGAAGTACCCAGGGTTCTGGACTCATAGGATTCAGGCAGAAGCCTGTGTTGCTGCAGGTTTACTATGACTGAGGTGTAGCTGTACCCTCAGAGTTTGTCAACGCTGTGATGTAAACCCTGGGTTCAAATGCAGGCTCAGGCCTAGTCCCACTTCCATCTACGCACAAGTCAGGCTAAGTCCTAGGAACCCACAGGGGTGGAATGTCAGAGTCAAGGCCTACTGCTTTGCAATGTAGACACCGTCCCACTGGACTCGTGAAGAGATAGTCTGTCAAAAGCGTCGCAGGGTCTGACTTTCTTTTTCCTTTGGACTGCCAAGTTTGATGGACAATCCAGCTTCCCCACTCGGTACCACGAACAAAGGCCTAGCATGGCCGTGTAGGATACGGGTGTTCGGACTTGGGCGCACGTCATGCAGCATAGATGCCGGAAAGCCAGTGTTCATCAGTGCCTAACTGATGGATACAAAAGAGTATAACTGCTCAAGCCCTAAGTTAACAAACCCAGGGTTTACGAACTCGAGTTCTAACCCTGGGCATTGCAGTGTGGACAGACCCTGAATGGCTCACCCAAGGCTATACACCCAAACTGTGACTGAGTGGGGAGCTGATCCTGCATCTTCTCAGTGCCAGGTAAGTACCCTAACCACTGGGACATCCTTCCCCCTTAGTAGACAGGCTATCCAGTGACCGTCGCTCCTTACATTCATGGCCACGATCTCCTCCCCTCATATGTGGATTTGTGGCTCCACTGTCTCTGCCAGTCACAGTTCTTCCCGCACTTGCTCCCATTCTATATCTTGTTCTTATTGACTCATGTTTAGCTTGCAGTCTACTACGACCCCTAGATCCCTCTCTGCATTACTGCTTCCTAAGCAGTCGTTTCTCATTTTATGTGTGTGACACCAATTGGTCCTTCCTATTTACCTCGGACCTTTTCTCCAGTTTGTCCAGGTCTCTTTGAATGATAACCCTATCCTCTAAACCAACTGCAAACTTTATAAGCCAACTCTCTCTGACATTACCTAAATCACTGATAAACATATTGAACAGAACCAGACCCAGAACTGGCATGGCTGTTCTAGTGTTACCAGAGATGAGTTCACACCAGTGTTCCCTCTATTTTTTCCATCCATGTGCAGAATGAATTTTGTTGTGTGAACCAAAGCATGTGTAGATGTGCACCACCAGTAGAAACACTTGCCGCTGGCTGTATAATATAAGAACTTAAGAACAGCCGTACTGGGTCAGACCAAAGGTCCATCTAGCCCAGTATCATGTCTTCCCACAGTGGCCTGTGCCAGGTGCCCCAGAGGGAATGAACAGAACAAGTATTCATTGAGTGATAGCATAACATAATAGCCATCTCGTGCATCTGACGAAGTGGGTCTTTGCCCACGAAAGCTTATGCTCCAAAATATCTGTTCGTCTCGAAGGTGCCACAGGACTTCCTGTTGTTGATAATAGCAGCGGTTCTCAACTCTGGGAGTATGCAGAGGTCTTCCAGAGGGTACATCAACTCCTAGAGATGTTTGCCTAGATTTACAACAGGCCACATAAAAACTGGTAGCAAAGTCAGTACAGATTAAAATGCCATGCACTGATTTGTTTATATTGCTCTATATACTATACACTGAAATATAAGCACAATATTTACATTCCAATTGATTTAGTTTACAATTATGTGGTGAGAGTGAGAAAGCCAGCAATTTTTCAATAATAGTGTGCTGTGACACTTTTGTAGTTTTATGTCTGATTTTTTTTTAAGCAAGCAGTTTTTAAGAGAGGCAAAACTTGGGATTCTGCAAGACACGTCAGACTCCTGAAAAGGGCAAAATAGTCTGGGAAGATGGAGAACCATTGCACTGTACTAGAAAAACCTCCACCTCCATGGGATTATAATATTTGACTCATAAATTGTTCCACAGGAAACACTGACTCTGAAACTTCCCTATACTTTGCTCTTCCCATGTTAGCACTTCAGCTTTGCCCTGCCACCTTTCACATTCTCAGGCCACACACACCCTTTCATTAGAGTTTGTAGAGGACCCTCATGGAGACATTTTTATATGGCTGCTTGGCAAGTGGGGTAGATTACTGCCTGGCATTTAGAAGCAATAAATTGATATGTGTTTTGGCTTGACGAGAGACACACCATATCATACATGGGAAGTTTGCTTTCAGCCTATAACTTTATAGCAAACCCAGACTGCCTGGCAGAGCACTTGCCTCTCTGGATAAATGGGTTCCACTGACAGGTGAATGACTGGATTCTCTGAGAAAGTTGAAGGTTATATTACTAGTGCATTATTGATGATTCTGCTCCGACGAGCCTGGACTGCTTCCCCAGCTCTGTGTCTGTGCACTGCAGCTGGGAAATGATTGATCTGCCCAAAGTCCAACCTACAAGGGAATAACTCTCTTCGGTCCATGTCCTTAGGAGATGCAATGATTAACTGTACCACTGCAGAAGAATCCTGACTTCCTAGGTTCACCTCTGCCGTGGCGGAGTCTGCAGCATCATTAAACCCACTCCCGGGTTTCTGCCTGACTTCAGTACCAAAGACAAGCCTGTGGCTTCTGTCCCTATTACTTTGTAGTTATTGTTTGCTAAAAGATTTACCTAGTGTTGCTCAAATCCTTAGCTCAAGTCATTAAATTAAAGCACGGAAGAAAAGGTCGCAACGATACACAAAACTGCCTCAATGACTGGACTGAGCATCATCAGCCAAGGAAAGACCAAGATAATGAGGATCAACCAATCCAACACCACCACCATCACACTGGGAGGGGATGACCTGGAAGATGTGGAGCAGTTCACCTACTTGGGGAGTGTCATGGGCAGAGATGGAGGAACAGATAAGGATATCAGTGCCAGAACAGAGAATGCAACAGCTGCTTTCAAGGCTCTTTGTCCCATATGGAGATGATGAATAACATCTATGAAGATGAAACTGGGGATTGTCAACATAAATGTGAAGAGTGTGCTCTTGTACAGATGTGAGACCTGGCATACTAAAAAGTTGCTAAATCACAAGCTACAGATGTGCATAAACAGATGCTGGAGGTACATCCTTCTCATCAAATGACAAGACTTGGTCACAAATGAAGAGCTTTGGAACAGAGTAGGACAAGACTCACTTGACATCTACATCAGGAGAAGAAAGTGGGAATGGTGAGGCCACACTCACAGAAAACCATCATCCAGCCTAGTCCGCCAAGCTCTCAAATAGAACTCACAAGGAAAACGCAAAAGAGGAAGACCTTGGACAATGTGGAGAAGAGCTACTGAGACTGAAGGACAATAACTGGGGTGCTCCTGGAGTCGGCTAGGAGTTTTGAAGAGGAGGAGACTTGTTGATGACCTATGCTCCATTCGGAGCACAAGGTTTTAAGGTCAAGATAAGTCTTGGATGGGGTGGCGGATGACGGGTTCAGTCTGCAGGCTGCCCCAGGGCGAGAGGACAACCCTGGCGTTGTCACACCGCAGCAACGTGGGGCCAAGTGTGACACACCTCTCCATGGGTGCTGCAACTGCAGCGGGTACAGCTGGAGGAGGGGTACATCTTTCTTGGCTTCAGGACAGACAGACAGACAGACTAGCTGAAATACAGAGTCAATAGCTGCCTCTTTCTCCACCACTGCCCCGTGCTGGCCCAAGGGGGTTATAGCACTCCTAGTTCCCATCCATGGCCCCTTGCTGCCCCCCTGTGGTCATTCTGCAGTATAATCATCCCTCCTTCCAGACCCTTCCCTTTCTGTGTTATGAGAAACAATCAAATTCCTGGTACATTCCACTATCCTGGCACAACCAAACCTTTACCTTGCTTTAAATTATGATAATCGGAAGCTGCATGCCAAATTTGATGGTCCTAATTCTCACTGTGTCGTAGGATTTCTTGAACAAACAGACTCACAGATGGGCAGGCAGACAAAGTTTCTAAAATATATAGCAGATTATTTGTATTATACTGTCCCCTTGAGGCCACAGCCAAGCATGGATTCCTACCATGCTAGGTACTATGCATAAACAGAGTAAGAGATGGTCCCATCTCTGCAAAACACCTTACAACATAAACAGGGGGTAGGAGAGGAAACTGAGGCACAGAGCAGGAAAGTGACTGGTCCCACGTCCCCCAGTAGGTCAGTTCTAATTACTAAGCCTGGGTTCTGTTCACTAGATCACACTGCCTCCATGGCTTCCCCCTCTCTGCCAGTTCCACTTCTTCCCTGACTGCCCTGACATGATTCCTAGACGAGAAGAAGCTGACCAAAGCAGAAAGTTTCCCCGGCTCCAGAAACAGTTTCCAGGGGCTCTAATCTGAAACAGTGTGTCTAGACAAAATAAAGCCTATTTCAGAATGGCTACATCTACACTGGGGTTTTGTTGACAAAATCTGTGGAGTGTCTATGCGCAAAATGTGTTTTCTCCAGTCTGTTGACAAAACTTGGTGCTTCCATCCACAGCTTTCTACCTTTCTGCAATGAAGAATAATGCTTTTGTTGACAGTTTCTGTTAACGAAAAAGCTATGTAGATGCTGAGGGGAGGGGGGCCCTCTGTTGACAGACAGAGCTTCTGGTTCACCAGGCAGCCCTGTTTGCTGAGCTTCTGGTTGGCCGTTCTGTTGAGTGGGTGGCTGGGAAGTCTGGCCATTCTCTATCAACAGAGCAGATTGCTCTTTCGATCCTCTTTTATGGGTAGACGTGATCTGTCAACAGAAGTTTTTCCAGAAGACCTCCTCCAACAGTAACATCTGTTGACAGTTTACTGTAGTGTAGACATAGCCAATAAGTTTTGCTTATTCTGGGGCTTCTCTGTAGTGTGGACTCATTATTCCGGAATATTTTATTTTGGAATAGTAACTCTGGAATAAACTATTCCAGAATAACTTTGCTGTGTAGACATATCGTTTAGAGAGGCCAGGTGACAGAGATAATATCTTTTACTGGACCAGCTTCTGCTAGCGAGAGAGACAAGCTTTGCAGCGTAAGTCCAGTTCTTCTTTAGTATTTAGCCAGAACTCCCCCACAACGCTGCGTCAAAAGACAATCCCGGCTGGTGCTGCTGACTTTTCAGAAGGTATTGACTTACGAAGCTACTTTCTGCTCTTAGCTGTTTTTATGTTCTCATCTAGTTCCCCACCGATATCAATTGCAAAGACAAATGTTAGGTATTTGCCCATCGCTGCTCCCTGAACTGACGACTAGCAGCAAAACCAGCTGTAATGAAGACGGACCAATAGCAGCCTGAGAAAGAATCTAAGGAGCAGCTGGATATTGTTACATTGATTAGCTCCCGCAGGTCCCTTAACTACAAGATCCATAATCTACAGTTAAACAATGCACTTTGCTGGCTGCTCTGGTGGGGGTGAGTAGGTGTAAATCACTGTAGGTGTCCAGGCCTAAATGTGGCAAAAGTGACTGGTGATTTTTGAATTCCTCCATTTTCGAGCAGGAGCAGTGCCCATCTGAAATTCAGCCCTGAGTTTAGTTGGAGTTCCCTAAACTAAGGCAAGAGTCAGTTTTGAAAATATGGCCCTTAGTTCAGGGGTGGGCAATAATTTCTGACAAACAGGGGACACTCTAAGATCTTGGTAAGTGGTTAAAGGCCACACTTTTCTATGAAGGGGGTGTGGGGTCTGCGGTGGAGGTTGAGTGCAGAAGGGAGCTTGGGATACGGGACAGTGGTGCAGGAGAGGGCAGGGATCTGAGAAGGAGTTTGGGTGAAGGAGGGGATGGTGACCTGGGGCAGGGGATTGGGGTGCAGGAGAGGACCCTGGCCTGGGGAAAGGATGGAGGGGTAGGTGCAGGGTCTGAGAGGGAATTGTGACCTGGGACCAGGGGGAGGAGGGTGCAGATGGTTTGGGGGGTGACCTGGGGCCAGGGATTGACATGCAGTTTCCAGGAGGGGGTTTGGGTGCAGGAGTGGATTCTGGCCTGGAGGAGGAGGATAGGACGGGGTGCAGGGTCTTGGAAGGAGCTGGGGTGAAATGCCGGAAGCAGGTGCTGGATGGCAGGTGCTTACCTAAGTAGCTCCTGGACAGCAGCACCCCCAGACAGCCCCAGTCCACTGGCTGCTCCATGTGTCTCCCTGCACTGAGAGGCGTGAGAGGGGTCTTCCTGCACTGCTCCTCCCCTAGCAAAATCCTTCAACTCCTATTGGCCAGAAACTGACCAATGGGAGCTGACAAATTGAGCTGCACTGCTCTTGCCCCCAGCAAAATCTCTCAGCTCCCATTGGCCAGCTTCTGGTCAATAGGAGCTGAGAGATTTTGCTGGGGGTAGAGGCAGTGTGCAAAGCTCTCCCCACTCTGAACCCACAAGGGCAGGCCAGGGGCCAGGTTAAAAGTCTTGGTAAGCTGAATCCAGCCCATGGGCCATATCTTGCCTGCCCTTGCCTTAGTTGCTAAAGGAGCGTGTGAGTGACATAATATATCCTGATTTAATAATATTACACTTGAATGGATGGAAGGTGCCCCCCCCCCGCTGCCAGTTCTTGTGATTTTGTTGGGAGTCTCACCCTATTCTATGATTTATTTTCCCCTTAAATCCGCAGCACCTGGAGCAGCAAGAATCTCAGCTTCCACTTTTTAGAAAAAGTGAATGTTTTGCTCTGAGAACTGTGGAGTGATGCTTGGAAACATGACTCAAGTGCATCCCAAAAGCTCAGAAAGCAGGAGACAAAGAACAATGACGCCCAAATTATTTTTTTAAAATCTCATGATTTTTAAGCCAAACTCTTAACAGAGATGGGGGCTGACAGGATTTTTAGAGTTGGTCATATGGAGATCCCAAAAGCCCTTTAAAACTTCTAAATCACACCCTCTGAGAGAGATAATGGAATTATTGCACCCATTGCACAGAAGGAGAAGCTGAGACCCGGAGAAATGAAATTGATTTGCTCACACCCTGGGCCAATGACATAGGCAGAAAGAGGACTCAGAAGGCCAGGAACCCCAACAACATGTGCCATTTCCTCTAAGCACTAATCAAAACCCCCGCAACTATAGTGTTGGAGGAAAAAAAACAGCTTCAACCTTGCAGTATTTCCTTCTGCAAATGATTGCAACTGGCAGAGCATCACAGCCCAGAAAAGGTAGGATTCTGCTCTCACTCACACTGTTATGAACCAAGATAACACCTTGGAAATCAATGGAGTTAATGCAGTGTCAGTGAGAACAGAAAATCCTTTACTGGGAGCAGTGCCCAGGACTCAAGCTTCGGTGGAAAGCAGCCAGAGTGCTGGACGTTCTTGAAATGTCCCTGACTTCTCCTCTGCTCCTTACCAGCACAAGGCCTTCCTGTGTGAGAGCATGTCTCCTTGGTTGGAACCCAGGCCTGGCATCTGCTGAGGTTCAGCTTATGGTATCTAATTAGTTCTACAGCAAACAGACGTTAGGAGGCCCAAGCAATATTATTTCATTCATAAGCAGGAAACAGCTGCCCCCATTTTGCATATGGAACTAATTTAAAAATGCATTAACCCCTCCATATCAGGCTACCTGGGGGAAGATGTGCACTGCTGATAACCTTAGGTGTCATTGTTTGTTATGCAAATACCCATCAAGCGACTCAGAGAGCATTTGGCTTTCAAAGCAACACGCCCCTGTGTTGCACAGTGCAGAATGCAATGAGCAGAGCACCTGCGTGGTGAGGAGAGGCAGGGGCACACCTCCAGGGGCCACCAGAATAAAAGGATGGAAAGATCCTCAGGGCTGCTCTCCCGTCCTCTTTAAGCAAAGGGCAAACCTTAGCTCAACTTCCCCTAGAACAAGCAAGCAGGGAAGGGCTATAAATTGACTGCTGAGCTGAAAATTGGAGATTGAAGGTCTGGGAATGTCTGTGAGGAAAGTGGGCCCTGTCATGATATATGGAATTTTCAGATCTTCTGTAACAAGTGGCATTTATCAAAGACCTAGCTACAGATGTCCACACAGCCTGAATTCCAGCTTTGTCTTTCTTGTTTACCAGGGATCTTGCTATGTGCACTGTTTGCAAACATAGATAGAGACTGAATAATATGCTACAAGTGAAAAGAATTATAGGCTCCATGGCCAGTCTCATAGGGGTCAGTTGAATCCCAAGGTGAGAAAAATTCTGTTTATTGTGTCTGCCTATTTCTCCCTACTTTACTGCTATAAATATTGTTCCCTGGAGGAAAAGACCTTACTGACCATAGAGATATGTTCTGTGTTGAACCATTCCACCTGCTTACGGTCATTTAGTGAATTGTTTGTCAACACAGGATTGTTCCCTGCAGTGTATTCTCTAGGCTTGGCCGGATTTCAGATGATTCTGAAGAGTTCATCATTCCTCAAGCTAACAGAGTTAGCCTGAAATGCCCCCACCCTATTAGCATATGTAGATCCTTCCAGGGAAGAGGGGAAATGGGCTCTGCTGATTCACTGAAGTAGTTTGTTCCTACCCCACCAAGATATAAGGCAGTGGGATGTGCTTCCTAGGGGTAGATGATCTAGGGCATGGGTTGAGTAACCTTGAAGGAGGATCCCTATAACCAGTTATACCTTGGGAGAAGACTTAAGCTGTGAACTCTGGATGCTTATTGTACCCACTGTGTAGGCACCGTCTGCTACAGCTGAATATGTAGCTCCATATCCTCAGATGGTATAAAACTGGCCCAGCTCACTGGATGGATCTGTACTTATTTAAGGCAGCTGGGTATTGGCCCTTTCCTCCTTCGTGTATCTCATAATAGGCCTCTTACTCTCTGTTCTATTCATTATGTCTGTTGCCTCTGTTCTATATATGGAGATACACATCTCATAGAGCTGGAAGGGACCTTGGGAGGTCACCGAGTCCAGTCCCCTGCCCTCTTGGCAGGACCAAGCACCATCCCTAGATGTCCCCCACACACAAAGATTGAGATTACAACCCTCGGTTTAGCAGGCCAATGCTCAAACCACTGAACTATCCCTACCCGTCCCACCCGCACTAAATGACTGTTCTCCAGTTAGTTAACATTTAAAAAAACAACCCTGAGCTCTAGCTGTGACTGCATCAATTTGGCATCACTGGCCTTACTGAAACCAGAGACACTCAGCCATCTGAAACGTGGCTTTATCAAATGGGCCGTATCCAAATGAGAGACTTCATGTGGCTCTGGGAGAACATCTGGCACATTTCACTCTGCAATGCTTGGTTCTTCACCCTGGCTTCCCTCCTGCTATCCCCTACCTAATTTCTAGGAATAAGAATGGTTTGCACTTCCTGCAGCTTTTGCACCATAATAAATACCATCTCTAATAATGTTTTGCAGTTGCAGCACTTTCCCATCAGGGCTCTCACAACATTTTACAAAGACTAACGGGCCATTTTACCCACAGATGGGTAGTCAGAGTCATACAGCAATCCGCACAGCTAGCAAGTAATCATGATTAGAACCCAGGAGTCCTCGGTATCCTGCTCTCCAGGTGTTGTCTATCAGACAATCATTAATGAACTTTTGAGTGGCAATTGCTAAGTGAGCAACCCAGAATATGCCTTTAACCAGCTGTGAAATAATGGCGACCACTGCACCTGGCAAGCTGAGAGCTTGGGGGACCACCCGAGAGAGATTCAAATTCAGCCCAGCTGATTAGCAGACCACCTACGCCAACAGCATGTGTTTCTACTGGTAGCACACATCTGCACATGCTTCAGCGCCCATAACAAAGTTTATTCCATGCATGGATGGAAAAAAATTAGAGGGAACATTGCTGGTGACAGCTTTGATTGAAAAGCTCAAAGCCAGGCCACCTTCAGATTAACAAAAGACCAGCTAATGCTACCAACCACCACCTAAACAGTAAAGCTCTGAATCTTAATTAATTATTCACAAACCTGTTGTAAGTAGGACTATTAGTGGCTTTAAAAAGTATCACCAGCACTAGGACTGTCCATAGAGGTGAAAAGATTAAATTTCAGCACTCGGAAAGGTTGCTGACCCCTGCTTTAAGCCATAATTTCAGGACGTCATTAATTCAGCCAGAGGTTCAGGATCTATTATGGGCATGGGAGGGTGAGGTTATTTGGCCTGCAATCCGCAAGAGGCCAGGCTTGTCAATCACAATGGGTCCTTCTGACCGTAAAGCCTCTGAGACTAGTCTGCCTTGCCAGGGAGATGTGGTGATGATTCATGGCCGGTGTTTTCAAGAGGAAAGAGACATCTCCTTGCAACAGGGGAGCAAAGAAGTAGAGCCAGGCAGTGTGACCCAAGACGTAGACATGATCCAGAGCTGGTCAGTTTCAGTCTGATTCCAACAGCTGTTCTAGCAAGCATTCCCACATGCAGCAACCCTGACAGCTTGGGGCTGTCTTTAAGTCTGTCCCAAGTATCCACAAACATATCTTAGCCCATGCAAACTGATCTCCAACACCTAAAATCTGCCTGCGTCCCACTATGTGGGTCCCACTCAGAAAATTCGCCAGATTGCTGGTGACACAATTAGAATTCAAGAACCCAGGCAGCAGAAATTGGGCTTGGGTTGCTCCTGGTGGATAAACACCATCTGTACCATGACAGCAGCCTCCAAATGCCTTCCTTTTCCGCTTGCTTTCTCTCCTTTCAACACATTCCAGGTTGTGACACCTGCTTTGAAGAGCCTAGCTGCAGACAAACGTGGCTCGGTGAGATGCCCTTGTCACTCTGTCCTCCCCCCTCCACGTGAGCCATCAGCAAGGAGAAAGGAGTAGAGATTGTGTTGGCAAGGAATCAGCTGGCTGTGGAAGGGAAGCAGTGCTAACGGGCAGGCTGGGGAAGAGAAATGAGCTGATTGCTAAGAGACTGACCCTGGCCGGATTATTTTACTCTTCCTGGGAAGCGTAAATATTAACAAGAGATGATGGGGCCCATCAAGCTCTGCTGGATTGAATTAAGCTCTGTTTCTGCCTATAGCTTTTGACATCTTGATGTCACATGAGCTGCTCACACTTTTAAAAGTCATCCTGTTTCCCCTTGAAACAGTCTCATGTGCAAGGAGAAGCTTTGACAGCCACATCTGTCTGAAGAGAGCCTTGTTTTCACATCCCACTCATGATACAGGGTAAGTTCCATATAAGATCTTTTTGAAAAAAGCCCTGCAGGGAATACAGGACATGTGGAAAATTCACTGGTTCTGCTCTATTTATCACACCCAAGACAATTTAAACCTGAAGATTCCTTATCCGACATTCAGACACCAGGTTATCCCTTTCCTTCTTTCTCCTAGTAATGGTCCTTGTTCATATAGTGTGACCTCAAGGTACCAGATATGTAGCAAGCAGCCAAGTGGCCTTTAAAATCCCAACACTGTTGGAGCTCTGGAGGGAACTCAAATGGGGAAAGTGAAAGAACAAATTAGAGCTGTGATCATGAAGAAGAAAGCTCTGTTGGTAGAAGAGATAGGCCCGTGACAGTGTCAGAAATCCCAGGGCTGGAAGAGACCTCAAGAGGTCATCAAGTCCAGCCCCCTGCCCAAAGCAGGAAGAACTCCAATAAAAATCATCCCAGCCAGGGTGTTGTCAAGCCAGGACTTAAAAACCTGGAGGGACAGAGATTCCATCACCTCTCTACATAGCACATTCCAGCGCTTTACCACCCTCCTGAAGAAATAGTTTTTCCTAATATCCAACCTAGACCTCCCCACCACAAATTGAGACTATTGCTTCTCACTACTGAGAACAGCTTCTCTCCATCCTCTTTAAAGCCCCCCCATCAGGAAGCTGAAGGCTGCTACCAAATCGGCCCTCACTTTTCTCTTCTGCAAACTAAATAAACCCAGATCCCTCAATCTCTCCTTGTAGGTCATGTGCTCCTGCCCCCTAATCATTTTGATTGCCCTCCATTGGACCCTGTCCAATGCATCCACTTCCTTTCTATACTGGAGGTCCCAGAACTGGATGTAATACTCCACACGTGGCCTCACCAGTGCTGAATAGAGGGGAACAACAACTTCTCTAGATTTGCTGAATATGCTCCTCCGAATGCATCCCACTATGCCATTAGCCTTGGCTACAAGGGCACACTGTTGACTCATATCCAGCCTCTCATCCACTATTATCCCCAGGTCCTTTTCTGCCGCACTGCTCCTTAACCAGTCAGTCCCCAGCCTGTAACAATGCGTTGGATTCTTCCATCCCAAGTGCAGACTCTGCATTTGTCCTTGTTGAACCTCATCAGATTTCTTTTGACCCAATCCTCCAATTTATCTAGGTCACTCTGGACCCTATCCCTGCCCTCCAACATATCTACCTGTCCCCCTAGCTTCGTGCCATCTGCAAATCTAATCATGTTCTCAAGAGGAGATGGCAGAAGTACTAGAATATTTCAGCTGAGTCTCTGTACAACAAAACCAGCCCCTACAACTCAGCAAATCAAAGAAATCAGCAATAAAAGCCAGATATTTCAGGCTGCATCACTCCAATGATGCCAGCAAAGCCTTGCTGAGTCCCACTAGCTAAAGCTCTCATGCTGGCTGTCTTATAATAGCCATGATACAATCCCCCCTGCTACGTTTATGACCAGGAGTTTAGAACCACACAAGGATTTTCCTCCAAAATCACTAGCCTGGGTTTTATGTCCAAGTGCACTCTGGACCAGGAATATGAGAGTCCCAGGGGACTTCTCAAGCCCAGCATACGTGGTCAGTAAAACTCAATTACAAGTTTCAGAGGGGTAGTCATCTTAGTCAGTTTCATCAAAAAACCACAACGAGTCCTGTGACAACTTAAAGGCAAACATGTTTATTTGGGCATAAGCTTTCATGGGCTGAAGCTCCTCTTCATTGCACTTTGCAGAGACACCCACCGCCTTCCCCCCACCACACACATACATACCAACCGCAGCTTCCCACATTTGCGCGCAGTTCAGATCCAGATGAGGATTTAGTTCCAAATGAGGCAGTTCACACCCCTCCTGGATTAGGATGCAGGCCACTGGAGACAGGCTACAAAATAAAATTGCCTCCTATTGCACAGGTGTTTGCTGTGTCCTTGAGCATTTTCAGTTTCCCACCAGGACATGATGTGTGGGTACCAAAATGCCAGCAGGGAATGGTCCTGGAATGACCGGAAGAACATCATAAATGCCCACTGTGTGCTTGTTAGCACAGTTCAACAGACACAGGAGGGTCAGGTCATCCAGAACAGAGCATCCTGTCCAAAACCATTCCGTGATATGTCCCAGACTCACCTACGACAGGAGTAAGTAGCAGCTGGTGTCTGTGTTCTTGCCTGTCTGCTGGACTCACAAATTTTGTGCCATCCCATACCCAAAGGCGGCTGAGACTTCCAGGAGGGACTGTTCTGGTGCCTGATTTGAGATCCTTTAAAGTGCCCTGCCCTTTTGGGAAGGACTCAATGCCCACCCTCCGAAAATTCAGCCCCTCCAAGCTACCCAAAAATCACAGCACTCCTAAACCACTAGCCACGTCTGAAAGGGTGTCAAGGGGCTTTTAGAGAAACCCGGGGCAAATTGCAAGAAATCCTTACCTAATGCTGCAGTTTCCTGTTAAAGGTAAAAGTTGGGAAGAAGCCTCAAAATGTGGATCTAGATGCAAGTTTTGGATCCTTCCTTCTCTGCCCCTTTCCCTCAAGGTTGAGTGGGGCTTAGAAGAAACTTTCCATGTGGACAGGCTGTTCTGTAACTCCCCAGTGCCTGGTGTCCTGTACCTTCCTCTGATACAGCCAGCGCTGGCCATTGACTGAACTGATCTGCAGTCTGTCGTGGCATGGTGATCCTTTATATATCTCTAGAGCAGTGTCCCTGTAAGTTGAGCACTTAAGCAGTAGCCCAGGAGACATTCAGAGTGTCCCCAGCCAGCAGCATGTGTTTCTTCTGGTGGTGCACACACCTTGGTGCACAGAACAAAATTTACTCCACATAGGTAGAAAAAAAATTAGCAGGAACCTTGCTCTGGTGTGTCAACTCAGCCCATTATGAGCTCTTTCATTTGTCCTGAAACTCACCTGATTCAGCTAGAGCTTAACTGTAAAATATTTTCAGGCTTGATTAGAGGTTAAGATGCAAAAGGAAACCTGCAGGTTATGAACCCCTATGAAAAGAAGCCAAAGATCCACTAGGGGAAAAAAAAAACCTGCCAGGCTCAGAACAGCTGTTCAACACATTACTTAAATTAGGGCTCTTTGTGACATAACAACAAACACTTCACTCACTGTTTATTCACGTGTTGCTCATTATTTCCAAAATTCCCCTATTTTTCCCCTTGCAAACAGTTTTTTTCTTTAAATCTTAATTATTACTTACATGCCAAATCCAGGCTAGTACTTTATTACTTTATAAGGAGCACATTTGAACTCTGCCATTGGTGCCTTCAGAGGCATTCATAGTCTATTGAACTTGTTCTGTTGCCATTAGCATATGCAGTAATATAGACAGTGATTTTAATTGAATACTTAGACCTCAGGGTCACATAAGGTAATTTAACAATACCAGGAGCAGCTTTATCTACTTAAATGATTAGCACCTCCACCGCAGACACACAAGGCAGTTGGGTTTCAGCAGAATTTCTCTTGCATCAGAAGACAGTTCACAGGGGTAGCAAAGCACCTGTGATCAGAGAAAGTTCCTCATTAGAGGTAATGGATGGCTCACAGCCAAGCCAAGGCAGAAAGGTATGGGGTGGCTGTTGTCTAAAAAAATTGGTGACAATAAATGGTACCACTTCATGCTGCTGTAAAGCAGGAGTAACTCCACTAGAGCAATTGAATTTTGCCCAGATAAATCTGGCATGAGACAAGAACCAGGCTCATTGACGCCTGACTCTGCCACTGACTCACTGTGTGACCTTGGGCAAATCACTTCCTCCTCATTGCCTCTGGTTCCCATCTGTCAAATGGGAGGTGACAATGTCCAACCATGTTTGTGAAGCACATGGGTCTCTAGGGATGCAGGACCTGATTCAGCAGTGCCTTTCTCCTTGGAAAGCCATTTGCACATCTAGGTAAAGTGGGGAATATTTTACAAGCCCCTTGCACAGGTGCGAGTGACCACATGAAGTTTAGAACCCTGTTGGATCAGGCCTAGGGTACTATTTAACCAATAGAAATTAGGAACCAGCTTTCCCGAAAAAGCAGGTTACTCCACAGCCTCCGGCACAGGGACTCACACCAGTCACGCTCCTCCCGGAGGCTGGAGCAGATCGCCCACAGTCTGAGCTGTTTGGGCTAGTGCCATCACATCTGCTTCTTAGGAAAAAGGAGAACGGGAGGGAAAAAAAAGCCATATTGAAAAAGCAAGTGCTTGACCCAGCACCCTGTAATGGGGGAGTCAGGTGAGATAAGGCAGAAAAGAGGCCTGAGGAGACTGTGACAATGTAAACCCTTTGGATAACAGTTCTGAAGACTTGGTGGATTTTGATTTATTGTTCCTTTGTGCCCTCTAGATAAGTGCAGCCCCAGCCCTGCAAGGGAAGCGGGAGATAAGCTGCCAGGCTGTTAGAGGGAAAGGAAGAGTTACACACACTAGCAAAGCAGGCAGCTTAGGTAGGGCGAGGGGACCCAGCTCAATTGGAATAATGTCATTGGCTTGAGCAACTGGCTCGTTATGTCAGTTACAATGAGATCGACAAGGGAGACGGGGGCACAAATCCTCCAGCTCGGTGTCAGCATCAAGCGATAAATAAGCACATCCCACACACACAAGGTTCCCACTAATTTTTTCCATCCAGGTGCAGAATAAATGTAATGCGCACCACAGCAGGTGCAAATGTGCACCGCCAATAGAAACACATGCTGCCGGCTGTGGACCAGAGCAATGGTCCCTCTATTTTTTAATACTCATGTGTGGAATAAATTTTGTTCTATGCATCCAGGCATGTGCACTACCAGGAAAAACACAAGCTGCTGGCTGTGGGCGCTCTGCTAATCAGCTGGGCAGCACCTGAATCTCTCCTGGGTGGCTGCCCAAGAGCTCTGTTTAGAGGGAACACTGACCCCAGCAGAGATTTGGGGGGGTCCATCGTTCTGGGTGCTGTACGCATACACAGCATGGAACTGCCCCTGCCTTGAAGCACTTAAATTGAGACAGACAAAAGGTGGGAGAAATGAAGCACAGACTGAGACGCGAGGAACGAGTATGCCACTTGATCTTTGTCACATGCTCAGAAGAGCTCTTTCTCTGTAAATATGATAAAATCCAATTCCACTAAGCACCTGAGCACATGGCTAATGTTAAGCATCTACACATGCATAGCTGAATTGGGTCCTTATTGAGTAACAGTACTATCTTACTGCTTTCATCTTGCTTTTCCTTTCCTTTTCCCCTTTTCAAGTCCATGTTTGACCCTCCCTCATTGGGTCCCCATTGCAATACTTTCTAAGCCGCCAGTTAATTAAGGTCTGCAACGCCTCTGTTAATTAATTAATTAATAATAGTACAAAGTGATCTGGTGACTCCTGGGTTAATTCCACTCCACGAGCAAACAATTATTCTTGAAATGTAAAGCGTTTTCTCAATATTGAGGATGGAGGAGAAGTGAGGGCTGCTTTAAAAAAAAAAGAAAGAAAGTCCCATTAATTCTTTGTTCGATTGATGCATATTCAAATTTTATAAGTGGAGCCCTCGCTGTTTCCAATTAGCATTAATGCCCTGTTATTTTTCTCCATATTTATGCTGCTTTTGCGGGGCACTCAGGTTTTTTTTTTTTTACATTTGTATGTTAATGTGGTGTTTAAAATAGCTTTCTCCCCAAACTGATTTCCTGATGATAAAATAAAAAAAAGGGAGGGGGGTGCATTCATTCCTAAACCATCAGAGAGAAAAGGCTGCTTATGAAAGAGAGATTAACACGCTGGTTATTACCAGATTGGAAGATGTAATCCCAGCTCATATGGGGATCTCATTATGGAATCCATCTATGCCTGGATGGAATTAACTCTCAGAACATTTCTGCATTTCAAATCGCTCACTCAAACTACAGCTTGATCCTGCAGAGCAATAGTTAGCCACGAGGGGGCAGAGGGCAGGTTTGGCTTGGCAAAGTGTGACTCAGTTTCTCCAAAGGAGTGGACCGCTAGTACCTCATTTCAGTTGCCTTGGAGGGCACAAACAACAGGGGTGGTCTCCAAACTTGTCCCTGGGATTGTGTGCACCCATCTGGAAGGGGTCACAGGTGCCCTGTTGAGGACCGAGCCCTTCTAGCTGCGCTGAGTTAATGCTTCTACCTGCCGAAGCTGCGCAGGCAGCTCAGTACGTGCACATCCCCTCATGCCTCCTTCCCTTAAGACCATAACAGAGCATAGATGGTCAAGATGTTCAAAGCTGTCTCAGAGATTTCATGGAAGGAATCAAGTTTTACAGCCAAAAGGAACCCCTCCAGAAATCCCCTGCGGGACAGGAAATTACAGGGCAGAAGGGAAAGGGGTTGCTGCTCCTTTCGCTATCCATGGGGTTAAATGAAGCAGATGATCTCTTGGGTGTTCATTATGTTTCCGTGGAAGGGGTTTCTGGGATGGGCAGCATTCTGCGGAGAACTTTGGTAATCTGCACTGCAGGAAGCCACACCACAGTCTCCATTTGCAGCATTTTAAATGGATTTCCATGGTGGTGGTGGTGTGGGGGGAAAGACACCATAAGGAGAACGCGGGTTCTTAGACTGAACAGGTCACATATTTAGGAAGTGTTACCCAGAGGTTAAAGTTGCCTGACTCCCGGGTTGTGTTCCCAGCTCTGCCCCTGATTTGCTGCACATTCTTGGACAAGTCACTTAATCCTGTCAGGACTACATTAATACAAACTAAGTACCTGTATCTTTGCAGCAGCAGCATCCACATAGAACAGTTCACATACAACATTTTGGTGTGCCCTGTAATTGGCACCCCTAGACATCAGTGCAGTATAGACATACCCAACCATTATCATACCATGTGCTCTTTTTCTTTCCACTGTATAACTTGGAATCACAAGGGGGTGGAAATAAGGCTGCATGGGCTGTAGATCTGTTATTTCCTTACTTGCAAATGCTTGACTTTGCAACATAAAACAACTTCCTTTAAACTTTGTGTTTTTGGATGTGCTATGTATCTTACAAGAACAGAGGTATATAGAAATGGATAGAAATAGATTTTCCTCAAACACCAGGGCCATTTAATTGGAAAATATTTCATCAGTGTGCAAACTTGAGATGTGCTATTTGCCCACCAAAATGAATATGAGTCTTCATGCAAATAGACCTGTGCCTTAAAGAAGGATGAATTTTGAAATGTCAAAAGCAATTCCCTCCCACAGAAGGGTATCCTTTATTTAAAAAACTAAAACCAAAAGATAGGTGGGACAAAAGGATTTTGTCACAATCCACGTCTCTGGACTATTGCAGAAACTTGCTTTTTTTAGACAAGTTTGCATTTTCTTTTGCTTCCTTCCCAACTTTCTAATAACCCTGACTGAAATGAAGGCACACCCTGCAGGCACACACACAAAGCAACATTAGAACCAGCAAGCACCTTTTTTGTTCATAATCATTTGTTTTCTATGAAAAAATGGGATTTTCCTCAAATTGGAAATTTCAACAGGAACTGTCCATTGTCTGGAGTATAGTCTGGGTTTCTTTAAAAAAAAAAAAAAGGATCTGGGGGAAGTTTCACGTCCCATTCCCCCAAAAATAAAATCTTAGGTACAGGAGGTTAGTTGGTTGGTTGGTGAAAACTCAAAAATGCTTGAAAATTTTGGACAAAAATGAAAAATCTTTAGTTTTCCACAAATGGTTTAAACGGGAACAAAAACTGTTTCCTACCCAGCTCTAGCCAACACGAGGCTCTTATCCACATTGGAGCTTCTCAAAGCTTCCATTATACAAGTAATGTAAGAACATAGTCATTTTTACCACAGACATTTTTTGGTTTGACCCACCTCTCCACATAGCTGGGTGAGGAGCAAACACAATGTCCGGGTGGTTATGCACTGGAGTAGATACCCGAGGGAGGCTGGGATTGAGATTTTAAAGAGCAGCTTAGACAAACACCTGTCAGGGATGTGCTGTGATGGCGACCAATCGTTGCGGAGTATGATCATCTTCCATGGGAGCTGTGGATGCTCACGTCTCAGGCCCGTACCACAATGTTGGGAGTATAACGGCTTAATAAAGAAGAAGTTTGGTTGAAAATGTCTGAGCTGTGCCAGTGCAGCCTTTGCTCACTGACAGCACAGGGTTTTGGACGATCATGACATTCAGACAGATACCAAGCTTCTTGTTGTTTGTCAAAGGATGAGCTAGATGGTGCTTGGCCCTGTGTGAGGGCAGAGGCCTGGACTTGATGGTCTCTCGAGGTCCCTTCGAGTTCTAGGATTCTATGATCTTCCAGCAGCAGCACTCTAAATCCCACCCTAACCAGCACCATGAGATCATATCGACTTTCTGCTTTTGTTTAGGGAGGAGGGGTTAGTCCTCACTGAAGCAACAGGTGCTCAGCTTAGTCAGACAGAGGGCAGGCAGCTGCTATGGATGATGCAACACAACCCCTGTCCCCTTCTCCACTGACCTTATCAGTTTAATGAATTGCCAAGACTGGATATGAACACAGGTCCATCTAGTCAGTGGACTATCTCAGACAATGGCCAGCATGAGCGGCTTGAGGAGAAGATGCAAGAAGCCCTGTAATTCCATGATACAAATTACAAGATAACCTGCCCGACCTTTCCTAAAGATCAATTGATGCCCTGAAGTGTGAGGGTTTGTATTCTTCTTCCTCCCCAGCTTTCTCCCCTATGCTTTTTGTTTTTGGAAGACTTCCTAGCAAACTGTCAGTGCCAGCATAGGGAAACCAACAGCTGCATTCAAGACTCTTCATCCAATATGGAGATCATAAATAATATCTGCGAAGACGAAAATGCGGATCTTCAACCCAAATGTGAAGAGCGCACTCTTGTATGGATGCAAGACCTGGCATACTAAAACGTCTTCAAATCACAAGTTCCAGACATTCACAAGCAGATGTCTGTGTGACATCCTTTACATCAAATGGCAAGACGTGGTGACAAACGAGGAGCCTTGGAACAGAGCGGGACAAGAACCACATGACTTCCAAATCAAGAGAAGAAAGTGGGGATGGTGAGGCCACTCTCTCAAAAAAACATCATCCAGCCTAGTCCGTCAAGCCCTCACCTGGAACCCACAAGGAAAATGCAGAAGAGGAAGATATCTGACGACGTGAAGATCTACTGAGATTGAAGGACAACAACTGGGGTGCTCCTGGAGTCAGGAAGAAGTTTTGTTGCAAGATAGAGTGAGGCGGAAGAGATGTGTAAGTGACCTATGCTCCATGCAGAGTACAAGGGTTTAAGTCAAGTCCTATCAAACTCCAGGGGAAGAAATAACACTCCCCTGATCGCCCCACGGCCCTCTCCCCTTCAGACTGTGGGACGGACACTTGTTGCAGAAGTTGCAGGGCTGAGTCACAAGGTAGTACAATCCTGCTTTGGACCCACAGCTCCTGAAATCTGGTATTGGTTAGAAGCCATTTGAGGGAAGGCTGACGTGGACCAAACATGGCAGGAGCAATCTCTCTCCCCAGTGAACAGGGACGTAGATCCTGGCGTAACCGAGACCAAAATGCTACTCATCACTGTCACCCAAAGAGCTTTGCCTTGGCATACAGCCTCATTCCCCTTCACTTGGTCAGGCCACATTTGGTGATACCAGGAGAAAGACTCCCCTCATGGACAGCCAGACTCACCCTTGCTCCCCTGGAGCTAGAGAGCTCAAACTAGCAGAGTGGGCATTTCAGCACCTCGGACTAGCTGTGTAAGTCCTCACCACCCTATACTGTGGGTCTGAGCTCAACCAGCTGGTACGGGACGAACATCCATGCTGCCATTTTTAACATCCCTAGTGGAGATGAGCAGGTGTGCATCTGTCTACACACTGAGAAATCACACATCCCAGCTGCAGCGTAGACAGACCCTGAGAAGCTGTGCTGCTGTTCAGGTCTTACCTCAGTTCCTTGGTGATTTTCCCAAGCAGCATAACATGAGCATGGCTATTTAGGGTGTGCTGGAGGGAATCTAAGGGCTTGGCTTACTGGGAACTCAGCATTCCAGAGATCGATCTCCCAGGATTTGATTTATTGGGTCGAGGAAGGACCTGCTAAATCGACCGCTGATGACACAGCTGTTGATCCCGGTATTCTACTGGGTTGCAAGGAGTAAGGCTGTGTTTACATTACCCCAGAAATTGACCCACTCAGGGGAGACATACTAAATCAACCTTTCGGGGTTGGCAGTCGACTCCTGTACTCCTAGTGAGGATGTACGGGTAAGTCAATTGCAGATAAGTTAGTTCAAGCTTTGCAATTGCTGTAGCCAAAAGGGTGTGTCTGCAATTGACTTACCTGCCTAGATTAGACCAAGCCTAAGGGAAACTGAAGGGAGAGAGTTTCTCCCATCAACTTCCTACAGTGGGGACGCCACAGAAATTCAACCTAGGGTACGTCGACTCCAGCTACACTATTCTGGTAGCTGAAGTTGTGTATCTTAGGTCAACTTTCTCCTGTAGCGTAGACCTGGCCTCAGTGTACAAGAGACACCGATTTTGCTCAGGTGCTAACACAGTCCCCATCACTGCAGCATCTGAATAGCTCATGATTTTTAATGCATTTAAAGAATCAGTCATAGAACACTCGAACTGGAAGGGACCTCAAGAGTTTATCGAATCCAGTCCCCTGCCCTCGTGACAGGGCCAAGCACCATCTAGAGACCATCCCCAATAGTGCACCCCTGCTGTTACTCCCCTGTACAGGTGGGGAACTGAGGGACTAAATTACTTGCTCAGAGGGTCACAGAAAGCCTGCTGGAGCCAAAAGTTAAACTTATGTCTTCTAATTTCCAAGCTTCTACCATAGCCATTGGGAGCTCTTTCCTTTCTGAGGGAAACCAGATGTGTTAGGGGGCTCTAGATCGGGGTGTACAAAGTGGGGGGCATATTTTGTAAAGGGGGTGCAGCACGATCAGCTGCTGGGTCTCAGGCTCGTCCATCTTATTAGAAATATTAAAATCTGTGACTAGTTTTGTGTCTCTGCATTCTCATTTCTATACCGATTAATAAAGTTTTTACATTCTACAGACTTATTTTCTTACACGTGCCAAAAGGGGTTATTTTCACATGAACATAACCCAAATTTCCATGAGTAGCAGAGAGAAATGCAGTCCAGCAGCACTTTGAAGACTAACAGAATAATTTATTAGGTGACGAGCTTTTGTGGGACAGACCCGCTTCTTCAGATCATAGCCACACCAGATCAGACTTAAGGCACAGAGAACCGAAATTAGTAATTGTTAACCTTGATCACTATTTTTGGTTCTCTGTGCCTTAAATATTGAGTCTGTTCTGGTACGACTATGATCTGAAGACGTGGGTCTGTCCCACAAAAGCTCATCACCTAATAAATTATTCTGTTAGTCTTTAAAATGCTACTGGACTGCTTTTTCGTTTTGAAAATTTCCATCAGTTTGGATTACATTAGACAGGTTGGGTTTGTCCTGGCTAATTGCAGGAACAAAAAGAGGGGCCCAACGTAAAAAGTTTGCTCACCCCTGCTTTAGAGCATGTACAGCTTTTCTCAGTGGCTTGCATGTGGCTGAGGGTGGGTTTGTCTGCAATAGGCAAGATTGGGCGAAAACCCTGGGTCAGAAACACCCTGGCAGCTGGGTGGAGATTTGGAGCGACACCTTGTCTCTGAGAAGGTCATAGCCTCGATTTCTACATTTGTTCTGAGTGTCTCCAGTGTCCACGTCAATCTGCTGTATTTGCGGGTTTCTGATGTGCACAAGCTCTAACCTAGATGAGGGTGTTGGTAAGTGGAGCAACTGTAAAGGTGTTTGCCTGTGTGCACTGGTGAAAGAGGGTAATTCTTATGCAAATGCTGGGCCATCTACGATGCAATTTATATCTCTCCATCATTCTGCACATGCTGAAAGCTGATTAACCTGCTTGTTCCAGTCCCTTTGATCAGAGCTCATTAAAAGAAAAAGAAAAAAAAAAAAAAAGCTACATTCAAATGAAGCCATTTAGAGCTTCCAAAATATCCCTTCCGTTGTGCAACAACTGCAGCAGGCTGTCCCCAGAAAATGACACTGAGCAGAGGAAAATGCTCCAAAGTGTCTTCCAGCTCAGAGTTGAGGAGCTGTCCGCCCATGCTGCTAGAGGCGGCCACAAATAGAGGTGACAGCTCTCAGCAGAGTCAGGCTGGACTCCGCCCTATGAAGGCAGGAGAGTGCAGGAGACATTCACTCCGGGGAGAGGGCAGGTTAGCAGCGGTTACAAGCTGGGGCTTAGCTGGGATTTCGCCAGCAGGGGGAAGTATGTAACCCCCACACGTAGGGTGTGGTTCGCTTCCCCACGCAGCGGCCCCTAGACCACTTACAGAGGGGAAGAAAGAGTCTCCTCAACGGCCCTAGCTCAAAATGATGCTCCTGCACGAAGCTCCAGAGGTCCAAGTTGGAGGATGCTTGTAGGTTACATGGTGGCTCATGGACAATTTAACAGGGCAATGGAGAAGTTCAGAAATCCTGGGCAATAACACCCCCTTTCGCTCCCCCTCTGTGGACACGCTGCCTAGAGGGCAGCTCTGTGGCTAATCCAGAAAGTAACAAAGAGGAGATCAGCACCGAGAGGTGGGGGGCTGACAGGCTCGTCATGCCCCCGGGAAAGAGGGGTGACTCCATGTCTGGGAAAGGGTGGGCCAGCCCTCGGCTCTGCTCAGAGCCTGCCACACAGGCCCAAGCCAGTCCCAAGAGCTGTGGGGCTCCGGCGACAATTTAAAGGACCTGGTGCTCCAGCTGTCACCTCCCTTGCTGGGAGCCCAGGGCCCTTTAGAATTGCTGGGCCCTGAGGCAACTGCCCTCTTTTCCCCTCAACCATCAGCAGGCCTGCTGAGAGGCGAGAGCGACGGAAGGGAAAAGGGAAAGGAGAGGAGAAGAGAATGAGAAGAAGGTGAGGGACTAAGTGAAAGAGAGAGCTACCCCCAAGGTGACCTTGAAAAGTGAGGGAAGAAATTAAAGAGCCATTACCTGTACCACTCTTGCAGTCACTTGCTTTTACGATGATATAAAACCGGCCTTCAAGGCTGAGCCAGTTTAAGACACACGCTCTTGTCCATGTGTGACGGTGGGTCCCCTGGGAGAGCGGTTCAGTATCTAGTATCTGCTCGTGCTTGCCACTCGAAGACAGCAAAAGATTGGGACATAGTTCTCAATCCAGGGGGACTGCACAAGGATGGAGGCAGAGAGGCCTGGATGATGAAAAGGACCTTGGGGGATAGGCCCTCAGGACTGAAAGCAAAGCTAATTGTAACAACTCTGGTTGGGTGGTTAAGACACTGTATTAGCTGCTGGCTGATCTCAGTTCAGTGTCTCTCATTGACTCCCTGTGTGGCCAAGAGCAAGTCCCCTCCCGTCTCTGTTCCTCTCCTCCATCTGCGTGAGGCGGAGCAGGTGTGACATCTCTGTTGAGACTCTTTGCTCTTCAGGGGAGGCCCTGGGCTGTCTCAGAGGTTCTATTCACCCTGCAGCTGGGAGCATACGTCTCGGCTCACGTAGATGGACCTGCACTAACTGTGCTTGGTCTTGCCCCACAAACATCACCAAGGTAACCAAGGGCAGCTTGGGCAGCCCAGACCAAGGGCAGTCCCCTGGAGAAGTTCCAGAGTGGCTCATCGGCATCGCTACCCTGTCTACACTGCGATTTTCAGTACGTTCACTCATACGGAGCTGGTGCAGGTCAGGTACCCGAGCTGGCAAGTTTACATCCAGCTGAAGCATCCTCACTAGGTACATGCAGTGCCTAGCACAAAGGGGCCTTGCTAAGGGCTGACTGCTCTAGGCCACGCCCATTCCTGCCCTTGGCCACACCCCTTTCCACCCTTAGCCATGCCCCTTCCAGGGCACAGATTCCACCCCACACACCTTGCCCCAAGGCTCACTGGCAATGTCTACACTACCCCTCCCTTTCGGAAAGGGCACGTACATGAAGTGGATTGAAAATACTGAGGCACTGATATGAATATTCAGCACCTCATTTGCATAATGATGGCCACTCACTGTGTTAAAGGTTCTGCTTCCAAAATGAAAAATAGCCATATAGCTGGGGTTCCTTCAAAAGGAAGCCCTGTTTTGGAAAGCACCCTTCTTAATTTTTTCATAACTGTCCCAGCTCCCTCACCACTCCCTTTCCATTTTATACAAAACAATCACTTTTCACATACATCCCATTATCCTGGCACAGCCAGACCCTGGCCTTGCTTTAAGTTACAATAAGAGGAAGAAGCGTACTGAATTTGATGGTCCCAGCTCTTATTGTTTAGGAGGAATTCTCAAACAAATGAACTCACAGACGAAAGGACAGCCAGGTGCACCTATCTCAAACAGCTTAGGTAGATGGATATTAAAAAGGAGAAACTCAATTTTTCAGCAGCAGTCCACAGTGACAGTTTTGTATTTTTATCTCTGATTTTGTTAACAAGTAGTTTTTAAGTGAGGTGTTAACTTGGGGTTTGCAAGACAACTTTCTGAAAGGGGTCCTGAGAGCCACTGAGACGGAATACGAAGCCCTGCTTCACGTGAAAATCCTAACTCAGCCTTAAGGCTGGAATTGCAATGGCTGCCTTCCTAACATTTATTACCAATTCCAATTCAATTGACTTACTTTCTGGGGCTCTGAAAACTAACTAGCTCCATGAATCCAACCAGGCAGCTGCTTCTCTATGTGTCAGACCAGAAAAGGGGAGCTGAAGTTAAAAAATAATAGTGGAAGAGTCAGCTTGTGACTCAGGAACCTGTCACCCAACAAGTAGGAGCCTTGCTGCTCTGCCTAATGAAATGGAAATAACAGCCTAATGGCACCCTACATACAGCTGAGGGGTGTATAATTTGCTGTGTAAATGTGCAAAAACTCGGAGGCCAGTAAATATCGGCTTTAGCATCTCCTCTTGAAGCACAAAATTACAGGTTGCTGGGATGATATATTTAGACAAATGTGCAGGTGAACCATTGGGGAAATGGAGTTGGTAATGAGCCCATTAGCCACACCAGGGGGCTGAGAAAACCTGTGCTCACCAGGTGTGGTTTGCTGAGGCTGTTGCCGCAGGCACTCAGAGATCATAAGGGCTGGGAAAAGGCCAAGCAAGCAAACTTGCTAAAACTTGACACTGAAGTTCAGGCTTTCTGGGGACGGGTTCCAGCCCCAAACTGGTGTGGGATTCTCCGTGGAAGTCCCCTGGATGTGTTCCTAGGCCTGAACTCAGATGAATAACCTTCACCTCTTAAGATGAGTGACTTGACACAGGGCCAGCCTAAGGGTTTTTGGTGCCTAAGTGATCTATGACTTTGGCATCCCACCCCCTACATTCGATTTACAGAAAAATGAGAAGTTACTACCCACGTGATGACATCATAGTAACATAAATTTGGTGACTTTTAACTTATTTCATCATTTCATTATTCACTTAAAACTATTTAAACAGTAAACAAAAAAGACAGAATTTGTTATTATCAAAGACGATTGCAAATAGAACAGAAAGGAACACACGTTAAGTGGCATTTGCTAACAGTAGCAGTCAGGTGTTGGCCTTTACTAGGACTTTAACAGTAATAGTCTACAATAAATACACAATCTTCATTTAAAGGATTTGTGATTCACTTTCTGCACTAGTGTGAAAACCTCTTATCACATTTGTCAAGTTCAATACACTATAAATTCTTTGTGCGCGCAGCATCTTGGGGATCATGGCTCGTAATGCAGCGCAGCAGCTCTTGCGGGTTGCTGACCTGCCGTCACTAAGCCGTCAGAAGAACTGATTCATCTGTACAACTGGTTAATATTGGGCTACTGAGAATGACTGAACCACCAGACCCACCCACAGACAGCAAACCCAGGTGGGCCTGGTCCAGAGCATGTCAAGGAAGCCACATCTACAGATGGTTTCTTAACCATTACATTGTTTCCCTTTAAAAGGGGCTGAAAGATTCACACTATGAGGCCACTCACAGGACTGACCTTAAGGCACCTTAATAAACCAGAGACACTGGTCTTTCCTTCTCCAGAGCCTGGAGACAGATTTCATCTCTCACTGGCTGAAGACAAGGTCTGCACACTTGGCCAACAGAGGCAGGATTTAAGACCTGCTTTTCCACTAAATATGTATACAGTGAAGGGAATTGTAACACCCACAAACATCTGTGGCAGCACATTGAGTGGCCTGGGGACCTAGATGTTTATGGATCTGTTTATTTAGGTTCCTAGCAGGGCGTTTAAAGATGCCCCGTCACCCAGCATAAGCTGCTTCTTGTTGAAAATAGCCAAACAAGAGGTCAAAGCTGAGTGGTGGCAGCTCTTCTGAGAATAGCAGGAGACAAAGGCAGAAACAGAGGAGTAAGCCACACCAGTTCTAGGTTGTAATGATGCCTGCAGTGCACAGGAAGCTACAGAGTACAGGGAGCAGGTCGCCCAGCGGCACATCATGTTTTGCCTTAGCAATGGAGGCCCGTGAGGCAATGAGGCCAAAGACAAAGGAAGGTCCTCTGCAATGCATGATGAGAATCACAACACAAGGTCTGACTTTTCGTTGTAGAAACTAGGGTGAGACACAACGCTTCCCTGCCCTGGAGAGCTCAGATAAACAGAGGCATGACAATACAAAGGCAGGAAAGTGAAGAATACATATGAATGCAGAGATCAGTAATGGAAACAGGCTTTATGGAAGAAGAGGGTCAAAGGGTAGCGACCCGGCCTCTGCAGACCTACCTCATCCCCCTTCAGATCCCACCTTAAAACTCTCCTTTGCCAGGACACCTCCACAATCTCAACAACAGCTGGGTGGTGGAAATTGCCACCCGTCATGCTGAGCAGTACTGTGACACTGTCCTCGTGCTCCCTTGTCAGCCTGTCTGTAGCCACCTTGTCTCGTTTTATACTTAGATCATAAGGGCTTTGGGGCAAGAACAAACTCTTTGTTGCATTCACACAAGCCCACAGCTGGGGCTCCTAGGCACAATGGAAATGAAAAATAATAAATACAAGAATACTGGGTGGAAGGCCAGGATGCATACGTATGTGTACCAGGCCAGTGTTAAACGTGGGTATATGGTGTGTGTGGGTGGGTGCAACTATGTGGAACATAGAGAAGATTGTGTCACAATACAGAAATGTATTCAAGAATGTATATTCATGAACTACTTGTTTAGTTGTGTGCGCGCACACACATATGCATGTGGCTGCACAAATACAGGCTGGACCTCTCTAGTTCAGCAACACGTGGTCCAGCATGATTTTAGTTAACCAGCTGAGACCACTTATCATGGGTGTGACCAAGTTTCCTGCGGTCCCATAAAGTTTGTTTCCAGCCACCAGTCCCGGCTCTCAGTGTTCTGTGCTGTTATTGAGCTGTAATTTACCCCTAAATGTCTTCTCAGAGCCCGGTCTGCAGTGGGAGTGTTGGTAATGCTGCGAGACAATATTGACCTCCAGTGATTTGGCAAATTCTCTGGTTCAACACTGGCCAGATTCCAAGGGTGCCACACTCGAAATGTTCAACCTGTATATATGTGTATTTAAAAAAAAATCATGACCCACTTTCCTATAGCTTTACTCAGCAGAGCCTGAGAGTATCTGTGCTGCTTTTATAATTTAAAGCGGCTCAAAAATAATGCTCCCGAGCCTTGCCAAAATCTATTTAAAATCCTGTGGCTTTAAGAGTCAGAATGCGTTCTCTATCCCCACTTGTAGTTGCATCTCAGCATTGCTTAAAGAGCTGCTTTACGCAGGAAGGAAAACATTAAACAATGTCAGGTCAATATGGAATAGCACGAGTAATTCACGTACATGGGAGTGGACTCAGGGTCTCTCATTCATTTTGCCAAAAAAAAATCATAAAATAAAAAGAAAATATATATTTCCCATCAGAGAAACAAGTTCTGAAGGCCTAGAAGAGTCAGGTTAGTGCCTTCAGATGAAGATACATAATTGTGTGTGTTCGGCTCTAAAGAGGGAGGGCTCGGGCTGGGGGAGAGTCTCTGAGTTTAAACAGGAAACAGAGACCCACTCAGGAAGAAGTGTCAAACCCTCTATGCAAAAAAAAGTCTGTATACTTGGATACATACACAAACACTCTTTAATTTGCCATGTGGTGAATTAGAGTTATGTAATTATTAGCAGTGTACACAATTTACATGAGCCTGGAAAAAATGTTACCACTAACCACTATGTATGATTTCTGATTAACTATTATTATACTACAGGTTGACCCTCTCTAGTCTGTCACCCTCTGATCCAGCAGACTCTGTGGTCTGGCATGATTTTTGTTAGCCAGATATCCACTTATCATTGGTGTGGCCAACTTTCCCCCAGTCCCATGCAGTTTGTTTATAGCCACCAGTCCTGGCTCCCTGAGTTCTGTGTTGTTGAACTCCAGTTTCCCTGCATCTTTGAAGAGCCCAGTGAGCCATGGAAGCATTGGGAATGCTGCTAGACAATACTGACCTCCTGTGGTTCAGCAAATTCTCTGGTTTGGCAGAGGGTAGGACCCCATCGCGCTAGGTGCTGTACTTATCTTAGTAGCACTTAAGTGCTGTCTAACTTTGTGCTGTGTCCCTGCCCACGGCTGGATTTCATGCGGGGGGTCTGCAATTACAACATAAGAACGGCCACCCTGGGTCAGACCAAAGGTCCATCTAGCTCAGGATCCTGTATTCTGACAGAGGTCAATGCCATGTGCCCCAGAGGGAAAGAACAGAACAGGTTATCATCAAGTGATCCTTCCCCTGTCGCCTATTCCTGGGTTGTGATAAATGGAGATTAGGGACACCATTCTTATCCATTCTGGCTAATAGCCATTGATGGACCAACCCTCCATGAATTTATCTAGTTTTTCTTTGAACCTTGTTAAAGTCCTGGTCTTCACAACATCCTCTGGCAAGGAGTTCCACAGGTTGACTGCACTGCATGTGCCACATTCCGATGGCCTACCATCAGCTGCGTGAAGAAAAACTTCCTCGTTAGTTTAAATCTGCTAATTAGACAAATAAATCCAAAGCCAAGTGAAACCATCGGGTTAAAAACAACCGATTTTAAAGTTATTTTCCAAAGAACCACAAAGATTTGGTTCAAGCTTCTGTCCAGGCTGGTCACTGTGATTTGTGTTATACAAAAGCACTCCAAATCTTCATGCATGAGCCACTTCTTTCCTTTATCAATAAGCTGGGTGAAGCATTGGTCTGGTTTTTCATTTCTCCTGCATACCAGCCTGATCTTGTCCTTGTTTCTCCCTTCCCACCCCACACACACCCTGCTAAGTTTCTCCCAGGAGGGGAGAAGAGATGGATTTACCTTGGCCATGCTGTGACAAATCCAGAACTGAAGAGGAACAAACAGCATCAGTGTAATCCCATGGCCTCAATGCTGCAGCAGATGGTCCTGTCTTCCCAGCAGGCCAAGAGGGATTAAGGAGCAGAGATTGTTAAAATTGCCGCTAACTGGCGTCATGGACACATGCTGGAGTCTTGCATGGGAATGAAGCTTCCTTTTAAGTGGCCATTGATGTTTCTGCTCAGCTGGGGTTTGGATGTTTCTCCTAGAAGGACCAGCATGGTGAGGGAGAGGCACAGAGCTCATTCCTCCCTGCAGCAATGGTTTAGGAGTCAAGCCTACAACGTAGCTCTCCCAGGTGTAGGCGCAGCCTCTCCCATGGAGTGTGGAGATTGGGTGAAATAATTGGCCTGGGCGGCAGCAGCTGCCTGTAAGCTCAGGGAGGTCTCTGTCCAGCTAGCTCTGGAATTCAGATGAGGTGACTGGTGCCAGGGCAGGTGGGGGGAGTGGGTGCATGGAGGACCACCAAGAGGGTCAGAGATGGGGCATGTGGGGCGTCCCATTTAGCAATTAAAATGTAGGTGGCGGCACAGAGGTGTGTTGCTCCTCCCAAGTGCGACCAGGAATCACCCACCGCTGAGCTGTGTCTGATGCACACTTGCTAAGGAAGTTCACCCTCTCAGCTATTTCTGAGCAGGATGAGCTACTGGTTTCCCACAACTGGCCCCCTTAGAGACTGCCCACCCCAGGGGAACTCTCCCTGTAGGTATCCCTCCAGGCACCTGTCCATCTTCCACCTCTTTGGGTCATCTCAGTACTTCTTAAAGGAAACCACCCCGTGCCATGCATGCTCCATTGGGGACAGCCCCAGAACCTCCTGTCTCCTCTCTGTTCTAGACACTCTCAGCCTCACTGCACTTTATCGAGGTGCCTGAGCAGTGACAGGAGCATTAACTCTACTCCTTCCTGCGCTCCAGGCCGATTGGAGACAGCACCATCTTATGCATGTTGTCTCACCCGCTCACACTGAAACAGCAGCACCCAGCTGCCTGCATCTCCTCTCCCAAAGGGCTTGTGTAGCCTTGGAAGTTAATGAGCATTAAGACGGGGCATGCACCAAAACCAGAATAGGTTCTCCCAAATCTCTCCATGGCCCTATATGTTTTGGATCACCCTAGGAAGGAACTCAAGGCCAAGTGTGCTGGGAAAAGAACGTATTGCCTGGTGCAGCAACGCCAGCTGGCTACATTCACAGCTCTCTTTCCCCACCTAGTGTCCAAGGAGCCAAAGGTGCAAGCATCCCAGTTTTCTTTGTTACTTGCCTCAGAAGCAGGACAGTCAGCAGAAGGCAGCTCAGACTTGAAAACAGACGGGGAAATGGCCTCATCCTGTGCTTGGTGCCCAGCATGAAACAAATGTGAATTGAAACTTCGACTGGCCGAGCGGAAACTGAGTGGTCGATTCCATCTGTGTTCATGTACAAGTGCCCCTCCCTGTGTTGGTGGTCCCACAATTCAGCATCCTGTACAAATACCCCCAACTTCTCATGCCTTGTCTTTACCTACAGGTTGAACCTCGCTAAGCCAGCACTCTCGTAAGGCAACATCCGTAATCTGGCATGACCTTAGTCAGTCAGACAACCACTTCTGGGTGTGGCCAAGTTTCCCATGGTCCCATAAATTTTAACAGCTACCAGGCCTGGTTCTCAGTGTTGGGTGCTGTAATTTAGCTCTAATTCATCCCTAAATATGTTCTAATAGCCCAGTCAGCAGTGGAAGTATTAGTAACGTGCTAAATAGTAGCGACCTCCTGGGAACTGGCCAGGTCCCGAGGGTGCTGGATGAGAGAGGTTCAGCCTGTAGCACTTTTCTCCCCTGGATCTCAGTATTTTACAAAGGGAACTGAGTAGCATATTCACCACTCACAAAATGGGGAAACTGAGGCAACAAGCAGGGCAGTGACTTGCCAAAGGTGGCACAGCAGGACAGAGCTTGGAGTAGAAATCAGGTGTTGTGCCCTGTGGCTCCCCTGTCGATTTACACACACACAGTGAGGTCCTATTCCAGCTTCCAAAATCCATTTACTGTACAGTTCTCACAAAGAGAGCGTACCAGACAGTAAATGGATAAGAACCAGCACGATGCTTGATCTTAGCGCACCATGAGCTGAAACTCCCTCCTTCCACAGATACCTTTCCACACACAGCTCTTCTCCTCCCCCACCCGCCATAGGAATAAGAACTGCCCCACTGGGTCAGACCAAAGGTGCCCTGCCTTCCAGTGCCAGATGCCCCAGATGGAGTGAGCAGAACAGGCAGCCATTGAATGAGTCTTCTGTCACCCATTTCCAGCCCCTGGCAAACAGAGGCTAGGGACACCATTTCCACCCACCCTGGCCAACAGCCTTTGATGGACCTAGCTGCCATAAATGTATCTTTTTTTTTTTTAACCCTGTTGAAGTCCTGGTCTTCACAACATCCTCTGGCAAAGAGCTCCACCAGCCTAATCTGTGCTGCATGAAGAAAAGCTTCCTTTTGTTCGTTTTAAACCTGCAACCCATTAACACAAGAACTAGGGGTCACCCAATGAAGTTATGGGAACAAGCAAATGTTTCCTTATTCACTTTTTCCACACCAGTCATGATTTTATAGACCTCTAGCCTATCCCCTCTTAGTCTCCTTTTTTATTAAACTGAAACATTCCCGTCTTTTTAATCTTCCTTCATATGGCGGTACAGCCAAAACTGGCCATTTAATTGCCAATTTTTGTGTTTGGTGCTTCTTCCCAAGTCTCTGCTCCTGAAGTGAAATAATGGACTCAGCCATGGGGCCAACTTGCTTTATTTTTTGTTTTTAAGTAAATTTTATTTCTTTTAAAATAAGTTTTTATTATTTACTTTAAAGTAAGTTTCTTGCCTTCCTGGGTGCAGAGAAAAGTTTGAAAACATAACCCTGACACCACAGAGAAACCAGATGGTAAATAAAAGTGAACCAGAATGGGTCATGAGATTTTAAAACAGTGATTTTAAGCAAGTTTCATGATTTGTAGGGAGGCAGGCTGACGCATTCTCTTTGACTGCAGTCCCCCAAATAAAAAAAAAATCCCCCACTGACTATACTACATGTACAACTTATCTGCAATCTCCCAGGCAATCATGCACATTTTTGCATTTCTGCAGCCAGGCGGCTTTCAGCCCAAAGGGTTTTTAGCTGAGACTAAGGAAAACCAACCAAGAAAGGGCAGAAGTAAATTCTCTGTGCTGGTAGTTACGGTGAAGTCACAGGAATTGTGATGATGTACACCCACTGCGGATCTGACTCTGCAGGAACATTTCCCTCATGCTGTATTTGAAATGAACATGCCTAAAATTTACAGGTGCAACCCCCTATTTGCCCACTTTGACATCAGTCACTAATTGGATGGCTCAGTGGATTCTTCGCAGCCAGCCAAGAATAACTTAATGGTGCCCAGCAGATGACAGGTTCCTTTAGGAGAGGCAGCACATGTACTTCACCTCTTGCCTTAATCTGAACTAAATTTCAGGCAGAAAAGTCCATTTGCTTTGAGTTTTCTGCTTAAATGGTGTGTTTAGTCTCCAGTGCGTGGATCTGAGCTGGTAATCACCACCCAGGCTAGAAAAGAGATGAGGAGAGAGGATTTTTGTTTTCTTTTGCTTTACTGCTTTTTCCTCCTCCCTTGTCCCACCCAAACCATCTCCATGCTACTCTTTTGCTACAAATATTTATCTCCTTTTCATAATGTGCAGCTGCAGCTAATAATGCTGCTTCTCAACCCAGCCAAAGTACTATAGAGATTAACTGATAAGAACCCAAAATCTCTGGGCTCGCCTTTCTATTCGCCAATGGAGTGGGACAAAAGATTTCCACACAGTTTTTTTTTCCAAGCAATAAATGCAGATTTGGCGACATCAAAACATTTTTGAATGTGCGTTTTTTTGCCTCCTTGTTTCAGTTTAAAAAAAATATTTTGTTTAAACATTACAGGCCATTTTGATTTTTCAGTTTGGAATTACTTTTCATTTTAAATGATTTTATTTCAGAAAAATCAAAGATACCTTACAAGAATCTAATTTGAAACAAATCCTTTCATTTGACCCAAGTCATTTTTTCCCCAACTTTAGGATTTGCTTAAAACTTCAAAGAATTTCAGCTTTGATTTTTTTTAACCCCACACCATTTTTAAATAGGAAATTATATTTTTGGAATTGCCAGAGCAGAGCAAAAAATATGCATTATTGGCCCAATCTACAAAAAATACCGACACTAATGGAGGTCCCTGGCTGTTCTCCCTCCCCTGTAATATCAAGCACCTTCTGGACATTAATATATATGTTTTCTCTTCGCAGCTGTCCCGTGTCAAAGGGAATGATTATTTTGAGGTGGCAGAACAAGGAGCAATGGTCTGAAGTTAAAGAGGGAGAGGTGTAGGTTGGATATTAGGAACACTACTTCACCAGGAAGGTGGTGAAGCATTGGAATGCGTTGTCTGGGGAGGTGGTGAAATCTCCATCCCTTGAGGTTTTTAAGTCCCAGCTGGACAAGTTCTTGGCCGGGATGAGTTAGTGGGGGTTGATCCAGCTTGAAGCAGGGGGCTGGACTTGATGACCTCCTGAGGTCCCTTCTAGCCCTAGGATTCTATGGCTATGTCTACTCTGGAGAGTTTTGTAGACAAAACTGGCGGAGCATCCACACTTCCAAGGCACTCTGTCGACAGTGTTTTGCCGTTGCCCCATGAGGCAGAACACCTGTTGACAGATCTGTCAACAGAACACCAGTCTGGACATTCCGAGGATCTTTCTGTCAACAGGAAGGGCTTCTGGGATACCGAGCAGCCCTGTCTGCTGTGCTTTGAGTTGGCCGTTTTGTTGAGAGAGCACCTGAGCTGTCCGGCCTCTGTCCACAGAGCAGATTGCTCTTTCGATCCAGTTTGCAGTCTGGCTGCAATCTGTGGATAGAAGTTTTGTCGGAAGATAACTTCCAACAGTAACGTTTGTAGACAGATTGCTCTGGTGTAGACGCAGCCTATTTAAGAGAAAGCCAACCAAAGCACAGAGCGATTAGAGACCTGTGTCAAAGTGCGACAAACTCAATGGAAAGGCTTCAGTTGATGCAAAGCACTATGGCCCACGGGCAAATGCAAACAGTCACATTGGAATTCCAATGGAAACAGAGAGGAAGCCGTGCTAGTCTATACACTATCAAAACAAAAAGCAGTCAAGTAGCACTTTAAAGACTAGCAAAATAGTTTATTAGGTGAGCTTTCATGGGACAGACCCACTTCTTCAGACCATAGCCAGACCAGAACAGAGTCTGGCTATGGTCTGAAGAAGTGGGTCTGTCCCACAAAAGCTCACCTAATAAGCTATTTTGCTAGTCTTTAAAGTGCTACTTGACTGCTTTTTGTTTTGATTGGAATTCCAAGGGAGAGCTGGGTTGTTAGCATGTGTCTTAACCACAAGCTCACCCTTCTTTCAGCATCTGTTCTCCAGCACCATCCCTTTCCTGCACTGCACCCCACCCAATCTAGGACCTTTTGGAAGAGTCCAAACTGTTGGGACACATCCTACTTAATTTGCCTCATTAATTTCCCTCCTTCCTCCCCCCACCGTGGATTCAGTTTTTCTGCTCTCATTCATCTAAGGAAGTGGGGTTTACGCACAAAAGCTCACGACCTAAAACGTGCAATAGTCTCTAAGATATCTATTCTGCAGGGTTTTTCAGAAATAACTTATTTCAACATTCTAATGTCAAAACAAGTTATTTCTGACAAGAGCATTTACATGACAAGAGCATTTCGAAATGGAGCATTCAAACTAGAGAGCCCAGATTCGAAGTCAGAGCAATGATGGGATGTCTCCTGGGAGGCCAGTTAAGTTGTAATTACTTCTGCTTAGTGCACACCGAGTCAATTTCAAAAATTGAAAGGGAGTGGGGAGTTGGCCAAGGTCATTTGTTTTGGTAGAGTTACAATTTTGAGTTAAATGGCCTGTTATTCCAGAACAAAATTTGCAATGTGGACGCAAGGTGTTTTTTTTCGTGGAAGAAGTTTTTTCTGGAGAAAAAAAAAAGAGAAAAAAGTGTACACAAGCTCTAAGGTGCCACAGGGCTGCTTGTTATTTACATGACAGTAGCCCTGACAGATTCCAGCTAAGAAACAGGCCTCATTATGCCAGGTACTGAACAAAATACAAAGACAGACACAGGCCTATCCTGAAGCCCTTAGTGTGCAGGATTGATCCTATGATCAATCCAGAATAAGACAATACACACAAGTATTATTACAACCCTAGGATTCTGAATACACAATGTGCCTATTGTTCAGAAACAGCTAGGGGATATACTCTTGCTTGAGTCTGCCCTCTCCATTATTACAGCCCTGAGCACCACAGTTCCTTCTCCACCTGAGACACCCCAGCTTCTCCCCCTATGTGAGGTTCCTGCTATGATAACTGTATGGGGCACAGAATCACTTACACTGACAGCAGAAACTCTCACTGAAAATTCCTTAGATCCACTGGATAAGAAGTGCTTTCTGAAAGAGGCTGTTTTACTTTTAATGCCTGCTCTTAATCCACCAGAATTGCCAGTAATATGATAAATGACAGGAAGTGAAGATTGAGTGGTCTCATGAAATTGGCTTTTTGTGCTTCCTGGAAGAGTAAAATACAAAACATGAATCACGCTTAGGGGATCAAAATGGAAGGGTTGAGTTACACTCGTGTAATACTACTACGGCAAAAAGCCAACTCAGAATAGTGTCTGGACAGGTGCTCGAGATATGGTCTCTCTTGTCAATACCATTTCCCCACCAGCTCTTCCTTCCCTTTTTCCTCCAGCACCTTAAATTTATATTTAAATTAAAAATTATATGCGAGCAAACATTACACAAATTTCATGAACTATTAATAAAATTATGAAACAATACAATTCATATTAAGTATTAAATTCTCAAATTATTGGATTATATTCAAACAAAACCTGAAAAATTATAAAATAGGCCTAAAACATAAGCTAGAATAATGATGACTTTCTGATAGAAGTACCTTTTCTTTGGTGGCCCTGAAAGCTATCAGTTTGCGTGGCCCTCAGTAGGCTTGGAGTTTGACATACCTGTGCTACCCCGTATATTCTTCAAAAAAGTAACTCAGCTGGGGGTTGAGGGCCTAGTCAAAGTGTGGGTGGAGGTTCTGTGGCTCACAAGGTGCTGGAGGTAGGACTAGCAGATCATGATAATCTCTTCAAATCTACGAGCAGCAAACTCTACCACTGCTGCTTTGGAACCTTAACTAAAAGGATCCCTGAAGAGACTGGGCCTCCTGATTTACAGACCCCCCACTACATCCATTCAGGTTCTCACCACTCACTGTTGCCCAAAGCCTCCTGTCAGAATACAAGCCACGTCAGAGGCTGGCAGGCCCCTAACTTTTCATTTGACTTTGAAAACCAAGTTTCTTTTGGCAAAAACACCTTGGAAAATAACTGCCATGACCCTTGCTACAATTATTAAACTATTGATCAGGCTGCAAGCTGGGCTTTGCTAATTCCATCCTTGAGAAACCGGAGCTGGCAGTAATTGGGGTTTGGTGACTGACAGCTGGTCTGCAGATTTAACAACACTCTGGAGTTGCACAGAGCCTCTCTTCTGGGGATCTCAAAGTGCTTGGTAAACATTGAACTAACATTTACAGCACCTCCGCAATGCAACACACCAAAGCTGTGTCTACACGTGCACGCTACTTCGAAGTAGCGGCACCAACTTCGAAATAGCGCCCGTCGCGGCTACACGCATCAGGCGCTATTTCGAAGTTAACTTCGACGTTAGGTGGCGAGACATCAAAGTCGCTAACCTCATGAGGGGATCGGAATAGTGCCCTACTTCGACGTTCAACGTCGAAGTAGGGACCGTGTAGACGATCCGCGTCCCACAACGTCGAAATTGCTGGGTCCTCCATGGCGGCCATCAGCTGGGAGGTTGAGAGATGCTCTCTCTCCAGCCCCTGCGGGGCTCTATGGTCACCGTGGGCAGCAGCCCTTAGCCCAGGGCTTCTGGCTGCTTCTGCGGCAGCTGGGGATCTATGCTGCAGGCACAGGGTCTGCAACCAGTTGTCAGCTCTGTGTATCTTGTGTTGTTTAGTGCAACTGTGTCTGGGAGGGGCCCTTTAAGGGCGCGGCTTGCTGTTGAGTCTGCCCTGTGACCCTGTCTGCAGCTGTGCCTGGCACCCTTATTTCGATGTGTGCTACTTTGGCGTGTAGACGTACCCTCGCAGCGCCTATTTCGATGTGGTGCCACGCAACGTCGAAGTTGAACATCGACGTTGCCAGCCCTGGAGGACGTGTAGACGTTATTCATCGAAATAGCCTATTTCGATGTTGGCTTCACGTGTAGACGTAGCCCAAGAGAGCAAATGGCTAACTCTGGGTCGCTGAGCGAATTAGTAATAGAGGCAGGGACAGAAGCCAGGGAATCTTTTCTTCCACGTCTGGGTACAAGTGACTCCCCCAGACAAGAGGGACCCTGGAGAGAGAGGCAGTTAAATGTTTTCCCTTTTGTCTGTTCCATGCTGGCGCAGAAGGAGTATTTCTGTTTCACAAAAACATCTCTTGTTGGTATAATTCTCAGTTCTATTTACTCGCTTGACTGTTTGGTTGGAGAATATCCATTGCTTGGGCAAGATGAGTGCGTGGCATTATAAAATATAGCCTCATGCTGCGCTCCATGCATGTGTTTTAAACTGTGATCTCTTTCCTTTCCCTACTGCAAACTAGTGACAGACCAGACAGATGAGGACTAGACATGGACTGGAACCAAAAGCCCAGTTCCAAACCCTTTGGCACTCCAGAACAGGAGTCACTTTGCCAAAGTTCAAGCAGCAAATCTGGAAGAGAGCTGGGCGTAGAACAATTCCACAGCACACCCACTTTTCTCAGCTGAATCGATTGCTCATAAGCTTTGCATTTACTACGGTTATGGTCTTACGAGAAAGGTTTGCAACATAGTTGTGCAGACAACAAGCTAAATCGGGATCAAATGCATTCCTGTTTCAAATCCACCACAGAACACACCATCTTCAACAAGTTAAAAAAAAAAGCCAAGTGAACATGTGCCGTACTAGGGATGTTGAGTAGTCGAGTACCACTGAAAATTTCAGCGGTTAGTCAATTGCTTGCGGGGATGGGGAGGGAGGCGAGGGCTTCAGAGAGCAGGAGATCTTCTTCAAAGAGCCACAGGGAGGGGAAACCGATGAAATTTCATGGCACACTTGGACAGGTCTCAGGGAACACCAGGTGAAAGCCACTGGCCTGGACACCTACTTGCTATCCAAAGCAAATTACACATGATCCGAGGGCTTGCAAGGCAGCACAGGAAGGAGAGAGGAACACAACATGCAGAGGTGTAATTAATTCCTGCAAAAAGACCTTTCAATTTCATTTCAAGCATTGATTCCCCCAGCCTCCACCCCTGCCCTGCTGCAGGTGTCTGAACACCACAGGTACCTGGCTAAATTGTCTGGGGCCTTGTTTATTCAGACTCTAGAATCACACTGTACACTTTGTCTTATTGATTCACTCATGTTGAACATGACTCTAAACAGCAAATCAGCTGAGGATTTTCTCTTCTTTTCCCTGCTCTACAGAAAAGAAAGAAGGAAAGGATGGAGCAGATACCTGCCACACAAAATGAAAAGACATTTTCAAGGGGCCAAGAAGCGGGTCTTACCCACAAAAGCTCATTACCTTATAAATTTATTAGTGTATAAGGTGCTACAGGATGGTTTGTGTTTTATAAAAATGCACTGGACATCACAAAGCTCTCGTGGGAGCCTGGGTATCACTGCAAAAACCCAAAACCACCTCTTAAAAGATATGCCAACCCCTCTTGGAAAGTGAAATTCAAGGTCCTCAGCTATGTCAGTGAATGGAACCCTTCCAAAGGCCTCCACTAGTTTACATGAGCTGAGAACCTGGCCCTGGGATTCAGATTGAGACAGTTCTGCCAACTTCGTTGGTTTTCTGCATTTCACATCCCCTTGTACTTCTGCTGCCAGGAGGCTGGATGCAGTTTTGTTACCCTGAAATAAAACCCAGGTCAGGCTGCTGGCATCAACGCACCCACTGCAGATGTGCACAGAGAGCAGAATCTGGTGCAAAAACAAAAAAAACCAAACACACACACACCTTTGGCTTGGAATGGAAACTGGAGGGCCAAATCCAGCTTGTGGTGTAAGCCACAAGCAAGCCCAGGTCCATTCATGATGCAACTTCAGGGAGGCCACTGGGGCTACACACAAGGCCACTGACTGCTGGGGCAGGGGGATGGAGAAGGACAGAGCAGCTGCCCCATGTCCCAGTGATTTAAAAGGGCCCAGGGACACAGGCCACCACTGCTGCTGTCACAGCAGCTGGAAATCAGGGATCAATTTGTCCTGCTGGTTACAGAACATCCACCTCTCCCAACCAAGTCACAGGGAGCTTGTGAGAGGTTGCAGCCTTTATTTAGGTCAGCATCAGCTCTGGGGGTAGCCTGGGTCCTCTTCAGCCATCTTTGCTTTGATAAAGTCTGTCCTTCCAACTCTCCCTTGGGCTGTCACATTGTATGGCATGAGTTCCATGAGGACATTTCTGCATGGCCTCTGTGGTTCTGCCATTAGGCCAGAATGAGCCCACCTTACACACTGGGCTCCATTAGCTAGGTTTACAAAGGTGTGAAATCAGGAGTGACTCCTGGAGCTGCACTGGTGCAAGAATCAGGACAGGCTGAAACTCTCCAATCTGGAACTCTCTCATCCAGCAACCTCTGTAATCTGGCATGATTTCATTAGCCAGATGACCACTTATCATGTGGGTGGCCAAGTTTCCCATGGTCCCATAAAGTTTGTTTCCAGCCACCAGTCCTGGCTCTCAGTGTTCTGTGCTGTTATTTAGTTGTAATTTACCCCTAAATGTCTTTGAAAAGCCCAGCCAGCAGTAGAAACATTGGTATTCTGTTAGAAAATATTGGCCTCCCCTGGTCCAGCAAATTCTCTCATCTGGCACTGGCCAGGTCCTGAGGGTGCTGGACTAGAGAGGTTCAACCTGCAAAGGAGAATCAGTCTTTGTCCACCATCTGTATGAAGGAAGAGTGGGATATGAGGCCGATCTCATAGGGTATACATTGTCCTTGGTGGAGCTCCCAGAAAGGATCTTTTTCCCCTAGCACAGGGTTCCCTCTGATTTTTTTTCCTATCCATGGGCAAAATAAATTTTGTTACATGTACTGAAGCATGCACAGATGTGCACCACCCATAGAAACATGTGGGTGACTGTGGGCACGCTGCTAATCAGCTGGGCAGCACCTGGTTGGCTGCCCAAGCTCTCAGCTTACAGGGAACACTGCGCTGGAGAAGACGCTTTGTTTGGAGACATGGGTGCATAGCTCACTGCTAACCTCTTTTGACCTACGCTCCAGGAGAGGTCAGACTTCATCAGCATGGTCCCGCCTGCCTTTAAAAAAAAAAAAATCTTTGGGCTGCCAGTTTCCCCCTGGACTTCAGGGATGATTTCCAGGAGTGCAGCAATTATAGAACGTGGCATCTGACAGGATTGCTCTGAGCTGGTCCATCCACAGGAGAATCACCCACAGACCTTTTCATGCAGCTTGGGGAAGGCAAGTGGCTCATTGTGCAGGTATCCCTGGCCGCAGCACTGATACTGCTGCTCAAATCCCAACAGGCACCAGCTGCCGAAACAAGGCTGTAACTCTACACTTTACATGGATGCAAAGAGACATTATTTGCCCCAAAGGCCCTGAGAGTGTGTTGTTAAGAGAGGTCTCAACTGTCACTTCCAGCGAGGTGACAGCCAGCAACATGAACGTGTCTCCTAGCATCAGTCTGATCAGCTAAAGACTCGTTGTCCCAGCAGAGGGCATGGAAGCAGCATCACATTGGGGCTGGGAAGCAGCTCTGAGCAGCAGGCACGCTGGTCCTAAGCGGTGTTCCCTGCAAGCTGAGCACTCCGGTAGCTACCCAGGAGAGATTCAGGTGACGCCCAGCTGACTAGCTAAGTGCTCACAGCCGGCAGCTTGTGTTTCTATGGGTGGTGCGCATCCATGCACGCCTTGGTGCACAGAATAAAGTTGTGTGAACGGAAAAAGGTAGAGGGAACCCTGGTCCCAGTGAACTTTTCATTGAGCTGCCATGGACATCACTCAACAAGTGGAGAGAAGGACAAATGGGAGGTTACAGCATGCGGGGAGGTGAGGAAGGGGAAGGACACACAACATGTAGACAGAGAGGTGTCATAGGCTGCCAGGTGAATGGATGAATCAAACAGATGGCTGAGCAGTCAATGGGAATTTTGCCTGTATCACAACTGCTGGGCCAAGCGTTGTGTGACATGGCTGCTGCCAAACACCCTCGATAACTAGCAGCCCAGCACATTCCCAGGTGATTGGGAAGACCGTTCGGTAGCAGTCAGGCCATCTCGCTCACAGGAGCGATTGGAAGGCCATGGTAATGTGGCCAGCCTGCGAGCTGCAGGACGAAGCAGCCGCATTGTGTTACTTTCTTGCTGCAGCATGGGAAATTCTAAAGATCTGGGTGGAGGTGAGGAGGGCCTCTGCACAGCCCCTGCCCCAGATATGGGAGACCCTCCCCGGCCAGGTCTCAGGTCAAAGGGTTCTCGGCATGGGATGCACAGGCTAGGAATGGGGGTGGGGTAAGTGTCATGTAAAAGTTCCCTGCACCATAGGCATGCATTGATATGCAACAGCCAGATCCTCCACGGCTGCAACCTGATGTTAGTGCCATTTCCACCAGGTGAAAATCCAAATCTAAATGTGGCAGAGAGAGATGGGGGCCACCCCAAAGCTTCGGAGAAAGCTCGAGAGAATTGGTTTAGAAATGCACCCCAGCAAAACAGCCGTCAGTTGGAATCCCACATGACTTTCCTGTTCCCTATGCTGTAGGGCAGAACAGGCTGGAGATCTCCCGCCAGCGGCTGCACAGCCTGGGCCAGCTAGAGTTGCCTTGTGCCTTGACAGAGAGTATCCTGGAAGTCCAGGAATCCCTTGGAAGTACAAAGCTGAGGCACAGAATGAGGACTCAGAGCTGGTCCAGAGGGGAGCTGGGACTGAAATCTAGATTAAGATGGGACTGCTCTCTCCTGGGCACAACTCATGAAACTTCTACACCCTCCTCCTGACCTTGATCCCCACCTGATGGCCTCAGTTATGACGAGAGCCAGGCAATTTGTATTCACAAGAGCACCAACCTGCCTACCAAGGCTAAAGCCTCTGTAACTAGAGGGCTCTGGGGCTATGTGCCTGTATAAAAATACACGCCTTCTCTGCATAAGGGGATTAAATGTTTATGAGCTATTATAAATTCGTGCTTTTCATATTTTATTCATGGATCCTTTAGTGAGCTCGGGCTAGGTTAATAGACCCATTTCCAATGTAGTTCCCCTTTTTCCTTTGCCTTTCATGGGGCTAATTTGTCTCACACATACAGATCTTTTCTGAAGCCAGGCCATGCAGAAAGGATGAGAAAACCAGATTATACCACCTGCCCCAGGGAAAGGCTGAAAGCAACCAGGGTGGGTTCAAACGCCGGCTCCGATGTTGGCAGAGTGGAACTGAACCTTAAAGTGTTGCCTAGCTACTGCAATGATGGGCACTTCCTGTAACCCAGGGTAAATCCTGGCTCCATTGAAAGACAGTGGGGGACTAGGTCACTTACTTCACAAGGAGGCAGGATTTCACCTTATATGTAGGCACATCACTTGCATTCATAGGACACCTTCCATCCAAGAAGACTAGAGCCTGACTCTGAGGCCAAACACTTCCAATGACTTTGGACCAGCCCCAGAAAGTGCTTTAGAAACATTAAGTTAGCTTCACAACTCCCCTACCAAATAGGGGGGCAAATCTTATCCTCCCCTCATAGCTGCGGAAGGTAAGGCACAGAGGCTAAAGCAGCTTATTTGGAAAGTCAAAGGCAGACAGGAGAACAGAATCCAAGCCTCCTGACTCAGACTGTTCACACAAGGTCCCCTTATCACCTGGCTCCATGACAGAATCATTCCAAGGGCTTAAAACTACCGTTCCCTGTAAAGTAGGGTGACGGCCCATCCTGTTTTCACTGGGATAGTCCTGGGTTTTGGGTTGTTTTTTTGTTTTAAAGACAGAAAAGTTAGTTGTCCCATACATTCACCTGCCCTACTGAGCTGCCTTGTCCCCAAGCTGCAGGTAAAATCAATCAGGAGCTGGCCAGACAGCATATACTGACTGTCCAGTACAGGCAGCAGCAGCCCCATTCCTGGTGCCTGGAGGCAAGGGACAGCACCCCCAGAGTCTGGGGGTGTTGGGCAGCCAGTGAACTCATCCTTCTTCTGCAGGGCAACTGCCCCTGCCACTGAGGGGTCAGCAGCCCCGTTCTGTGGCATGGGGCAGCCAGGGAGCTGCACTTGCTTAGCAGCTGCAGCCCAGGAACCATGCCCCCTGCCAGGGTGTCCCATATTTGGCATAGGAAAATATGGTCACCCTATCGTAAGGTGAGCACTTGGGCAGCCAGCCAGGAGAGATTCAGGTGCTGCCCAGCTGATTAGCAGAGCATCCACTGGCACCCACAGGGGGCAGCTTGTGTCCACTGGTGGTGCACATCCACACGCCTTGCTGCACATAAGATTCATTCCACCCCAAAGATGGAGAAGAATTAGCAGGAGCTCTGCTTAAAAGCAATAGCAGCAGCATTCTTCTTCTGATGAGATGTATGAGGAGGCAGGATGAAAATCCCCAGGTGTTCTGTTATTTTTTATAACTGGTACTTACTCCACTTGTGGACTAACACCCCAACTGTGCTAGGAGCTGTACAAACCCAGAACATACAGATGGTTCCTGCCCCAGGGCACTTCCAGTCTCTCCTAAGAGGCTATAGGGGCCTGCCCCAGAATTCCTTTCCTTATTAGTAATCATCTATGACAGCAATACAAAGAGCCTAAGCATGATGGAAATCCCCACTATTCTACGCACCGCACATGTTTCACTGCGGAAAGCTCACAACTAAGAGAGACAGAACAGAGGGGGAATGAAGATGCAGCAAGGAGCAGTGACTCGTACAAGGTCACAGAGCAGGTCAGCAAGTGGAGACCAGAACCAGGCAAGTTCCTGTCGAGTGCCTGGTCTGCTGAACTATACCACCCTGGGACATTTAGAAGCACAGGAGGTCCAGAAGCAGTTTACCAACCCTTTTCTCTAAGGCTGTTGTCATTCAGACCCAGGCTGGGCATTTCTAACCCACTCCAACCCCAGTCAAAATCCCTGAAGGGGGTCTGAAGCATCGTCTGATGACAGGTTTGATTTCTCAACACGGGTGGAAATTCGGCTGTAAATTAACTCTGCTAATGAAACGTCAGGATGAGTTTGCATGCCCTTGTCCCCACGTCAGGGTGACGGCATGTGAGAGGGGTTGATGAGCAGAAATCAATTAGGATTTCCCAGCAGAAAATGAAGCTTTTTCTGGGGGTGGGGGGCGGGAGATGCAGTCTAGGTGGGAAGGGATGGGCTCAGCCTGGCTGAGCTTAGGCGCCTGGGAGGGCAGAATGAAGTCCATGGAAAGAGATGTGCAGAGCAGCTGTTTGAAGATGTTGTCGCTTTGGGAAAAACCAATCTGAAAAGCCCAGGAGCCATTCACCCACTGTCAGAGTCCCAGCAGTGCGAGAGTAGAATCAGACCCAGGCCCCTTTCCAATGAACTGATTGGTTCTGCTCTTGGGTGCGCAACAGACCTGTGGTTTTTACCCCCATCACTCAGGCTGTGGGGCCGTAGGCTGGTTCACATCCCCTCTCAACTGAAAGGAGTGTGTGTGGGGGGCGGGGTGATTCTGACCCATTGTGTGGCACTGAACTGGGAAGCAGAACGGCAACTTTTTGCAGGCCAATCTAACTCACAGCAAGCCCCTGTTACCTCCAGATGGAAACGTCCCACCATGGTGAGCAGAAGCTCATAGTCACCCATGCGGAATACAGCCCAGAGCCCCAAGCCAGGAAAGCAAGGCCGAGTGTTTTCTTGACACCTTTGACAGCCCTCAGAATGCCAGTTTCTTCCAGGAGGATTCAGAGCAGCAGCTGCCAACGTCACAGAGAAAAATCTCTGGGTCAGATGTTTGCTCAGCTGCACCTATGCAAACTCTTGGAATGCTGCAGCCTAAGTGGGAGCAATGCTCGCCCCACTCTGTGTACATGGTTACAAAGACGATGAGTTTAAATAGAAATGGGAGGCTGTGGCACCTAGTGGATATGGCACTGACCTGCGGAGTCTCAGGGTCTGCCCATCTCCGACGGGAGCAGGATACTGATCCAGGCAGAGGCCTGGGGTTGCCACTGTAATTCATAAAGGCCAGATCCTGAGAGGTGCTGGGCACCTTCAAGGCACATGGGTGCCAGGGAGAGTCTCTGTTAACAGGGGCCAGATCACATACTCCACAGAAGCGAGTGGGAAGCTAGGCTAGCTTACACCACCTGAGGATTTGGCCCCACATGCAGGCAGTGAGCACAGCAGGAGAACCTAGATAGAGCTGAGATCTTCAGATGCAAGAAGCAATTATTAATTAGTGATAGGGAGAGCCTTTGGGAACATAAGGAAGGGGCTGTCCTCCATGCTGAGGCAGCCCTACTCCTCCAAGTCTCCCAGGAAGAGACCCCTGGGTCTTGCCTCCCTCCCTCTTCCCTGTTGCTTCCTATCAGCACGAACTAATTAAGTTCATAAGGCATCAGACAATCATCCAGCAGCCCACAAGATGCTGTGTTTAATCATGTACTAATGGCATGTTCTTAGCAATAATTACAAGATAACACTGTTTGCAGGCTGTAATCAGAACAATTCCAGTAATTAAATCAGCTTTTTGACGGCCCTATTCTTCCCCCTTTTTTGTGAGACAGAGGAGCATGGGAGGACCCTTTCAAAGGCAGCATGTGCACTCAACAGGCCTGTGGCCTGCTGCCACCTCCCTGCAGTTGGTGCAGCTAATTGCAGTCAGAGAGAGCTGCTCACAAATAGCTGCTTCCTACCCGGGTGGGGTGTTTTCTGGCTGCATGTGGCTTTTGAGCACTGGGGTGCAATTAAAAAGCGCTCCAGTCTAATGGCACAGCTAGGCTTTGCACACACTGCCTGAGGCACACAGGCCTGGACGCTCCCCAGCTGCACCCATGCAAGCGGGGAGGGACGGAAGCCTGCCATTCCGGGGCACGTGTACAGAGTGCAAGGCTCACGCAGCATGCAGAGGGGGCTGCTGCGTGCGCTATGCAGTCTCGTTTTCTTTTAACGACCCAGGCACCAGGAGCGTGCATGGCACCTACTCCTTGTTGGGGGCAGCAAAGTCTTTGAGCAGCTTTTGCATGCATTTGGGTGCTCTTCAGTGCCTGTGGTTTTTTTATTCCTGCCAGATCCTACACTGAAGGTCTCAGTTTTACCCCCATTGGACACTTCCAGCCAGGCCTGCATCATATAAATTCAACATGTCCTTCGAGCCGTAATCTAGTGTGATTGTGGCTCCCTCTAGTGGCTGGCGTTAAACTAACAGTCCGTAGCGGTGTTTCTTAAACGACGTTCCGCGGAACACTGATGTTCCCCGAACAACTCGCAGGTGTGCCGTGGCGACGTAGCGACCAGCAACAAAAGTGTGGCAGAGGGATGTGTTTTCTGTTATTAAAACCAGATACCATGTTACTTCATTGCTGTGATATCCAGCAAAACCCAAATGAAGCAATTGGGTTTTGCTGGATATGTTGGGTTTTTTTTGTTTTGGTCTGACAAAAATTTTTTGGAAGAAGTTTCATAGCTGTTGTGCAGAAAAACAAAGTGTCAGTTTGGTGTTCCATGGTCTCAGAAAGTTTAAGAAACACTTGTCTATAGTGCTCTCACGATAAATCTCTTTGGAGTCCTGTGTTCAGCCCCTTCAGGGATCTGTCCCTCTACAAACAGCTGCTATTTTTATATATTCTGGCGGGGAATTTCTAACCCTATTCCAATACTGCCCCAACAGCAGCCAAGGTCCCTTGGGTTTGTGCTGTATGTGCAGTCCCTGCCCAAAAGGGCAATGCAGAGTGGATGCAAGCAGTAGGTTGTGGACAGAGGAGTGGCAAGATGAAGTGACTTACCCAGGGTCACACAGCAATCCCTTCCCCTCCCCCCTAAACTCCTGGCCCAGTGCCTTAGCCATACAATCACCCTTCCTTCAGCCAGAGTCAGGTTTTATATCAAGCTTGAGAGTGTAGGTCTCTTTTCTCTTTGCAACAGAAGGAAGACAGGGTGTGGTGGTAATATAAAAGAGGCATTTCACCGAGAGTACGATCTAGTCCAGCAGCCTCCAACCCTATCCACTCCCCAGCCCGTGCAGCAGAAGACAACTTTCTTCACAATCACATAATATAGGGCTTGATTCTCAGAAATGGTGAACACCCTGACAGTCGAGGGAAGGTTCTCAGCATCTTGGAGAATGGCATCTGACAAAGAAAATTTTCCTTCCTGATCTTTATCAGAGCCAGACCCTGAAGCATGAAATTTAATTGCCTCCATTGCCGGTGACAGAGCTATAAATATTATTGCTGGTCACAAACTGCGGAAAGTCATTTCTAAAATAAACCCTTCTTTTTAAAATATTGTGAACAATAATCCACAGATAAAAATAAGCCAGTTTTATGACTTCTTGGGTAATTAACTTAGTTTTCAGCCATTACTTTACATACCCAGAATCCTGTTTAATATTCTAATTTGTGGTTAATCATCTATCGAGAGAGAACAAACGGTGATTAGCTCATTTTTACCTCCTTGAGGGCTAAGGAGGCAACTGGGTCTAATCAATGCATTAGCCTGCACAAGGAAACTTCATCAGAGCCTCCTGAATTATTCATGTCACAATCATGCCCACCACAACACATGTACACGTCCTCATTCTTCCGCAACCTCATTTCTGGCGACACTTCTCAGCTTCGAGCAGAAACCTGAGCGCTGTGTCTGGCTCTCTGAAACATAAGTTCAGTCAGTCCTTCCGGGCAAAACTCATGGCCGTCTGCACACAATGGGGCAGACGGCCACTGTGGGCCCTGGGGCAAGTGCCCACCCCGGAAGGCGTGATGTTAAGGATGTAACGGCCAAGGTGTAGGGCAGTCAGTGCTGGAGTCCTGTTCCCCTTTCTCTCAGCCATGCACAGCACTTCAAACAGCCCTGAACCAAAGTAGCAGTGGCCAGTGCTCTGGGTCCCTTTGAAATGCCTGGCCCCAGGGCAACTGTCCCCTTTACCTCCCCCATCACCAGCATTGGGTCTGGCCACCCATGTGCCCCTGGCCTGACGTGCTCTCCCAACAGGCTTGTGCAGCCATCAAAAGGCATCGCAAAGATCCTTGCAAGAAGCAAAATGTTCCCTGGGTGGAAAAGTCACCTTAAGTGAGCTCAGCAGCAAAGCTTTGGCTGGGGTCTTGTGTGGCCACTGACCTGAGCCTTGACAATCTGGCAGTAAAGCCATCCTAAACATAGCAGCGTTGTGTGAAAACATCATAACACAAGAGCTGCGCCACAAGCATCAGCACATTGCAGAGGGACAGCTGTGCCCCTCCTGCTTACACAGTGGTCTTCTTCCTTCCACAGCAACAGCCTGAGACATACAGAAATGCTTCGTGTTCCCATGCTGCCCCAGTCCCCTCCAGGGCTGTGCCTGATGTCTCTTAGGCAAGATGTCAAGCCAAGAGCCTAATTCCAAATGAATGCGGTCTACTAAAAGTCATGTGGCAATTGACTTGGTTCCCCATACAGATTCAGTTTGGTAAGATGGTCTCCCCGCTCCTGTCCCAGCCTCACTGTTGGGTAGCGACATGCTGTTTATAACAGCTGCCACGCTCCACCCGAGGTGACTGCATCTTTCTTTTATTCAACTATACGCACTCGCCTATACCTAGCCTTTATTTGCTGTGCCTAACATGGGGATTTGCAAGAGTTAATTAACTTTTGTACCCCCTTTGTTGGCCCTAGTAAGACAAGCCCCAACTGTGATGTCCTGTCTCTGTCAGTGGTCAACAGATGAAGGCTCAAGGCAGGGAAAGACCCGTCATGCTCCTGGCTAGCTCTTCAGTGCTTGCTCTCTTGGATAGTGTGGCTAAAAGACCACACAGAAGTTAGGTCGGGAGTGATCATTTTATAATGACAATTGATTTCTCTTGTCCCAACTCCGATTGGTGTTTTGATTCTGCAGAGAGTTCCACGCAGGAAGGCAAGGCAGTTGGTTTCCTTCACCTCCTGCCAGTGATGTGCCTATGTAATGTTACCAGTGCATTCAGACGGAACAATAGTGGTGCTTGGGCGAATCAAGGGATATTTGACCCAGTGCAAGCCAGTGAGCTGAGCACTTGGGTGGCCACCCAGCAGAGATTCAGGTGCTGCCCAGCTGATTAGCAGAGCACCCACAGCCAGAGCCGACAGTGTGTGTTTCTGCTGGTGGTTCACATCTGCACATAAAATTTATTCTGCACATGTATGGAAAGAATTAGGGGGAACCCTGAACATCAGGAACCCGAATCTCTCCTGGGGGGCCGCCCAAGCCCTTAGCTTATGGGGAATACCGAAGTGGCGCCTCATCAAAAATTACTGCCCACCCCAACACAGTGACACATGTTATGAGGGAGTCGAGACTATGTGTTCTGGTGGCCTCTTCCAGCCTTGAGCTCTGCGATTGTCCCTGGCAGCAGGACACGTCATTGCAGAGTTTAGTCCTCTGAGTCAGCACCTCTATTCTAAAGCAGAACTCTAGGGGCTGGGTCTACCAAGGCAAGGAGGAGAACCTACAATGTGAACTACAAGCACACACAGGAAGGGAAGATGAGACCTTGACCTAGACAGCTGCTTTGCTGGAGCTTTAATTAAAGTCTAACCATCTTCCTAGACACTGACCTTCCCAGACTCCCAGTTGTAAGGCTGTAAGAACCCAGCTTTAGTTGGAGTGACCCTGTGGCGTTCTGTGGTTGGAGCCGGCTGGCGCTGTTAAAGGCCAGGTTAATAGCTGAAGATAAAGCTTCCCTTTGCTTAGCTTCTGGCTCAGCAGTTGCCACAACTAACACCTCTCCCTGGTAGCTGTGCAGAGAACAGCCTCTCAGCTGGGGAATTGCTGGTCCCAGAAGAAGGCTCAGTCCCCCTCCTGCCCCTCTGACCTGCTGCCTAGGCCAGCTCTGTTGGTTTGCTCAGGTACCAGGATCATTCCTTTCTCTGCATTGTCTTCTCTGGAAGTGGCCCAGATCCAGGCGTCCAAACGCAGCCAGAGGGGGGACACATTCGAATGGCAGCAAGGGAGAAGTGTTGGCAGGGGCACTTAAACTCAAACTGCCCCGGGTGCAGGGGGCAAAAGAAGCAGAACCACAACATGTTGCTGGCAGCAACACTAGTGCCAGAAGGGTTTTGTGTCTGTCTAGCACACTCTGACACCCTTACCTCTGCCAGAACTGGCAAAGGAGATCAGCTCCACAACCAGGTCACCTGTTCAGTCCCAGCCCAGGTTGAGATGTGATGGCTGTGTGGTGAGCAGTCTGAAAGGTCAAGTAGCATTCAGTTAACTGTAATTAAACCATGCTCCTGGCAGGTCAGTTGGCATCAACAGCAGGTCAGCAAGCCCTACAGTCTCGTTTTCTAGTCCTATTGCCACAGCTAGGCCTCCTCTGCATGTGCCAGGAAGTTCAGGACTTACGTTTGTGCCCACCTGGAGAGACCAGTGCAGTCAAGCCTCCTTTGGGCCCAGAGCATTGTTGTTTTGTCCAATGTAATCATTCACAGTAGGGTGATGTCGGGGCAAAATTGACTCCAGGGTGTTTGACACTGCTGCAAAGACCTACTCTGCAGGGTGGGAAACAATGCACCAGCCCCTTCTGCCTTCCCATACCCACACTGAGCTGAGCAGGGTCAGTAACAGGGTCAGTAATGGGATGGGTCTCACCTCTCACAGGGCTCCTCCCCCATCTAGTCAAATGCACATATCTGCATTGCCGCAATGCAGCATCCCTTCAATAATTCAGCCCTCCAGCCCAGTCACACATTGTACATAACAAGCAAAACCCTTGCAGGGTATCTGTCCAGCAGGGGCCCAGTGCTGTACCCTCAATAATGTCCCTCCCAATTCTGTTCCCCCACTTGAGCCAGGAGTGGTGCCTCCAGGGCTCCTCCTTCTGGAGGCAGAGTCCTCACCCCTGAATTAGGGCTCCACTGCCCATCCACCAATACTTTTCTACAGTCTCTTACCAGCTCTGTATGCAGAATCTCTGTGCTGCTGCTGCTGCTGCTGCTGGTGGTGGTGCTGCTGCTGCTGCTGCTGCTGCTGCTGCTGCTGCTCACTCTGCAGGCAGTCCTGTAAGACCTCTCTCTCACTCAGCTCTCACTTCAGACTGAGCTGGCCTTGGGCCTTCAGAGCTTCTTATAGGGCCTTCCTGGCTCCTGATTGGCTGTTTCCTTTGCCGACTCTCTAGCCTCCCATGGAGGAGTTCTCTATGGTTAATGGGACAGGATGTGGCAAAGCCTCCTACTGCATGTAGGTCACTGTCTCATGTAGTAGCACTCAGACCACTTAGTGAGAGACAGAGTGGCTCTCTTCTACAGCCTAAGCTGAGCTCCACCCGCCTTTTAGCTCAAACTGTAGAGGCTCACGCACTAAGCTTCATAGGTCACAGACTCAACTCTACCAGCTGGCAGTTGCACTAGCAGCCTACACTTAGGCAACTAGTCTATTGTCTCTCACTCCCGCCACGATACAAAGATTCATATTCCTAAGAGTTTTTTTCTAACTGTCCTTTATTATTAAGGATCAGGCTAAACCAGTTAGATAGATCTCTTCTGATTTGTCTGAAAACTGAGAATACAAGCCATTGACAGGCCTATTTCTTATTCTCCTTGTAACAATGATTTATTATTATTTGAGGAGCAAAGCTTGGAACTCCACTGAAAGAATCAGATTTCAATCTCTCTCCTCTCTTTAATGGCATCCAATCTTGCATTTGTTTGATGAATATTCATGAGGGCTCTGATGAAGAAGACAGAGATTTGATCTTATTTGTGACTCGCTGGATGCTTCCCGAGTCCAGAGCCTAATTAGTATTCAGGCAGCTTAATTTCTTGATTAAATTTTGTCTTACCTATAAAATATTTAAAATTAACTTCCACCTTCTCTACAAAGAGGGGGAGTCATATTAAAGTTGGATGGTTGGAAATAATAAGGGACACGGAGGCAGTTTGCAAAAGGACCGTAATTGGAAATCGAAACGTAATTAATTTAGTGGAGGAGAAGCCATCGCACAGCCTGGGGCAGATGGATCCAGGCTAAACGGAGATGCAGGAACGTGAGGAGGGGGGAGATGCACCATGCTGATACATCCATTGAGTGGGAAGATCCCCACATCGGACTTGTCTGGGAACATTATGCAATTCCAGCAGGAAGGAGAGCTTTTTGGATGGCATGTGCTGATGTGAGATGTGTTTTGCTCATCACTCCCACACCCTTCTTCTTCCTGTTCCCATCCACCGGAGGAGCTCACTAGTAACTCCTCTACCATTCTCTCCAGTGACTTGCATACAAAGATCTCAGAGGGCTTTGTGAGCATTCCCTGAACACGTAGTAATGAGGTGGTTGGATGAGTGGTCACTCTGCAGAGGCCATTTACATACCCTTCATATTCAAGTCGGCACCTTGGAAGCCAAGATCTCTTTGCAAACCTCGTAGGTGCATTCGACCATGTTGAGTAGGAAGTAGCACCTCTGAATGCATACCTCCATCCATAATTAAATATGCAGTTTGCCCTTCTCCTTCAAAACAGTTTGACACCCTGGCTCTGCATGACTCGTGCTTTACACAGTGACTTTTGGGGGAAGACACCAGTTTGGGAAAGGAGAACTTAGTTTGGCAAGGAGTGGTGGACAAGAAGGTCTGCTCACAAACATCACATTTACTTACATTTACTGTGGTTACGGTCTTACAAGAGGGTTTTCAACATTGTAATCATGGCTCCCTGCCAGCTTGTTTGGGCTAGGAAGCAGCATTTCAGCTGCCTCTTGGTGCTAACAGGGTCCTGTGGAGTTGGTAGATCTGGGCTGCACACCTTCATTAATTTTTAAGGGAGCAAGGCCAGTGCTTGACTGGGACGTGGAGACTGCAAGGTCCTTTCTCTCCTAACAATGATCCCTGCAGCTGAGGGGCCGTGGTGGACAGTGTGAAAGGAGCATGCTTGGCTGATGCTGAGACTGATTCTGCTGTGGATGAAGAGAGGACTGTCTGCCTGCAGGGGTCTGTCACCAGCAGAAGAATGAACTCAATAATGAGAAAATTAGGATTGGAAGCAACAAACAAACAAAAAACTCCTACCCAGCTAAATCCAACAAAAATAATTCCACCCGTTGCCTTTATTTTGTGGATAGCTGTGCAAATCTATTACAGCCTAACACACAGGGCATCGAATGTAAACCATACGCCACCTGGAATTCCAGACTTTGTGGTCAGCACCTTGGACAGCTCCTGAAATTCTCTTTTACTCTCTCAAATAAACAGTTTCCTTCTGCGAGATACTGACAGAGCTGCTGCAACCCCCACAATAGCTGCATCTTCTCCCCAGCACCCCCGAGGTAAATAACTCTTGTTAATGAAGTTAATCAAGAGGCTGGAAATTGCCACCTCATGGGTATTTTATCCTTTAGGCACCCACCAATAATAACAATAAATTAACAAGAACAATAAAAATCTGTTTTGTTTAAAGAACCAAACCAACAATTCCCTGTTTTGTTCAAAGAAACCAACACATTGATTAAGTTCATTAACAGCCCATCTCGATTTATTGCCCATTGATTTCTGAAAAACTGTTCTTTTTATTTGTTTGTATTTATAAAATAATCCTATTTTACAAAGATTTACAACTCCGGGCGCCCCGACATTGAATAAGGCTGGATCTGGTGATTCAGTTAAATATTAATTTTGTCTCTTAAAATTAGGACCTAAAAAGCATATACATGACTATGAGCCCTCATGGCCTCCAAAGTGTAAGAGAATATTAATAAAAGGCCATTTATTTGCTTTAGAAGGGCATGGAAGGTGGGGAAATCAGAGTGAGGTAATAATGGACCCTAATACTATGCACAAAATATTGGCATAAGCCATCCCATTCTTTTCTTTTAGATTCTTCCCCTAGCCCAGTCCAAGGTGTCTGAGCATTTATTTATAGATATGCACAAAAATCAATCCCCTTTGGTGCTTTTTCTTCCCCTTGTTTGGATCTTCTCTGGTTGGCCATGGGCTGTCTTCATACTAGAAGAAAGTGCCTGGCGTTGATACCCAAGCATATGGGCGTATCATTTATCTTTTCATGTGGTTGGAGTTTCCCATTTCTTTGGTTCCCAGCTCCAGCCTGGCCATGTCTTGATGTTGTTTTACCAGGCTGATCTTTAAAAGTTCCCATTTTAGTTTTCCCCAAGGATGCTGGCACATGTTGCTCAGTACAAAGGTCCCTTGATGGTGCCGGGTTCAGTCAGACGCCCTGAGGTGAATGCGGAGGCTCCCAAGCAGGTAGCTGGCTCGCAGAATCCAGGAAGACCAGCTGGTCCAGGTAGACCAGGCCGGCCTGCTTCTCCAGGGACTCCAGGGGACCCTCGCTCTCCATCTTTGCCATTGATGGCATGGCCAGGAATGCCGGGGAGACCTAGAGTGGGAGAAACACTCAGTGGCCAGTGGTGTGCATTTCAGGACAGGTCCCTCTCACCTGACCCACTGAAGTCCATGGAAAGATTCCCACTGGTCTTTGGATTGGGCCGTACCTGGGGAAAGTACCCATTTCTTCCCAGGCAGAATACAAGCAGGACTTCCTGTAAGATGTGCACTTGAGCAGCCACCCAGAAGAGATTTAAATGCCGCCCAGCTAATGAGCAGAGCACCCACAGCCAGCAGCCTGTGTTTCTACTGGTGGTGCACATCTGCACATGCCTTGGTTTACACAACAAAATTGATTCTGCACATGTATGGAAAAAATTAGAAAGAACATTGGACACAGGTAACTCCCACTGAAATGAATGAACTTCCTGGGCCGGGGGTAGTCAGGCCTTGGGACTCTCTCATTGGCCAGAGGATCATTAGCCATAAACATTAAGCAAGGTCTTAAGCAACCTTGCCATCTTCACCACGGAGGCTTTGCAGGTTCCCCTGGGTACCATGTCTGAGTCCTGCCCTGAGCAAGAACACAATGTCTGCTCAGCTGATAGGGCAAGTCCTTCCTGGCTGGTGTCATTGGGCTGGTCAGGACTGGGCTGCATCCTCAGAGCTGTGTGAGGGAGCTCAGGATGGGCTGCTGGTCAGGACAGCAGTAGTGGCAGAGCTGTGGCGGGCCAGGAGTGGGCTACCTGAGGCTCAGGTGCGTAAATAAGCATTGAGGGCATTGGCTAGTGGGCATGAGCGGTCAGGGATACCACCAATCAGGACTGAAAATTCCCCTCTGCTGGATGGAATCAGATTCACACCTGCTCACGTATCTACAGGGTTGGTGTTTTCCAAAGGGGAGCCTATGAGAAGGATTAGAAGCTCTCAGACAGCTCCCAGCTTGTCCTCCCCACTCTATAGCACTGCTAGAGTGTGAGTCCCATGAATGGAGAGCAGTCATTTCCTGGGGGAAGGCAATGGAAGTCATGTCAACTGAGCGACTTAAATTTGGAGTGAACAGATTACTGGGGAACGTGCAAGATGTGGTCAAACATTCTTTGGCCAGAGAGGCATTGGGTTAGTGGGCTGATGTCTCTTACCTACCTGCAGCGTGTACGCCACAGAGAACAGCCCCTGTACTCGTAACTTTCCACTGCAAACACTGGGACAGGGCTGTCGGGTTTCAGCGACCAGCCTACCTGGAATACCCGGTGGTCCCGGCATACCCTGATGTCCACGCCCAACCTCGCCACGTTCTCCTTTCTCCCCTCGCTTCCCTGCGTGGAAAAGGGGGAGCTTTGTTGTGACGGCAGAGTAAATGCGATGGCTGAATGTGTCAAAGGAAAGCACCTCGGGGACACTTGGCCACTCAGCGACTGGGCAGGATGTGGAGAATAGGTGAAAACTCAGCAATGACGGGATGCCAAGAAGCAAGAGAAGGGGGTAAAATCAGCCTACGAGTGTGTTTGTCCCAGGGCAGCCTGACTCTGCACAGAGACAGCAAAATAAGATCTGGGGTCCAGCTAGAAGAGGGATGGGCAATAATTTTTGAGGGGTGGGGGCCACTCCAAGAATTTTGTAAGTGGTCAAGGGCCACACAAGGGAGCTCAGGGGAGAGGACTGGGGTACAGGAGGAAGTGTGGGGTCTGGGAGGGTCTTTGAGTGAAGGGGGCAATGGTGATCTGTGGCAGGGGACTGGGGTGCAGGGGTTTGGGGTGTGACCTAAGGAAGGAGGGGCTTGAGAGCTGGGGAAGGAGTTTGGGGTGCAGGAGGCAGGCAGATGGTTGCGGCAGGGAAGATCTGGGTGCCAGAGGCAGGTTCTGGCTGGGAGACGCTGACCAGACACCCAGAATGTTCCTGAGAAGGACTCCCTCCCTTCCATGCCCCCACGTACTGCTCAGAGCAGCTGGCTGCGGGGACCATGTGCTGTTCTGAACACTGGAAGTCAGGGAGGAGGAGTACTTTGCACCCTGCCTCTCTTGCAAACAGGCAGCTCCCATTGGCCAGAAACTAACCATAGGGAGGGGTGGGGGCAGTGCACGAAGCGTCTCCTTCTTCCTCCTGATGGGCTCGCAGCATTCAGAGAAGCACATGTGGCCCCTACAGCCAGTGTCTCTGCACACCATGCAGGGATAGGGCAGGCAGAGATCCTGGGGGAGGCTCCTGCATGGGTCTGATCCAACAGTGTGAGGGGGCAGAGCTGGCCCATGGGCTGTATTTTGCCCACCCTGAGCTAGAACATACAGGGATTGTGGCAGGGAAAAGGGCCACATCCTACCCATGTTTCATTTGCAAAGGGAGTTCCTAACCCAGAGAGGAGGGTCCTGAAGCAGGCAGCTCCTTCCCTCCAGTGCCCTGACCCCAGCCAGCGCCTCGCTCACCTTTGGGTCCGGTATTACCGATCTGCCCTGGGGCTCCTATGATACCAGGGATGCCACGGGATCCAGTGTGCCCATGCGGTCCTTGTGCTCCAGGTGGTCCAGGAGGGCCTGGGGGACCAGGCGGCCCCATCACGCCTGCTCCGCCTAGCGCCTCTCTCTTGGCACTCACTGCCAGCTCTGCCAGCTGCTCTGTAAGGCAGATGCAGCGAGCATTATGGTGGGCATCCCAGCGGGGGTGTCATGATGATGAGGGTTAGCCGGCAGCCTGGGAGTAAAAGCGTTAACCTCCTTAACCAGGTGGGGTTGGCCTACAGGAATGTAGGTAAGAATTGAATTTTGACTCCTCCTTCTTCTGTTCTCTGGTCTCTTTTTCTTCTTTCCAGCCATGAGGGAGACAGACACAGACTATCTCCCTCCAAGAACAGGCCCTCCAATCTTCTGTAAGTAGGGTAAAGTTTAGACAGATCCATTAGGCTTTATTGTTTTATGGTTTGGGAAGTGGGAGCTGATGTCTGTGCACTTTTTAGAAATGTTCTTTTACTCTCCTTGTAACTAAGTTCTAGGCCCATGGTGGAGACTCCCCATGTGTTTTACTTTGTGACTCTTCCATCTAGTCATGAGGCTTGCAACATAAATGTTGTAATAATAAAAGTTCTCTTTTTTTCTTTTTATTAACCTCATATTGGTTAATGTTTGTGTCCTGGTTTTTACTTTTGGGGCTGAGATTTCCCAAGTAGTCTCTCCCTGGTTTCCTTATTATTACTCAGAGCTCGGAGCTTGGGTGGTGGCAGCGAATTTTATCCCCAAAATCTCAGGTTTTTAGGATTTTGGGGGAGAAGTTTATACCAAAACCTGGTAGATAAGGTTTGGGAGGTACTTTTGCTGGCCCCCACTTCTGCATTTATCTTTTGAGAGTGGGGGAGGAGCCATGACAGGGGGTCCCCCACATCAGACCCAGGTCTCTACTCACCTTGCAGCATCTTCAAGACCACGTCAACGATGTGCTGGTCCCCAGCATCCCGGCCCTCAGAGCAGGAGAAAGGGGAAACGTTCAGAGATTCATCTGCTTCCTATATAGAGACTAACACTCTTTTCCTGCTGCTCTCTGCCGGGCCAGCCCCACCCTGGCCTGGTGATACGAGTTCAGCCATGCTGCACAGGTGGCCCATTGGCAAGGTGTCCTCCATTCATGCCATCAAGACCATCGGTCCCTCTAATTTTTCCATCCATGTGTGGAATAAATGTTATGTGCACCCAGGTGTGCAGGATGTACACCACCCACAGAACACAGCGTGGCGGTGCTTGGATCTCTCCTGGGCGTCTGCCCAAGTGTTCAGTTTATGGGGAACCCTGCTCCGGAGGAGCAGCGACCATTCCGGAGCCTGGGAATCCAGCAGCCATTGGATGGATCTGCTCACCTAGCAAGGCGCTAGTAGGGATGTAGGGATTCTCCAGCTGGCACTTCCCAGGGCATTCCTGACCCGCCACTCTGCTCCCCACAGGTTTAGCTGTAGCAAGGTGACCAGATGACTTGATTTTACACGGACAGCCCTGATATTTGGGGTTTTTTCTTATATAGCCACCCCACCCCTATCCTGACTTTTCATGCTTGCAACCTGGTCACCCTAGTCCGTGTGCGTTCACGGCCGGGGTAGGATGCTGTATTTGCAAGCCCAGAGAGGCAGTGGTTAACGAACCAGCCACGTCTCCTGCACACTAACATGCACTGCGGTGGCTACAAGTAGAACTAAATGTGGTAGGAAGCCTGGCCCCATGTGCTGATCACTGCCCTCTGAATAACCTGCCACTGCCTGGGGAACGGGAGCTCTCCACCCAGGGGCCACAATGGTGTGTCAGGGCTCGTGACCCCCCCACATCCATCTCACGCTGCTGCTGCCTGAGGGGGGAGGCCCAGTGGTGGAAATGGAGGGTGGGGTATGGAAAAGGCTGAGAAGCGGCAACCCCGGGATCCGCCAGCTCCATCTGACCCACAGCTGAGGATCTGGCATTGCTCTTTTTTCTTTTTTTCTCATCAGTAAATTTAGGGCAAAATTCAACCCTTCGGCTGAGGCCAGTGCAAAGCCTGGGCCCCACTGAAGACCCACCTCAGCGCTCCATGGAGGACTCTCGTGTCAGGTCTCTGCAGGGGGGCGAAACACCCAGGGCAACAGTAGAGGGTGACCTCTAAGGAGCTGGGAACATGCCTGCGCGGGGCAGGCAGAGGAACACTTCCCTGTTTACCTCCATCGACTACGCCAGAGAGCACCAATCTCTGCAGGACTGCAGCCGTTCATCCCGCTGGGCCTGTCACTGCAGGGCTCCTCACTGGGCAGAAGAGGGCACTGGAGCCTAAGTCCTGTTCCCTGCCTGGCTCCTACTGCTTCCAACTGGCCCATGGCCCAGCTGTCACCTCTCCTGCTCCCCCAATGTCAGGGAGGATCGATCCATTAACGGGACCAGCCACACTCCGTTTGTAACAAGGCGCCGACTGGTTTCGTTTCATGCCCCCACCACCGAGGCCCTGTTCGATTCCGTCTCCCACTGGGGGACGGGCGGATAATCTCAGCAAGCTCCGTCTCACCCTGGGACGTGCTGGGGGCCCCACCAGCATATGGGATGGGGGTTACTCACCAGCACACCCTGCTGCCCGGGCATTCCAGGCACACCACGCTCTCCGTTGAGCCCTCGAGGGCCAGGGGGGCCTGGATAACCTCTTACGCCAGGGGATCCTGGGTCCCCAGTAGGGCCAGGGAAGCCCGGCTCACCAGGGACGCCTTGCTGCAAAGCACACAGACAGAGGGGTCAGCAACAGAAAACTCTCAGGCCATTTGGGCTGGATGCGAATGACGGAGCCCACCCTGAATGTCAGCTACGTTCGGTAGCTAGCTGGGATCTGAGCCTTGGAGCCTGCTCTGAATGTGGTGGCTGGGGGTCTCGCTCTGTCAGAAACATCCTCCCGCTCCCACCACAGAGCAGAGCACCCCAGACCTGGGTCCAATCCTCAGCTGGTGTCAATCCAGGAAGCTTCACAGAGCTCGGCAGGTTACGCCCATTCACCTCGGCTGAGGGGCTGGCAGTTGCTTTCATGAAATCAGGAGTCCAGGGTTATTGCTCTATCTCGGCTCTCAAGAAGGGCAGCCACCCCGGGACATGGCGTTGTCCATGTGCCCACACGAGGGATAGGCACGCAGCTCACCCCCCATACATCTTTGGCTCACATGCTCCTCCACCCTGACTCAAAGGGACCCAGCAGGGAGCTCAGACTCCCACCCTATTTGGGCCTCTCTGCTGAAGCCTCCTACAAGGTAGTGGATTGGTGGTGAGGGTGCTGGTGATTTGGGATAGCTTTGGACTGGGACTATTCACAATCCAAGAGGGAAGCTTGACCAGTGGACCTGAAACAGGGGTTGTGCCATGTTGAGTTATCCCAGTCCCTCATAAGAGCCCCACTTTCTGAAGCTCTACGAACAATTAGAGAGAATCGATCCCACTTGACGCCTGCCTCCCCACACAGACACCCACCGATTCAACACTGAAGAGCTTTCCTGACGGAAAGCTCTGCACAAAGGGGTGGGGAGCTGTTCACTCCCAAGTTCACAGTCACTCACCTGACCCTTGGGTCCTGGCTCGCCGGACTCCCCCTAGGCATAGAGGAGAAAGGGAATGTGATGGGTAGATCTGGCTATGGGCCTTTGTGTTACTGCTCTGCACCCATCCTGGGAGATCGCAGACCTGTGGAGTGCTGGGCTGAGAAGAACCTCCAGAAGTCCAGCCACCTGGGCTGAGGCAGGGACAAGCAAACGTGGACCTTCCCTAGCAGGTGTGTGTCCAACCAGTGCTCAGAAACCCCCAGTGATGGGGATTTCACAGCCTCTCTGGGAATCCTCTTGCACAGCTCAGCTACTCTTAGCATTAAAAAGGGTTTCCTAATAGCATAGCTAAATCTCCCTTGCTGCCAGTGTATCTGAAGGCTGCTCCAAGGTCTCTCCCCTCCCACCTGGGATGTTTTTTTACAAGACTAAACAGTAACATGGGTGCAGCATGGTGGCACGGCACACATGTCCCCACGCCAGCAAGAAGCCTTGTCCGGAGGGTTCCTTACCTTCTCTCCCTTCTGCCCGGGAAGACCTTCCACACCAGGGTCTCCCTACAGGGAAAGAAAACAAAGTCAGTGAATGTGATCCCTCCCTCTCTTCCTCCTTGTGCTACCGCTTAGCGCCCACGAGCATTTCAGTCATAGACCCATAGATCCAAGGCCACCTTGTCCTCTTGACTGGTGGAAGCCTGCCATTTTCATTTCCAATCATTCGCAGATGTGCTGGGTCACTGAGTAGGGCAAGGGCCCGATTTGTGGATGCGATCGAGTTGCTGAAGATCCCAAGACCCTATCGGGCATTCAATAATTTGCTGCCCCCGTAAAAGGAGCAACCAACCAGAGGCTGTTGTAGAAAAGCCTGCATGAAGATTACAAAGGAAGGGGGACTTGGCCATGAAGCTATCTCAAGGATTCGCCAAGTTGTGATAAGTAACGCCTCAGGCAGGAGGGAGAAAGTCTGTCACAACAGTGGTCAGGAAGAAACATGTCTGTCTCTGTGTGCTGCAATGAATAATTGCTTAGCTGCATCTTCAAAAGCATCTGGTCCCAGCCTCGGCTGGGGAGGGAATGCCAGAAGCTGGTGACCATTCTGGTCAGTACTTTAACCAAGACTTTTGGATAACTGACAGAGAGGATTTCACGTGAGACTCAGGGTTTGTCTTCCCTACTTGGAACAGCAACACAGTCAGGTTTGATCTTACGCACCTACTAGAGACGTTTCTCCCACCAACCTCCCTCTGTAAGGGCGGCCAGGTAAGTCGATAGCAGGTAAGTCAGTTCTAGCTCTGCAAGTGCCGTAACTAGAACTGCGTACCTACAATTAACTTTAATGTCTAGTGTAGACCTGGCCTCAGTGCATGCTGGGATACCACAGGTGGGAACAGGGTTAATTTCTGCTTGGTGCTCAGCCATGCCAAGTGCTCCCTGCTTACTAACTAGGCATTTTGCTTTGCTGCTGAGTTTGCATGGATTAAGGGCTCCAGGAAACCCAGCACAATATACAATGAAGAGCTACACTTCCAGGGTTTTGACAACCACTTTGGATTTAACACACATGGCTGGTGACATACGATCCAGGCCACTGAACCATGGATTTCACAAGGTCATTAAAATAAGCTCATAGCCTGGGAAACACAGTGGCTAGGGTCGCTCCACCCCACACTCTCCAACCTCAACAATGGCAGCAGCTTCCCAGAGCAATAAAAAGGTCAGCTACTTACAATGTCACCTTTAGCTCCAATTTTTCCTGGGGAGCCCTAGACAAGAGAGCAGAGAACAATCAGGACCTTCAAGAGTAGTAGTAGCACATGCACCATCAATAGAAACACAGGCTGCCGACTATGGGCTGGCTCTCTGCTAATCAGCTGGGCAGCACCTGAATCTCTCCTGGGTGGAAGGTGCTCAGCTTACAGGGAATGCCATTGGGCATTACCATCAGAGCAGTGAGCTACACAAGCCTTCTCAAACCACCAAGGCCCTAGTGATTTCTCCTCCCACCACCCAGGCTTGTACGTGCAGCTGCCATTTACTCCTGCAAACAGCAGGAAGGTAAAATGCTCCGCCATCACGGGCAGGGGGAGGTGCAGGGGCTGTGGTGCCCGTTTGGCACTCGCTTAGCATTGGAGTCAATGCCAACGTGGCATGCAGGGCTATTGAAAAACTGCCCTCGTCTAAAGGCTGGTCCCAACAGTTCCAGGAACATTCTCCCCCACTCTTCAGGAGGAATAAGCTGTCACTGGGGCTGGCCCAAAGTGAGGACCAAGTCCCAAGGCAGGCTGTGAAACCCAGCCGTTTGTGCTATAAAAACCTTAAACTTTAGTCACTTCTCAGTCCCGCCCAACGCTGTCTGATCAACTGCCCCCTCACTGTTCTGGATCCATCTGCCCAACCACTGCACCTTCACCGTTCTCAATCAATCCGCCCCCCTGCTGTACCCTCACTGTTATCTATCCATCTACCCCTCCCTCCATCTGTAGTATCCCCTGCAACCTGTCCATCCAGCCATCCACTGTACCCACTATTGTCTATCCATCATATCCAGCTATCTACATTATTCATCTGCCATGTTCGCCGTATCCATCCTTTCATCCACTGTACCCAGCCACATATCTGTCAACTACATCCACTTGCTCACCATGTCTACTGTATCTACAAGGTTTCCACAGCCCCCCTCATTTGAAATAACTTAAATGACGCCAGATTAAATCCCTAGTGGACTTCATGGTTCACATCTTCCTTCTAATTCAGTGGTTTTCAAAGTGTGGTCCATGGACCACTAGTGGCCCATGATCATCTTGCAGGTGGTCCATGGGCTCAGGACTTCCCCACCCACCCCGTCACAGGGAATCCACCTGGGCTGTCCAAACCTACAGCCCCCACCACTTATGCTACAGCTGCGTACCTATGTTTTTATGCTCCCGTAGACCAATATGAATTCAGTGTTCAAGCTATTTAGAGATCAGCAAATGCACTTTGTCATCATGGGTAGTTGGCTGGGGTCCCTGGAAAGGTTTGCATTGGAGCAGGGTGAACTGTGGGCCAAAATGTTTCAGAGCCACTGCTCCAATCTTCACTCTTAGCCCCAGCTCTCAGCACCGTCTTTTTCCCAGCCAGGTATTCCATGATGTTACCTTGTCTCCTTTGATACCAGGCAGGCCCTGTGGCCCCGGGATCCCTGGAGGACCCTGCTCGCCTTTTGATCCCTGGAAATCAAGGAAAGACAATGAGAAAGAAAGAAAAGATGGGAGGGTGACACCAAGAGCGGGAAAGACACAGACTTTCAACCAGTCTCTTCTCCGCAAGCCCATGTAACTCCCATGACCACAGAACCATGCACTGTACCATCCAGGTGTACCATCCCTCCACGCGCGTCTGCCCCCTTACTGGCCACTGAAAGGTGGTGAGATCCCTGCCAATGGCCAGGGTGGTGTTCCCTTTGCATCCTGCCTGCCAGGATGGAGATGATCCTTCTGCCTCCATTTTAGAGTCACCCATGCTCCAGCTGGCTGGGTCTTTGCAGCACCCTTATGGGTCTTCTCCCTATCAAGCAAGGTGGTGAGGCCCCAGGACCTCACTGATATTGTCTGCCTAACTCCCTTTTCCAGGTTGTAGATGTTAGCAGCTGCAGAACAGTGCAGCTTCCTGCCAATCATTTAACAGCCCTCGCCCCATTTAAATGTGGTTCCCTATCTGACTCATTTAGAGAAGAAAGGGGTTTCTCTTTCCACCTTGTCTTTGTGGTGACCCCAAGGATGGGAACATCTCTCCCACAATAGCCTTTCCTGAGCCTCTCTGCCATGTGCCGCAAGGAGAAGAGCAGAGATGGAATTTGTCGACCAGAAGGAGACACTCTTCTTCCAGACAACTTGTCTCAAAAGGGGAAGTTGCTTTAGAGCCGGCCCTGCAGTCAGAAACTGCCCAAGTGCAGAAAAACACACTCCCTGCTGTGGGTCTCTTAGGGATGGGGTGGAGACCCACTCCCTACTCTGGCTGAATACATGCAACCAGTTCCGGGGGACATTAATCCCTGAGCAATTCTCTCCTGCTGCCTGGTCCCTCCCCATGTCTGGTCTCTCACAGCATGGGCCGAGCTGGCTCAGTCGTCCCTTCCTGTTAAACTCGGAGCTCGGTCACCCTGGGGTCTGCGCCAAATTAATGCTTCCATCCAATTAGTGGTTCTTTCAAAATGTAGCAATGCTAAGGCTGACCCTTCCTGCACTTGGGACCTCTGTGTGCTGCCCTTCAGCCCAGCCCCATGGGTTAGGGGGAGCCTGCATGTAAGCACACATGTGGATAAGTCCTGACTCCATGGCATGTCTGGCTCTCATGCTCTCCGGCGCGCAGGGCATAAAATACCACTCATGACATGTAGCTCTAACACAGCGCTTCTTATCAGTCGAGCTCCAAACACATTGCACAGGTCAGCAGCAGCAGCATCCCCATGTTGCAGATGGGGAAACTGAGGCACAGAGCAGGGAAGTGACTGGCTGAGGTCATCTGGCTGGCCACTAAGGGGACCAAGAGCTTCGGAGTCCAAACCCACTAGGCCACACAGCTGAGGGATGTGAGTGCCTCGGGGTAGGTGTGGGTGGATTAAGAGAGGAGACATAATCTACCCACGTTCTGCCTGGAGGTGGTGTGGGTGGATCTTAAGAGGAGACATGAAATTAACCCTTTCCTACTAATGCATCCCCTCAAAAGGCTTTGCCCTTCCATGCTGCAATGTCTCATTAACGCAGCATCTGATTCCTCATCTACCACAGCATACCTGTGCTGCGCAGGGTCCAGCAGGACCCATCTGGCCCTGAGGGCACAGCCCTTGGAAAGCACTGGGAATGTGCCCAGCTTGCAGGGCATGGCCCCCCTCACAGATATGCCAGGGTCACACTGGGGATTTCTTCTCCCTCTGAGCAATGCATGTAAAAATACCACAGCTTCCGAACTTTAGGGAGACCCCTGGCCAGCCTGGCAGCTGCAAATCCAGCAGGACTCTTTGCCCCTGCACACGCAGGTTCAGGATCCAGACTGTGGCATTGCTGGCTTTTCTGCAGGCACATTGGCCTTGCAGTGAGCGGTAACAAATCTCCCTCCGATTGGTGATCATGGCAAACCCAGCCGGGGAAAGATGAGATTCCTGCTGTGTCTTCACAGCTCTGCCCTACAGTGACCCTTTTGTGGCCACAACCCAGACCCCAGCCTCACAGTGCCCTGCGCTGAGCCAGCCAGGGGGCTTGGAAAAGCAGCTCCCTCAGCTTGGTTCTGGACACCAGGTTTTGCTGGGGTGTACCTGCCCTGGTCAGGGCAGAGGACAGGATAAAGGCCATTTCCTTTCCCAGGCTCTGGAGTTTTGTACCCATAGAAATGCACTCAAAGCCACACTCACCACTTTCCCCTGGAGGCCTTGGGGACCCACTGGACCCCTCTCTCCCCGATCACCCTGCAAGGAGGAAAGGAAAAGGGACAGGTTGGAATAGCTGGAGCCGGTTGTGCCCCTCTGCACCACCTGGTTAATCCTTCCACTGCCACCTGCCACGCTTTGCACACAACCCTTCTTTGGCTGCACCCGTAACCCCTGCATCCCTCCTGCAGCACCTGCCATCCCGTTAACGCTGCAGGATGCCTTGTTCTTCTCCATGCCTGGGTGCTCCGAGGATAAGCTGTAACAGGGGCCAGTTGCGGGGAGAAGGGGGTGAGCATGCCTGGGCTAGCTGGGTTCCACACCTCCTGCCCTCAGCTCTCACGCACTCCAGTTCCTCTCCTACCACTGCCCAGAAGCAGATCCCACCTGCAGGGACTCCCCCAGGGCACATGGATGGCACACTGTATCATCATGTTTGCCCTCCTAGGGTGCCTTTCCCCCACCTGCACCTCTCAAGCAACTTGCAAACATTTACTAATTGAAGTTCATTACCTGCCTGGGAAGTGGCTACAACTTAGACCCAGTTTACAGACGAGGAAACTGAGACATGGGTCAGCAATTTAGTGCACCAAGGGTCATACGGTTCAAACCCAGGAGTCCCCACTTCCAAAACGGGTCTCAGTGCATTGCCACCAAATCAAGGAACAGTCTCTCAAGGCTCCTTGTTCTTGATATAATTACTACTCCCACACTCGATGCGATACACTCTCCCTAAGGCAGGCAAGAACCCCGCTCACAGAGCTCACCCTACCTCTGGGGCCTGCTGACTTACCTTCAGCCCGGGGACACCTTGTGGCCCCGCCTCACCTGGTGGTCCAACTTCACCCTAAGGAAAGAAACCAGAACAGGACTTGTCTGTTGGGATATTACAGACCAACTCTGCCTCCTGCCACTTTGCTGGCGTCACATGGTGGCAACTCCTGCCGGACATGTCCAGTACTCACATGCAATAATGTCACAGGCTTGGAGGAGACCTCAGGAGGTCACAAGTGCTTTCCACTGGCAAATCACATGGGGAGAAGGGGTCATTCTCTGATTTCCCCCAGCTCCTCCTTGCCAGCCGCACCTGCTCTTTACAGCAAAGCCCAACCTTTAATTCGCACTATTTAAGTCAGGGCATCAAAGACTTAAACTGGACGTATGCCCAGGCCACAGGGGCTTCTGCGTCACAGAATATGGCACCGAGGCTGGTCAGGGGCTCTGGGTAACAGAGAATGTGACACTGGACCTTGAGCTGACATTTTTTTTGTAAGTTGGGGTAGGAATAAAAAGAGCCATGGTACAGGCTGGCTCCCTCCTGGCTTTACTTTAGCCCCTGGAACCAACACACAAGGCCTGGAGATGCTGACAAAGGCATAGCAGAAGGGGATTCATCATTTGCAAACAGTGAAAATGCGGGTGGGCACAGAAGCGGGTATTCATCCAATTTTGTTATCTACTGCGCCGAGAGAAAAACAAACACAAGCCAAGATGGATGAGAGCAACCACCTGCGCTCCTGGGACGGAAGACAGAGAGTCACAGGAACAATCAGATGGAGTTAAAGCGTAGAAATAAATGGTGTTTTCTGAATGGAGAAGGGTAACAAGTGGTGTTCCCCAAGGGTCAGTTCTAGGACCAATCTTACTCAACTTGTTCATAAATGATTTAGAGAAAGGGGTAAGTAGCAAGGCGGTAAAGTTTGTGGACGATACTAAACTGTTCAAAATAGTCAAGAAGCAAGCAGGCTGTGAAGAACTTCAAAAAGATCTCAGCAAACAGAGAGATTAGGCAACAAAATGGCAAATGAAATTTAATGTGGATAAGTGTAAAGTAATGCACATTGGAAAAAATAACCCCACGCATACGTTCAATGTGATGAGGGCTAATTCAGCTATAATTAATCAGGAAAGAGACCTTGGGGTTATCATGGATACTTCTCTGAAAACATCCACACAGTGTGCAGCAGCAGTCAAAACAGAAAATAGGATGTTAGGAATGATTAAAGAAAGGGATAGAAAATAAGAAAGAATATTTTACTGCCCCTTTATAAAACTATGGTACGCCAACATCTTGAACACTGCGTGCAGATGTGGTCTCCTCACCTCAGAAAAGACATTTTAGCATTAGAAAAGGTTCAGAAAAGGGCAACTAAAATGATTAGGGTTTTGGAACGGGTCCCAAATGAGGAGAAGTTAAAGAGACTGGGACTTTTCAGTTTAGAAAAGAGGAGATGGAGGGGGGATATGATAGAGGTCTATAAAATCCTGAGTGGTGTGGAAAGGGTCCATAAAGAAAAGTTATTTACCTGTTCCCATAATAGAAGAACTAGAGGACACCAAATAAAATTAATGGGGAGCAGGTTTAAAACTAACAGAAGTTCTTTTTCACACAGCGCACAGTCAACCTGTGGAACTCCTTGCCGGAGGAGGCTGTGAAGACCAGGACCATAAGAGAGTTCAAAGAAGAGCTAGATGGATTCATGGAGGTTAGGGCCATAACAGGCCATTAGCCAGGAGTTAGGAATGCCCCTGGCCTCTCTTTATCAGAGGCTGGAGAAAGGTGGCAGGAGACAAGTCTCTTGATCACTGTAATCAGTCCACGCCCCTGGGGCACCTGGCACTGGCCGCTGTTGGCAGATGGGATGCTGGGCGAGATGGACCTTTGGTCTGACCCAGTCATGGCCATTCTTATCTTATGTTATGTTAGTCTCTTGACTTACCATTTTCCCGGGGGCTCCGGTGACTCCTGGCAGGCCACGGGCACCTGGTTCGCCCTGTCAAGGAGCCACAGACAAGATGCAGATTTATTATTATTTGGGCCTGGTGAGAGATGTCCAGCCAGTATGTGGGCCTGGGCCGCATGTGCCTCTTTCAGCACTGAGCTGTGGGAGCGCGGTGCAGCACTGTGTGCGTGTCCCACCCCAGCACCTCAAGAGAGAAGTGCATGGCGGCTAAAGTGAGTCGCCGGCATTGGATTACAGAGGGGGAGGGCTCTGGGGGTGCCTGGCTCAGGAGGAGGGGCGGGGGGATTGGGTGAAAGCAGGAGGGACCGTCAGTACTTGAAAAGGTCGAGAAACACTCGTGTGGAGGGTTGATGCAAATGTTGCTCCTTCCTGCTTAAGAGCCTGTCCCCAGACGCAGAGCTGTCCTTGTCCTCGTTTGCTCTCCGACCCAGGGGTGAAAGAAACTTAAAACTTCTACCGGGGACAAATCAGTGTGTGTGTGTGACAGACTTTTACCGGGTACAAATCAGAGTGAGTGTGTGTGTGTGTGTGTGTGTGTGTGTGTGTGTGTGTGTGTGACTCCTACTGGGTACAAAGCAGTGTGTGTGTGTGCATGTGTGTGCACGTGCTGGTCTTAAAACGGGTTACAACGAGTCTGGTGTGACGTTACTTCTTCAGGACTCTCTCGTAGTCATGCGCATTGTGGCTCTTGAAGTATTGATTTTGTAACTGAATTTGAAAAAAAACGGCTCTTCTCGCCATTTTGGTGGCGGGCCCCGGACCTCGGACAAGGATACCTGCGGCAACGCTGTATTTCTATGTGCTGGTCAGTCAGCTCCTGTGCATAAAGCATGCCCATCACCACTCCAAATCCACACGCCTGACTTGCTCGGGCCACACAGACAGAGAAGCTGACAGCACAAGTACACACCATGGAGACATGGCCTCACCCACCTTATCTCCTGGGCCACCTTTGGCCCCAGGTTGGCCTGGCAAGCCCTGTGGAAACACAACCAGGTTAGTGTCTGCCTGGATGTAACTCGATTTCCAATGCATTTTGGATGGGCAGTTCCTGAGACCCAGTCCCAGCAGCTTTGAAATCCCCCTGGAAGGAAAGGAAAGGTCTGATTGCAGGACCTCAGGGCTGTTCAGGGGAACTCTCCATGCAGGGCAGAAGGAGTCCTACACCCTCCAGGAATCACTGACTCAGAAAGGCAGGGCTCAAAAGGTCACCAAGTCCAGGCGTGGCACTGAAGCAGAATTAAAGATTGGATTAACACATAGAGCAGTGATTTTCAACCAGTGTGCCGTGGCACACCAGTGTGCCCTACGAACTGTCCAAGCGCGCTGTGAAATTTCTTCACTTTCCCCTCGCTGTGGCTCTTTGCACAGCTGCTGCAGGGGGACACTGACAACCCCATGTCCACTGGGGCTCAAGCGGCAAGGCTGCCTGAGTCCGAACTTTGCAGGGTTCGTCTATTTTCTCCCCCACCCTGCCCCAGCCGCAGTGGCTCTTTGCAGAGACTGTGTGAGGAAAAATGCCAATCCTGCAGGACACAGTTCATGCTGTAGGGTGGGCAGGAGCCTGCTGGAGCTGGCACGTGGTATAAATGCCACATCCTGGCTCCAATGGACTGGCAGGGAGGGGAGCTGCTTTCACTGGTTACTCATTTACTCAACATCCCTAGCAGCGCGTTGATCAGATTTTGTAAAGGTGCCTGTGCTCGCTGTCTAAGGCTGTGTATTCTGTGGCAGATGTGAAACTTGAGGGCATTTGATCTTCGTTTAGCTTGTTGTAGGCACTACTGTGTTGCAAACCTCTTTAGTAAGACTGTAACCATCATAAATGTAAGTAAGTGACATTTATGAGCAATTGATTCCGGTGTGCCATGGAATTGTTTGTCTCATTGAAGTGTGCCGTGGTACTGAAAAGTCTGGGAACCTCTGATATAGAGTACACGCAGTGCAGCAGCCAAATGTGAGAAGCCAAATGCAGGGACGGGCACATTTCAGAAGGCTGGGGTCGAATACGATCAAAAGTTCAGGCTCTTCTGTAAACCGCTTTAGCTGAAATCTCTAGAGACCATCCTGCCTGTAAAATGAGTGCTATCTGGGATGACCACCTCAGGAACCAACAAAACCCAGGTGGCCTTCTAACGAAGGTGGAGCAGACTGTGGCTCAGATGATGCCACGAGAAAGGTTCTTGCACATAACCTCTTACCCCTCCTGCTTCTCGTCCCCAATGCCATCCAGAAGCAGCCATGCCGTTGCAAATGCAGAGGACACAAAAGTTAAAATGAAGTTTTTTGGACCTCAAGAAATGTTTGTTTCAAATTCTAGTTTACCTAAATTCTAGGCCAAATTTTGAGCTAGTCTGAGAGGACATCTACACTTACCAGGAGACTGACCCAATCAGGGTCGATCTTCCAGGGTTCAATTTCACATGCCCACTGGGGACACATGAAATTGAACTCTGGGGGCTCGACAGTACTCCTCATTATCATGAGGAGTCAGGGAGGTCAATGGGAGAAACCTCCCTTAGTGAGGACAGCCTGATCAGTTGATCCTACACCAGTTGATTCCAGCTACGCAATTGTCATAGCTGGAATTGCGTATCTAGGATCAACTTTCGGGTCTTGTGTAAACCTGCCCTCAGTCTAGGCTCCTGAGTCTCCTTCCACAGACATGTAAATCAGGAGTAACTCCACTGAGACCTGAGTCTGCTCTCCTTTACACTGTGCACGGAGGAGGAGTGACCCCACAGAGAGTCGTGCATGCTGGTCTGGCTTCCACGAGTTTTGTGCTGACTTTGGCAGCAGTGGTCTTAGTTTACACTGCATGTAAATCACAGCAGGGTCAGGATCCAAGTGCACCGAGGTCTGAGGAGGGGGAAGCAGGAAGAAGGACGGGGCAGAAATCTAAGGGCAATGAAACAAGTGGAAATTGAATGACCCACAATGCCAATGTCTGCACTGGAAGAGCTGGAGTTACCATTCCCGTGGGAGTTCAGACTAGACATGGGCTGTATGTAACCCCAGCTGGACAATGGGAAAGCTCAGGTCTGGGTCCCACATTGGCAGCTTAGGTTGATTTGTCATTAAAAGAGATTCCAGACTGACCATTTCACCACCAGTTTGCTGCATCCTCTACGCCACCAGTGTCCAGGACAACATCGGAGATCTGCAATACCTGGAGTACCAAACCTATTCAGCAGCTAGGACGCAGTTAAGGGATGCCAGCATCAGGTGCAATGAGATAACCCTGTCTGGTTAGGGCAGCTCTTCTACTCTGATACTTACGGCTAATCCTCGGTGGCCCGGTGACCCTGGGCGGCCCGGCTGCCCTGCGCTCCCCTGCAAGGGACATGACAAGTCATTACTGTGGGGCAGCAAAGCAAACAGAGGTGATTGGGAGCTGGTGGAGCACAGCGCTCATGGGGTGATTTGGGGACTGGCACTGAGAGCTTCTGCTGCCCCACGCAGGGTGAGGGGTGAGCTCCCCAAGATGGGAGGATTTGCATTGGAAATGGGGAAGGCACGCAGGAGTGCCCAGGCAGCAGAGGTCCTGTCCCGTAAGCTGTGTGCTTAGGCGGCTGCTGAGGAGAGAGTTAGGCACCTCCCAGCTGATTAGCAGAGCTCCCATAGAACTCCCAGCTGGCAACATGTGTTTCTGCTGGTGGTGCCCAGCCATGCCGACCTGGCGGCACACGATAAAATTTATCCTGCTCATGAAGAGAAAAAAAAATGCCAGGCTGCCCCTCCCTTTGAATGAGGAGGTGACATGGGCGCTCCCACCACCCCCAGAAAACACTGGGTCCCTATAAACACCCCACCCCACCTGCAGTCACCGCAAGCGGAGGTCTCCTGGGAAACATCCGTGTGTAGTATCCGCCTCCCTGCAAAGACTGCAACCCCCCGACACCTGTCAAGGTCAAAGACGCTGTCCCCTGTCTGCCCCCAGCAGTAGCTGTGCCCTGTGGTGCTGGCCAAGTGCCCCTTTGTCTCCAGCAAGCACTCAACTGGGTGTTGTGTGTGGTCACCCCCCTCTGCCATGGCAGGCTGAAGGCAAGCGACTCAGGGACCTAGGCCTGCCTGATCCCAGCCACAGGGAACTGAGTACCAAGGAGCAGGGGAATGAACTCTGGCCAGGACAAATGGATGAAGCAAGACTGGAGACATCCTGGTTCTCCCCCAGCCTCTCACCTTCACGCCGGGGACGCCAGGGGTGCCGTCTTTACCATCGATGCCAGGCAGTCCCTGCGAAAGAGGAGGAGGAACCGTCATCATCAGAAAGTTGCTGGGAGGGGCATGTGAGGACCAGTCTACTTGGGAGCCAAGATGTGCCAAGCTTCCCAGTGAAGAAGCCGGGAGAGGGGATCCGAGGCCCAGTGCAGGGGTAGCTGCACATGGGCTGATGCCTTTGCTGCAGGCATGACCGCACCACCTCACTGCTACACCCTCTCCACACCCTTCCTTAGCAGGCCCCCACAGCTGTCCTCACCTGGCAGGGAGGGGGAGAGGACAGGGGGAAGCCCCAAAGAGAGATGCAAGTGTCTGCAGGGCGTGATACTGGGGCAGGTGGGGAAAGGAGGGAAGCCCATACCCCTTGGGAGAGAAGCAAATCAGGTCCAACTGAGGAGCTTCACCCCAAATCCAGAGCAGCCGGTGCAGCCAAACAGGCAGGAGCATCTCTGCAGGGCCATCCCTAAGCGTACACAAAGTACACAGCTGCTTAGGGCACTCCAAAATGTGGGGCCCCAAGTTTTCCGGTGCCCCAACACAGCTGTTTGTACTCGTATGCCTAAGGGTGGCTCTGTCACCTGTGGTGCCCTGTTTCTCTCCATTCCCACCCCCAGCCCCTTGGCTGTTCTCTCTTGCAGGTGACAGGGCTTCTCCCTTTCCCCCTCACCCCCACCCCATGTGCATCTCTCGGCCAGCAGCCAGTCACTGACTGAGGGCTTACTCCCGCCAGACTGGGGCTAAAAGGAGCCTTCAGCTCTGCAGGCTGCAGGGAAGCCCCTGGCAGATGCTGTGGGGCAGGGGAACCCCAGGATCCCAACAGAAGCCACATGTAGGGCAGGAAAACTCCGAGCCCGAAGTCCCAGCAGAAGCCGCATGGGGAGGAGGGTGCTCTGTTGCATGGGGTATTGTACGGGGACGGCCCTGGTCTTTGCCCAGAATGGGGCAAAGGACAAATGCAGGGGTTTCTGGTAGCTGCCTGACGGAAGGGCGCAGACAAAAGGATAATAAAACGTCCCTTCCTTTGGATTCCTTCCCATCTCAGGGCCCCCAGCCTGGCTCCTGCTGTCCTCACTGCTCCAGCAAGATGCTGTTGCTAAGGCTCCCTGCCTGAACCCAGAGAGATGCTGTACTTACGTTCTCCCCTTTAGGGCCCATGGCCCCCTGGGGACCTCTGAAGCCACGAGCACCCTAAAAAAAAGAGAAGAACAAACATGATTTTCCTGTCCCTCTTGGCTCTGCTCAACTGCAGGGGATCAGGCTGTGGGTTCTGGGCCCCATCTGCAGGGCAAGTGCTAACTGGTGCAGGATTGAGGAGAAGTTCCACAGCCCAGGGTCACAGAGGATGAGAAACGACTGGACTTGATCTGGAGTTATATGGGCGAAACTCCCCTCAGCTCTCCCCAACCCACCCGCTTGGGCGGCCTGGAGCCCCCATAACTCCAAGAACAGGAAACTGGACAAGGTGGTTCATGACATTCCCATGACACAGGCAGGGCTTAGGGGGACTGGGAAGGGAGTCGGCCAACTTGGAGCTGTTTCAGAAGCACAAATCTTTATTTTGAGTCTTCTGTTGTCCAGACCTCCCCCCGGGGATTCTCTAATCCCCTAATCCTTTTTGCATGGCGTCTGAGTTGATGGCATTTCTGAAATGTTAGGAAAGAACAATCTCTTTCACCCATACAGAACGGGAAGTGACTGCCTAGGAAGGAGTATCGCGGAAAGGATCATAGAGGACCACAAGCTAAATCTAAGCCAACAGCGTGGCGTTGTTGCAAAAGAAGGCAAAACATGATTCTGGAATGCATTAACGGGAGAGTTATGAGCAAGACACAAGAAGTCATTCTTCTTCTCTGCTCTGTGCTGATTAGACTTCTACTGGAGTATTCTGTCCAGTTCTGGGCTTCATATTTCAAGAAAGATGTGGAGAAACTACAGAAGGTCCAGAGAAGAGCAACAAAAATGATTAAAGGTCCGGAAGACACGACCCATTAGAGAAGACTGAAAGAATTGGGGTTGTTTAGTTGGGAAAAGAGAAGATTGAGAGGGGACATGATAACATCTTTCAAGTATCTAAAAGGTTGTTATGAGGAGAAGGGAGAAAAATTGTTCTCTTTAACCTGTGAGGATAGGAGAAGAAGCAATGGGCTTATATCGCAGCAAGGGAGGTTTAGGTTGGACATTAGGAAAAACTTCCTAACTGTCAGGGTGGTTAAACACTGGAATAAATTGCCTGGGGAGGTTGTGGAACCTCTGTCATTGGAGTTATTTAAATGCAGGTTAGACAAACACCTGTCAGAGATGGTCTAGATGGTGCTTGGTCCTGCCATGAGGGCAGAGGACTGGACCCCATGAGCTGTCGAGGTCCCTTCCCGTTCTAGCATTGTATGATTCTGTTACACGGTGGCCATGGCAGAGACCTTGAATCAGGCTGAGGGAATGGGTGAGCGGGGCAGGGCAGAGACACTGCAGTTTGCAGACTTCTCAGGTCCATTTCTGCCCCAGGGGTTGTAGGGGTAGCAGGAAGGGTCAGAGGGTTTCAGAGCCAGTAGAGTCCCTCCATTCTGGAAAAGCACACAGCAGCTTTTGCACAGCCACTAACTTTCTGTCAACTTTCTTGTCCAGGAACCAAGTCTGGTCACAGTGTTACGTGATGGCGGTGCCCATGAAAGCAGGGCTGTGTTATGTTAACTGACCCTCCGCCCAGCAGCTCCAGAATCCAGACTTTACTACCTGGCTTGTGAAATGAGCTGGTCTTAGGCACAGCAGAGGAGTCCCTGTTGGATATTTACCATATTGTGAACTGACCCCTGCCCCTCCCACCCCCGATTCTGCTTTGGAGAGGAGCTGGACAGAAATAGCAGAGGTGGTTGGAGCTCGGGGTGGCGATTCACTGGCAGAGCTGTTTGCAGGAGCCCAGGGCTGTGACCGCTGCAAGGGGAGCTGGGGTTAGGACAGAGAGCTGGCAGAGCCATGTGTGAGGACCAGGTCTGGGATACCAGGCCTGGAGGCACACCTACCCAGTGGTGAAGCATGGAACAGAAGCATGAAGTGCTCTGGGCTTCAAGCACTCCATCAGGCACATGACTGAGCTGAGTATGATGCATGGCCAGCCTCCTGGCCTCTGAAACCCAAGGCAGAACCCTCTGCACAGAGCACACACCTGTACGGGAGCAGGTGGGGAATTTAAAGGAGGCTCAGGGCATGTCAGGGAAACACAGCTCAGGCGCTAAAACTTTTCCCTTGTCCAGGACCCACAGTTCAAGGTAGCGATTTACTTACTATGTCTCCCTTCTCCCCAGCTCCACCAGGTGGCCCCTTAGGGCCTTCTTCTCCCTACAAGAGATGGGAAACAGACAGAGGCTTAGCAGAACCGTTCCATGCCACGGGCCAGCAAGGAGAGTGGTAGATGTCAGCTGAGGAGGACAGCTCTGAAGGGGAATGAAGAGTCCCATCTACAGAACTGTGGCTCAGCTAGAACAAGGGCTCGTATTTCATTACAACCCTAAGGTGATTTTCATCAGCTGATCTCCAAAGGGAGTCAATATCATTGCCTCCTTTTTACAGGTGGGGAAACTGAGGCACGGAGTGGTGACATCATTTATCCAAGATCCCCCAGCAGGCCACAGGCAGAGCCAGAAAGAAAGCCCAGGTGTCCTGAGCCCCAGGCCAGTGCTCCAGCCACGCAGTCACACTGCAAGCTGTTTATTTAAAAAACTCCTCCTCCTTGCAACGACGTACACGGAGGGGGGTGCATGTTGCTCCCATTTAAGCCCGTGAATTCTAAGGGTTGCCCAGGCTGGGTGCAGCTGAGCGAAGGGCCTAACCCACAGACTTTTCCCTGGGACACTGCACTGAATCCCCTGGAAGGAACTGGCACTTCAGGGGTAAATTGTACCTAGAAATGCACTCGGCCTTGCTTTTGCAGGCTGGGGATCTTGGTTTTATTCTGCATGGGTGTCCCCGAGCTTTCATTGACCATGGGAGGGCCTTCCCCTGGGGATAACCATGGGGCACTCTGCAAGTCAGACAGAGATGCACAGAAGCTCCCCGTGGATGCTGGGCAGGGTGGGAGCTGATGCAATCATTGCAGCAGCCCAGGGACAGAGGGGAAAGGACTTACCGGCCTCCCAGCAGCACCGATGGACCCAACCATTCCTTTATAGCCACGGGGACCCTGCATAGCAGAGCACAGGTTTAGCCTATCGGATTACTGACAAGTTATGGACTCTCCTGCCCTAGCTGCCTAGCACATAGCAGCGGTGTCAGGGTGTGAATTCTCTTCCCCTGGCACTCTCAGCATGAACCTCAGTGATGCTCACAATGGTATGGCAGGCTGGGAGGTCAGCAGCAAGTGGTGATGATGGGGATAATACTCTGTGCCAGCTCCCCTACTATGGGACAGAGTCATTACCACCATTTTACATATGGGGAAACTGAGGCACAGGGCAGTGACAGGAGGGACTTGACCAAGGTCACATAGCAGATCAGTGGCAGAGCTGGGGAAAGAACCCAACAGTACAGACTCCCAGTTCCCTCTCCTGACCACTAGACTGCAAACCCCTCCCAGACCTAGCAGAGCCTAACTCCCAGACCCTATTACCCTGATCTAACCAGCAAGACCCCATTCCGTCCTTTGGGATCCATTCCTTACCAAGCATGGGGGCCCAGCCTTGGGCAGAACAAAGCATGGGGCTCTTTTACACCTCTGTGTGGTGCTTACCGTCTCACCCTTTGGTCCCGCCATGCCAGGGTAACCTCTGAGGCCCTGCGGACCCTGTCAAAGCAAGAAAAGAAGCAAGGTGGGTCAGATCTTGCACTCAAAACAGGGCATCTCTGCACCACACCTCCTTCTGTCCCCAGGAATAAAGTGATTACTATTTTTTACGCTAAATATGGAACATTGGCTAAGCCCTCCGCTCGCCCACACTGCCAATTTCCATCCAAGTTTCTTCCTGGCAGGCTGTTTGTTTATTATTATTTATTATTATTATTAATTGCCTGTTAATTACTTTTCCTCTTCAAAATGATCATGAATCATGAATTAATCAATCTACCCAACCCCACTAAGAGTAGGTGTTGTTAGCCGCGTTCCTAAGATGGGGGAAATTGAGGCACAGAGCGGCTTTACAATTTTCCAAAACTCACAGAAGTAATCGGTGCCAGGGTCAGAAGCAGAATCCAGGAGTTCCTGGCTCTCAGGTTTTTGCTCAGACCCATCTCTGTGGTGAATCACTGTTTCCAAATCAATTTCATGGGATATTAAAAGAATCCCCTACATTGCAGGTGGAAAATGGAGCCTATCAATTCTCTATTTACTGGTCATATAAAAGACAAACCATTAACACCCTCCCAAGCACTTTTCTTCCCTGGGTATAAGCAATATAACTAGGATGGTATATTTCTGTCTTCTTAACACAGCCAACTGAGAGGAACTTGCTTGTTTTAAAGAAAAACACCACAAGATTTAAGAAAGGAAGCATGGAAGGAAGGATTTGTAAATTCTAGTTTGCAAATGGAGTTGCTATGCTTCATGTTTTACATAGCAAAGCATCACAGGTAACTTTGGACAAGAAGAAATGGGCACAGATTGCAGCAAGGGAAGTTTTGATTGGAGGTTTATTGGGGTTAAGTACCAGAATAAATTGCCTAGTGAGGTTGTGAAGGATCCATCATGAGAGATCTTTAAGAGCAGGTTAGACAAACATCCGTCAGGGATGATCTAGATGGTGCCTGGTCCTGCCAGGAGGGCAGGGAACTGGATGTGACAAGGTCCTGGCTGGGATGACTTAGTGGGGGTTGATCCTGCTTGAAGCAGGGGGCTGGACTAGATGACCTCCTGTGGTCCCTTCCAGCCCAGTGATTCTATGATTCTATGAGATGACTTCTCAAGGTCTCTGCCAGTTCTAGTATTCTATGACTATGATAATTGGATACGTGTGTGTGTGTGTGTGTGTGTTGCAAGGCATCAGCTGTTTGCTGCAATGTGCCACTGCCCTCTACTGGATGGGATCAGAACATCTCAACTGTGTGTCAGAGGACCCACACTGCTGACAGAGATTTTCCTTAGATCAAAATGGCAGGACCCTGTGCCTTTGGAGCTGGAGAACATGCTGTGGTGGTGGGGTGCGGCACAGTGCAAATGTGAAAGCTGCGAACTTGTTACAATGGGCGCAATACATTCTCAGCAGGCTCTGAGATTCATCTCTTGTGCATCTGCCTCACTGGTTAGAGGGGGAAGGCAGAGTCCACGCAAGCTCTGATGAATCACCGTATTGTCTGCAGGCCTCCTAAGGCCTGATTGCAGCAAGGGATTTGCAATTTGCCCTCTCAAGCTTGTTTGAGGCAGTTTCCAAACAGGAAGCCTGGAGTAAAACAACGCAACAGCCTTCCGTATTCCTGGCTCATGGCATTCACAGCACTGTAAGCCACAGGGCCAGATTCTGACCTCTGTCCCACTGGCATAAATCCAAAGCACCTCCATTAACTTAAATGGATTTACGGCAGCAGAGCTGAGCTCAGACCTGGGCCCATGGTAGTTCAGAGGAGCACAGAGCACTCTCTTTTTTTTTTTTTACCAAGGAAAAGCAGACAGGCTGGCCCGAGGGGGAAGAATTGGCTGCAAAGCCAGTCCCCAGCTCAGACCTGGCCTGGCCTGGCCACAGGCAGGCAGCATTACTATTCCAGGGCATGCATGAAGAGAGGGGGAGATGACATAGGGAAGGAAAGGGACCCTGGCTCCTTGTTGGATGAGATGAATCAGTAACACATAGCACCCGTATCGGATACTGTTTATCCAGAGACCTCAATGCACTTTGCACATTAGTACCATTGAGACCCTGCCGGGGCCCACCACGTTAGTGGGGGTGGCCAATGAGGCCTGGGGGAGATTCACCTGCAGGAAAAACTCCCTGTGAGCAGCACAGCCAGGAATAAAACCCTGACTTTCCCCTGAGTTCCATCCCAGTGCATATCCCTCGGCCTCTTTCACTGCACCCTTAGCAGGGAGAGCCAGAGCTGCACCCACCCAAGAGCCGGAGGGTCCTTTCTCTGCCTAGAGCGGGCTTGGAGGTGATTTGGTGAGACTGTGTAAGGGAACCTCCCCTGCTCTCTCGCATAGAAAACTTCAGACGCTGAGGCTGCCGAAGGCCTCCTTGCCCACTCATCGCACGGGCTGACACGGCAAAACAGCTGTGCAGGAGGAGGAAGCTGGATGGGAGAACTCTGTGGCTGTGGGCTTTTTTCCAGTCCCTGCTTTGTTCAGGCATCCAAGCCGATCTCCTCTGGGTCCTCTCCCAGCTCCTTTGATTCCATCTGAGGGCGGCACATGCTGTGCAGGGTTCTCTGCTGGTTCCTGTCCCCATGGGATGCCCTGCTCCAACCCTGGGAGCCACACCCTCGTCTTTTCCCCTTTGTCTCCCTTAATCGGTGAAGTTCTGGGTTCCGTGGCCCTGCCCTCGCAGGCTCCACCCTGGGCCCCAGGATTTGAATAGGGTGTGGAATCTCTGAGCACAGCCCCAGAGGGGGAAGGGATGATACTGGGCCAAGGGAAACTGGGAAAGGCTAAGCCCCCATTGGCAAGATGGGTCAGACTGTGCGCAGCTGTGCAGGATTCAGGGGGAAGCATTGGAGGGTGGGGCGGTCCCTGCTCCGTGAGCGCTTTGTGTGGCACATAAGTGATCCGCCCCCAGCCGGGAGCCCAGGTGAAAAGCACTGAGCGATAAGAACGGAAAAGAGAAGTAAATACATTACTGGAGGGCCAGGGATGCCTTGTTCTCCGGAAATGCCCATGTCGCCCGGGGGGCCCTGGGGAGAGCAGGAGATGGAAGAGACATCAGCACAGGAAAGGCAGCAGGCCTGGCCCACCGAGGTACAAACCTCCCAGAGCTGCTCCACACGCTCCCCCGCATGGGAGCGGAGACAGAGGGGGGATTCAAACAGCCAGGGACGATGACAAGCCCATCCCCGAGCAGCAGCTCAGCACCGGGAAGAGCCGGTAGCTTTCTCCTAGCCCCCAGCACCCCCTTCCCTCCTGGTGTTCTCCTCCCTGCGCTCTGCTTCTCCTCGTGGCCTCTGCAACTGCCCACAGGCAGACTCAACCCCGGTGCCTTTGGAGTGAGCGCAGGAGCCACTACAGTTGGAGCTCCCAGCTCAGGCGGTGGAGGAGATGCCGTTCTCTCTGTGAGTGGTTTAGCCGCTGCTGCATGGGACAGTGCATCACACCCAGTCGATGTGTGGGCCACGCACCTCTCTCCCGTCCCCTCCCAGCCTCTCTCTCTCCACCCTTCCTGCTCTTTCCCATCTCACCTCCAAACAGGACAGCAACAAGCCCCTCCCTCCGCCCCCGCCCCGCCTCTTCTCCATCCGACTGGGACACCTGGTAAGGCAGGGCTGTACTCACCGGCCTGCCCTGCCTGCCAGGTTCCCCAAGGGCACCGGGGCGGCCTCTGTGTCCCTAGAGGAGAAAAGCCACAGGGGTTAAAGGCTCCGCCAAATCCCTCACCTGAAGCAGCTTCCCTGGTGGCCGCAGCTACAGGCAAACTCGGCTTCTGCCCTGGGCGCGATGCACACGCACAGGGACAGGTGAGGCAGCGGGATGCAATACGCAGAAGCTTGGGTGGGCGTCTTCCTGCTGCTCCCAATATCAAACCCCCATGCACACAGGCAGCCGAGAGCCTGCCAGGGCCCACCGTGTCCTTCCACCCCCAGGCTGACGGAGAGCAGCAGTAGAGAGCGGCCCCGTCGGCTGGCTGCAGACTCTCATCTCGCCGGGGGTGGTGCAGCTCTGTAGAGTGGGGGTGCTGACGGCGGAAACCGGGTATTTGGGGTGTTATTACTACTTCCAGCCAGGCACTGCAGCCCCCCACATTCCAGCTCCTAGGCCAGGAAGGGCTGTGCCAAGGGAGCCAGCTGGAAACACCAGACCCTTTGGAAGCTGCAGCTGCCCTGGGGTTTAGAGGGGGAGCCTGGCAGGGGAGTGGAGGGGAGCTCCCCAAGTCTGTGTCCTCAGCATAACACACTGCCGGGCATGTCTCTGTCCCCTTCTAGGGGCTGGAACAATATGGGTGTCCACAACGGTCTCCAGACAAAGAGGGAGGGTTTAGATCCTTGTGTTCATCTAGCAGCCGGCTCAGTAGGGGCCTGGTTCGGGACACAGGCTCCTAGGGGCTGCAGTAATGCAAACAGCAGCTCAACACGGTGAGGCTGATGCTATGAGGCTCCCCAGTTCAAGGCCTCCACAGGGAAGTTACCACCTTACCTTGAGTCCCTGCAGTCCCTGGGGGCCCTTGGGCCCTGGTGGGCAGTTGGTTGGACACTGGCAGGAGGAAAAAAAAGTGGCTTGTTTTAATCTGAAAATAATATTTAAGAGATAGCTCGGGTGTGCCGATTGTTGGGGCTTCAGGTGAGCAGAGCAGGGGTGCTGAGCAGGCACTGAGCACCCGAGCGGGGCTGGCCCCATAAAGCTCTGAGGGAAATTGCAGAGTCATTTGCCACTAGCCGGCGTTTCAGTTCCAGGCCTTCCTCGCTATGCCATGTTAGCACAGCACAAAGCAAACGCTCTGCAGTTCCTTCCGCCCGCCTGCTGCTCTGGAGAAACACTCCCTGCCTGGCTCCTTCCAGGGGCCTGTCCTGCTCCGGGAAATCACAAGCTGAATGCAGCACCCACGTGACCAGGGAGGAGGGGACGGTCCCGTGTGGGGAGGTGAGGGGGCTGCCACTGAGGCTGAGCCGTAGATCTCCAGCCCCCACCCTCAGAGAGGCACACCTGCCATCACTCACTCTCCCATGGTGAGCTGCCTCCCACTGAAATCAACGAGTCCTGCCATGATTCTGCTGGCCAGTGAATGGGGACCCTTGCCGAGCGCGAGCCACGAGTCACTAGTGGGGATGGGGGATGGCAAAGAGGGGAGAAAATACCCCACAGGAAGTCAATACTCTCCCCTAGCACGCATGGTGTGGCTCTGCCTACGTGTCGGCAGAAGCCCACCCCTGTGACGACATCCCTCGAGGAGAAGGAAGGGGGGAGAGCTGACACCTGCACTGTATAACCAGCCACCGCCAGCTGGGGGCAACTCAAAGCTGGCTCAGGAGGGGCAGACACGGCCCTTTTAACCCACCCCAGGGGATCAGCCCACCAGCCCCCACAGGAGGCTCTGAGCTGGTTCTACAAGCAGCCCGAGGGGCCTGGTACTTCTAGGACACTGCCCTCTGGGGATACACCTGCCCACATGCCAGCCCCAAGGGGGAAACTCAGCTCTTACACCAACCCAAGGCGCACATGAAGGGAAAGGCAGGAGCTGGGAAATACAGGTTGCTCCCTGTAAATTGAGCACTTGGGAGATTCAGGTGCCGCCCAGCTGATGAGCAGGGCACCCACAGCCGTGCGCATTGCACGGTGGGTGTTTCTATGGTGGTGCACATCTGCACGGGCCTTGGCACACATAGCAAAATTTATTCCACAGCCTTGGGTGCTAAAAATTAGAAGGAATCCTGGTTTGTTCCCAGAGGTAAGAGTAGGATGATGCTCAAAGGCTGCAAGCTCTGGGGGCCCAATGTCACCTTGGCTCCCAGCTCCAGCAGCATTTCCAGGCGTGGAGCAGCCAGTGCAGGGAAAACTGCAGCTCTGCAGGAGTTGCTGCAAAACATCTCTTCCTTGCTACCAAATGGAACTCGTTAATGCATTGCCCAGAAGGGTCTCCCGGCTGCTGTCACACTAGGGAGCTGCTGAAAGCCTAAGGTAACTGCAGTTCTTACCAAGAAATCAGCACTGCCTTCCAACCCTTGAATGTGTCCTGGGGGGCCCTGGAATGAAATAAAGGGTCACATTCCCTACAGCAACAGTAATGGTACACCTCATTTCAATCACAGAACAGCTTATAGAGGTGGGTAGATATTGCGGCCTCCTTTATACGTGGGGAAACTGAGGCACGGAGCAGCGCTGCAACATGCCCAGGGTCACACTGTGACTCACTGGGAATAGAAGCTGGGAGTCCCGGCTGCCAGTCCTCTCCTGCTCTGACCACAAAACACCTTCTCTTTTCAGAGCTGCAAATAGAACCCAGGAGTCCCGGCTGCCAGTTCCCCACCCCCAATCCCTGACACAGCACTTGGAGCATTTCAAACTGCAAATGCCTCGGGAAACCCTGCAGCTCCCAACTTATCCAAAGCCCCTGTAGGGATCTTGCCATTTGACTGGTCAAACACAGACCTCCCAGCAACTTGTTTTTTAGAGGAATAGGGTTTAATCACATCAGACCCCAGCCACAAGCCCATCTAATTCACTGGGCCCCTCCCTTCCCACCAGCTACAAATCTAGGCAGGTAGCCCTCTCCTCTGGCAGCTTGTCTAAGGCAGTGCCCAGTTCCTGAGGTTCTCAGGGGCTGCGCCGATGAAGATTCCTTCCTGACCCCTACACAGAGATCAGCTTTAGACCCTGAAGCATGAGCCTTGGTTAGCTCAAATCACCTCCCACCCATGCAGGTACCTGCTGGGCAGAGTTCAGCAGAGGCCTGATCTGGTGACACACTGAGCACCTTCCATTGAAGCTGGGGTGCTGAGTACCTCCAAGGATCAGGCCCCTTAAGTACCACTTGTGGCTTTGATTCTGACTTTTTGCAGCATGTAGACCAGTGTTTCTCAACCTGTTTTATAAAGTACCTCTGTTCAAAAAAAAAATACCTCCAGTACCTAAAATCTTCAGACATGCTTTTTTTTTCCTACCCTTGCAACACATTTGTTTAAACAACTTAGTTGTAACTGTTTCGTTGGAAGAAATTACCTATAGGCAATAAACTTCACATCATACTTACGCCTGTGCAAAAAGGGTAAATAAAAATAGATGAACATAATTCAAATGTTTTATTCATAAAAAGGGTGAAAAACACTGAGTTAATGTACCCTCTGGAAGAGCTCTGTGTACTCCCAGGGGTATACGCACCCCTCTTTGAGAACCACTGATACAGATTGTCCAATCCCAGGGCCTGGATCAAGGACTCTCCCTTACTGCACCCATCATGTAAGAGCCCAGGTGAGAAAGTCTAGAAGAGGTGGGTTAATACTCACAGGTTTCCCAGGGGGCCCAGGGGGGCCTCGTGGGCCATCAGGTCCGGGTTCACCCTGAAAAGAAGCAACCACAAAAGTCAACGCGCAAAGGCTGCAGCAACTAAACAAGCCAGGTTGAGGGAACAATCAAGTGACACAGCAGATAGCTGCATAACACAGAGACTGCATGAATTCAGAACTGATCCCAAGATTTCAAAGAGCAAATGCAGGTGTCCCTAGTGGTTGGAATGAAGGAGTAACCCACTTGTTAGTGAGCAGCTAATTGTCCAAAGCCCACTATTGGAGAGAGCCACCACCAGAAGGCATCTGGCTCAATGTGTTATTTCCAACAGGGGCTGGAACTGACTAGGACAGGAACAGGGCCTCAGCCACCTTTTTGCAAATCCAGCTCATTCCTAGGTAGGGCCAGAGGAAACAAGGCAGCGCCTGTGCAGAGAGGTGAGTCCTCACCTTAGGGCCCAAGACGCCGATCTCCCCAGGCAGTCCAACTTGTCCTGGCAGCCCCTGGGAAAAAGCAGACAGTCATTCATTAAGCACATTGGTTGATACTCAGGTGACACTGGGTAAAAGCACTGCGACCAGTGGCAGTGTTTAATTTAATAGATTTCAAAATGCGCTGGTGATAGGAAACAAGATCGGTTGCCCAGGAATCTTTCAGAGAGCAAAGTTCCCGTTGTCCAAGAAGAATTTAACCCTTTGTGCAGAACCAAATGTGTTAGATTCATTAAGGTGCTTGCAGGCAGGCCGTGGCTTCCATATGCATGAGGTGCAGGCAGGTAGATCTCCTGTGCTCTGCCACACAGAGCAACAGGGATCCACCAGGTGGAACTTAGCTGCTGTGATGTTAACAACGTGTTAGCAGTGTTCCTTGTAAGCTGAGCCCTTAGGCAGTTGCCCAGAAGAGATTCAGCTGCTGCCCAGCAGATTAGCAGAGTGCCCACAGCTGGTAGCCTGTGGGGCGGGGGGGGGGGCGGGGTCTATGGGTGGTGCACATCTGTGTGTGCTCAGTGAACATAAAATTTATTCTGCACATGGGTGGGAAAAAATTAGGAGCTGTTAAACCCAGGTAGAAAGGGCACAATTGGGCCAGCTGCTGCTAAACACAGCAGCCACTTCCTTGCCCTGCTTTATTTTAGGGGCATAATAATGGATAAGCAGCGAGCGGGTTAGTGTGAATATGTTTGCATTGTTCCTTGGGTTCACCACTGATCCTGTAGATCCACTCCAGTTATCATCTTGGCTAGAACATGTGGGGTTAATCTTTCCCTTGGTGTGGGGATGGGAGCCACACAAGACTAACAGTGACGCTAATGGGAGTCCAGCCATTAAAGTCCCCAGTCGCAAGCTGCTGAAACCAATCCTGCCCCATCCCTTACCCAGCCAAAGACACACAAGCCAAGCCCTGGCAGCAGGGTACTTACAGGAGGTCCTGCCAATCCTGGTCCCTGAAGCAAAAAGAAAGTTACAGTGCGTCGAAATTCTCTGGCTGGGAGCAAAGAGCTAAGAAAACACCACTGCCCCCATGCCCACCCAGGGGTGGGGTAGATGTACAGTGACTTCCCATGACTGCAGAGGAGGGTGAACTCTGGTCCTCTCTCTCTACAGGAGACCAAAGGACATGGGCAAACCCTGCTCCCCGTTACTGAGCAATTCCACGGGCTTCCCGCCACGATGCCGGAAGCACAACTGCTAGCTTCGGAATTCAGCTGGCCCCCATCGTAACGTCTGAGCACCTGGTGCTCAATACCTGTAGCCTCATGACACCCTGGGAAGTAGGGGCGGGGTAGCGTCTCCAGTATGCAGATAGTAAAGCCAGGAACAAAGGAACTAAACGACTTGCCCAGGGTCACACAGGGAGTCAGTGGCAGAGTGGAGAATGGCCCCAGGTCTCCTGTGGCCTAAGCTCAGACCTTAGCTGCTGGCACATCTCTCCTCTCCCACCTCACAGAGCCCAGCACTGTGTTATTTTTCTGCAGACAGGAGGTTCTCTATTGGGTGACAATGGAAACAACATACATCTCTTTTGTCTTGCTCCTTGACCTTCCCTATGGCCACATAGTCCTTCCTGGAAGGTGGGACACCTGCCTGCTGAGGGTCCCTCCATGCGCAGATCTCAGCCCCATGCTCTTGCCAGACTAGGAGCACTGCAGGAGATGACTGCCTTGCCCCCGGCCCCTGGGGTTGCCATCAAAAGATGTCTGAGGTTTGGACAGTTCATAAGACACCAGCTCGCAGACTGGCAGCAGGGTGGTAGCAGCAGCAGCAAAACCCAGTGGGATCTCCCTCAATGTGGGCCACATTAGTGATGGAGGAAGAGGGGGTCTCAGCCTGGATTCTCCTCATGATTGGCAACAGAACTGGCCAGCCCCTTTGCTGGCCCTCTGAGCAGGCAACCTAGAGAGTGAAAGCACCCTGGGATCTGAAATCCCCTCGTTCTTAGCTCAATGGGGAGACCCAGAGACAGGGGAGCATCAGGAAGCTGTAAAGGCGAGGGGGCTTCTTGTGAGCCTAGTCATGGGGGAAACTGAGGCATGGAAGGGTTTGTTGACTCGCCCATGCCTACAGAGCGAGCCTGGGATTGGAACCACACGGTCCCCAGCTCCCAGGCCAAGGCCATTAGACATCTATAACAATTTGAGTAGCCAATGCGACAGAGATGAATACTCACAGGGAGTCCCGGTGGCCCTGGCAGTCCAGGCTGGCCCTGGAAGCGCAGAAGGAAAAAAGTCCATGTTAGATCCAGGTGGAAGATGGGACGTGGGGGTGGACGGTATATTCTAATTGGGAAAAAAAACCTGTTCCTTGAAAGATTTGCATCCAAGGCCACTCCACGGGTGTAAATCAGCATTGCTGCATTGGCTTTGGCCGGGCTAGGCAGGGGGTTGGCTCTTTGGAGCTGGGACTGTCTTTTTGTTGCACGTTCACACAAGGCCCAGGGCCATGGCTAACACAAGGGAACCTTGGTGCTGTTGTAAGAATAATAAATAACAATACACACCAGCTGAGGACTGGGTCTGATCCAGTGCCCGCTGAAATCGACGAGATCTCCATTCGTTCCAGGAAGTAAAACCAACCAAGACGCTGCTCTTTGGAGCTCCAGAACTCACCCTTCTCATTACTCACCCCCATCCCTTCCGCCCAAAGGCTCACAGGTCACCCCAAGGGCAGCATACAGGGTGGGGCGGGGGGCCCGATCCTGACCGGGGCTTTTTGGTGCAATGGGCCTATCTCACCTTGGTGCTGATCTCAGTCCGAGGCATCGGTGATGTCGACGAGGTGTGAAGTGGGGTCACCCTGCAGCCTGCCCTGGGGCTGCACCATTTTACACCCACGGAGGGCCTTGAGACATCTGACTAGAGTCTAAATATGCCCTAAACCTGTCCACAGGTAACTGGGCGTCCATCCAGCAGGGCTCAGCACCCTATCCCACCCACCCTCTTCTCCCTGCCCTCTCTGGGAAGGAAGGACAAGGCAGTGCTGGAGCTGAAACCGGAGAGACGAACGCCAGTCACTTACTTTCGGCCCTGGGCCCCCACGTGGCCCTGGCTCCCCCTTGGCTCCGGTCAGGCCCTGCAGGAGGAGAGATGTCAGCCAGTCATTCTCATTACTAACCTTCTCCCCTGTCACTTCCAGTCCAGTTGCGCTCCCCATGTAATTGGGTTTACTCTGAGGCTGGTTTAGACCCCTAGTCTGCCTGGCTATTAACAAGCTATTCGGCCCTCGTCCATCGCTTATGGAGAGGCAGCAAATCTTCAAATAGTGCTTTTGCCTTAAAGCTGAGTCAGGGCACCATGAAACGCAGGGAACAAATCAGCAGCCTCTTAGCCACGCCAGAGCCACTGCCCCTCCAGATGTCCTTCTTTTCAAGCCAAATTAGATGGACCTGGCTACTCACGGTGCTCTGGGCACCTGTAGTTAGGTGTAGACAGGGCTGAGCTGACAGAAGGAGTCTTTCATCCCCTAACTATCACCTCTCAGCCAGAGAAAAACCCACCCATGGGTGCAGGAAGTGTCAACGCGACAAAGGCACAGTGGCAGCACCACATCACCACAGACTGCACCATGTTCTAGCATTTCCCCATGACACAAACTCCACGTGGCAGGTCTCCATGCAGGGACCATGCCCTCGGGAGTGCTGTATTCGTATCCCACATGGGAGTTACTCTGCTGTGCCCTGCACTGAGACCAGCACCCCCCATAAGACGAGCACTTGAGTGGCCACCCAGGAGAGATTCAGGTGCCGACCTGCCAATTAGCAGAGCACCCACAGCCAGCAGCATGGGTTTCTCTGGGTGGTGCACACCTCAATGTGCACATAACAAAATTTATTCTGCTCATGGATGGAAAAGAATTTAGAGGGAATGCTGACTGAGATCTTAGTGGCTATTTGTCCACCACGACAAAGCCACCAGAGGCTGGTGACAGGGAACAGCTGGGCTGCTATGGCCACGGCTGGGGATGCAGTAGATTCAAAGCAGCCAGCAGCATGTGTCAGGGATGTGGAATGGATGATCTCGGGGCACCACAGGCCTGAACAGGTGCACACTAGGGAAATCAGTTGCCTGGCAAAAGTCCCAAATCAGAGCAGGATGGAGGAGCTTTGGCAGGGCTGTACTGGAAAGCCAGGGCTGGAAAGTCCTGACAGTCCAGCCAAGATGGAGGTTCGTTGGTGGAGCCCTGGGTAGGGTTGGGGTGGGGGCCCAGAGCTAGGAAAGAAAAGAGGCTGCGGGTTAAGATGGAGGTCATGTGCAAGGCTGTCGCGCTCCAGCCCTGGAACAATGTGGGGACTATCGGCCAGGATTCAGGGGCACTGTCAACAGCCGCCTGCCTGCATTTTGCCTTGTTCTCATCCTGTTAGTGCTTTAGCTCCGCACACCCTGCCAGCGTCCCCAGCAGTGTTTGCCATCCATGGGCGGAATAAATGTTGTTACGTGCACTAACACATGTGTGGATGTGCACCACCAGTAGAAACACGCGCTGCTGACTGTGGGCGCTCTGCTAACCAGCTGAGTGACACCTGAATCTCTCCTGGGTGGCTGCCCAAGCACCCAGCTTACAGGGAACCCTGCAGCCTGTGTTCAGTCACACCTGGAAAGTGAACAGGGGTACATTACAAAGGGCTTGACCTTGCAGCAGCCTGTCATGTGGCTATTCCCAATGAAGTCTCTGGGGCAGATTCTAACCTCCTTTACACCAGGATAAATCAATGGAGTTATGCTAGATTCACACCACCGCACAAATAAGATTGCTCACAGGTATTTGTGCCCCTGAGTGAGGGCACAGATGGACCAGATGGAGAACATGGCACACAGCAAATGAGTTCCCATTGCACAAGTCATGTATTAAAATGTAGAATGTTAGTTTAATGCTGATACAGAATTCTTAATATGTGCATGTGTAAGAGCAAGAGAGCATGTGTGAGAGCGAGAAACGAGTATGTGTGTGAAGTGTGTGCAAGAGAACATGAGTAAGAAAGCACAAGTGAGCAAGCGAGACAGAAAGAAGGCAGGAGTGTGTGAGTGTGCAAGAGAGCAAGCATGAGTGTGCAAGAGAGCAAGCATGAGTGAGTGTGTGTATGAGAAAGCTAGCGAGAGAATATAGTAGTCATTGAGACCAGAGAATTAAATTTCAATGTTGTGGCAAGGGCAGGGGAGAGGAAGTCATAAACTAGAGGTTCTGTCCAGCAACCCTTGCAGAAGTGAATCCTTCCTTGCAGGAGAAAGGATTAGTGATGGGACTGAGGTTTCATGATCAGGTCCTCAGAGTGATGAAACCAGCACAGCTCCGAAGCCCCCCACTCCCCCATGGCACAGGCAATGACAATAATACAAAATAAAGGTTAGAAAAATAGCCAACCCAACTGTCCATTGTTATGGAGATAAACATCTACATGGGGTTCCAATACTGCAGTGAGCCACGGAGTACAGATGAGGAACTAGACAGACAGTAGTGGTCGTAATAAGCCTCTTCCGCTCCTACACCTTGGCGCACAGGCAGTCACACACAACAATATGCAGAGTCTGCGTAAATCTGGAGTCACTCTGGACTGACACCAGTGTGGCCCACTGACATGTGAATCTGGCTCCCTCCAAGGAGGTTTCCATAGCTACTCCGAATGTCTGAGCTACACTCAGCCCTGGGCAGCTTGACTGACTGCCACCACAGGACCTGGGACAAGGTGGGAGAGGGGTCTGGCTCTGCGCCTTGAAGGGGTGTGGCTACGGACAGAAGGGGCGGGGCCTGGGGCAGTCAGCCTATTCGCATGGCTCAGACCAAGGCGCTAGGCCTCCCGCTGACAGCTGCAGAGCAGTGCTGCCGCAGCACTTCTAAAGGGCCAGGTGCTCCAGCCATCACCACTGCCACAGTAGCACCGGCAGCTGGAGCTCTGGGCCCCATAGAAATGCCAGGCTCAGGGCAACTGCCCTCTTCCCCTGCAACACCCAGGCCAGCAGGCCTAGTCCCGGGGGAATTCTGCAGTCGTTGCATCTGGAGCCATGGTAAAATTGCAGAGGGTCACTCTTTGCCAGTCGAACCCCTAGCTCTTTGGAAAGCCCCTGAGATACAGTGAACATGAGCCACTCTGTATTCAGCCCAGTTCTTTTTCCACTTTAGTCTCACCATAAAGATCCGTAGCAGGAGGCTTAGGCTAGATGAATACCCCGTTATGGTACTAAGCGTCAGCAGTCTGGTCGTGTGTTATTGAAGGCGCAACTAGAAGCCAACAGGGTTAAGAAATCGTTTCCAATGGCAAAACAAAGGAAACAAACCAGGCCTGTGTAGTTCAACAGGGCGCTTGTTTCTGCCTCTCTGGAACTGCCTGTGCCGCACGGCTCATCAGACACTAACACGCGATTTCTCGCCGGAGAAACGCACCCATCCTTCCCCGCCCGCCCCCCTCGGCACCCCATGCTCAGACAAGCCCCAGTTCAGCCGCACGCCCCTCCCTCCCAGACCCTAGCCACTTATCCTGCCCCTCCCTCAGCACCTTCCCCTCAGCCCAAGCTCGACCAGGGGCTCTCCTCTAGGCTGCGTCTTTCAACTACACATTCCCACTTCTGTAGATCTCCCCGCCACAGATCATCCAGGAGGGAGCCATGACAGGTCTCTGCTCCCCAAAACAGCCTCCTCACTGGCCTATGGGAGGGGTTCCCGACCCAACAACTCCCCTCCTGCAAGGATTAACGCCCCCCTTTTAATACCCAGGCCCCCTCCTTCTGCCATAGCACATGCTGGAAGGCTCTATTCCTCCTCTGAAATCAGCTGTTTCTTTCCTCCTTGAAGAATACATTTCCCATCAGGCCCCTGTCTCCTTTACCCTTGTGTTTAGAGCCCTACAAATCTGCAGATAACCACTTTATATCTGCAGATATGGATACAGACATCTGCAGCTCGGATGTGGCTACAAATCTTGTATAAAGAACCCTGCGAAGTGGCAGCTATCCATTGCATAGCCCTGAGCATCTGCAGAGGCGACTGTGGGTATCCGCAGGTCGTTTTTGCAGATGCAGATGCAAAGTTTGTATCTGTTCAGGGCTCTGTTTGTGATTAGAATCCAAGCACATCCGAGTCCAGCCTTTGCATTCACCCATGCATATGTCAGGCACCCTGAGGATGGGATGGGACTGGAAGCCCAGGGCAAGGGCTAACGTGGCTAAGCACAGCTGTGAACTGGGGAGTGTGGAGCTACAAATGGTAGGCACAGAATGAGAAGCAGCTCTATCATGCAACAAGCAGCTGTGAGAAGAGACTGGAGTTGTACTCACATCGATGCCTGGCTTCCCGGGGGGCCCATCTGGACCTGGAATGCCTGGTTCCCCCTTGGAGCCCTTTAAAATAGGCATTGGGAAAATTTAAAGGCAACATCCTGAAAAGGTGCAGGAATCAAAGCATGTTGGAGAGCAGGCGGCACACTCACCAGAGTCCCAGCAGCACCTGGGGGGCCTTTGTCACCCTAGAGAAACAAGAGAGCATTATAGAAAGGAAATGTCCTGGGCTTCTGCAGAACCTGAGCACCAAGGGGCCAGGACCTAGGGCACAGCCAGGGGGCTAGGATCACACGCAGGAGCCACAAAGCACATCCAGGTGCCATCACTAGAAGCATCAGCCCCCAGCAGAGTGGAGGCAGCTCTGCCCTGCTGCTGCTCTCCCTATCCATGCTCTGGCCAGGGACTCTTGTCTGCTAATGAGCTACTGCTTTGGTGCAAAATTCAACCCGGCTCCAGCGTCACCGTGATTCAAAGCTTCCAGGAGCAATGAACACACAGGGAGGGGACGGAGCTGAAAGGCAAAGTGAGCTGGAGGGATAGGAGCAACAGAGGCTGCAGGCCAGGGTGGGAGAGTCACTGCCGAGGGCTGCAACCAGGGAGAGGAATTAAGGTGGCTGGACACAAGCAGGGGGCTGGCACATGGAGCGGCGCTCCAGAGGGGTTGGGGCCAGAGAAGAGTTTGGTTTGTAAGTACTTATAGGCCTGACACCTTCCTGAACCTGGGGTGCTCTGGCACCATGTGACTTTCGGAAGCCTCCCCACCACAGCCCCAGGTAGTGAGTGATCACACATTGCTCTGAATGCCCCGATCCCCCCTCCCCTTTCACACCCCACCTGAACCCTTCCTGTCTCCCCCACTGGCCGGCATTTTTAGGGGGGAGGGATAGTTCAGTGGTTTGTTCATCGGCCTGCTAAACCCACACTTATGAGTTCAGTCTTTAGGAGGGGAGGGGGACACTGAGGGATCGGGGCAAATAGATTGAAAAAGGGAGCGTGCTTGGTCCTGCCAAGAAGGCAGAGGACTGGCCTCAGTGACCTTCCAGCTCTTTGAGATGTGTATTATATCATGCTCCCTGCAGCAACCACATTTAGAACCTTTTTCCTCCTTTCACATCCCCTCTGCGCTTCCCCTCCTTGGGCCCCAATCCACCAAACTCTCCCTTTGCAACGGCCAGGAGCTGCTTGAGCCGGGGAGCCTCAGGATCAGGCCCTCTGCTTGGTGCTCAACGCAGATGGCTTTACTCTTGGCTTTTGGGTACCTTTCAGAGATGTTTTACTCATTTCAGACAGTTCCCTGAGAAATTAGGCCCAGGGCTCCAGGGAGCCTGGGGAGAGAGGCTTTGCAAATATAGTTATTTCATTACTAACCATTTTGAGCAAGTTTTCCAGGGTGTTTCAGAGCCTAAAAGTTCAGCTGGGCTCCCACTGGGACTGGGAAACACACTTATCTCCCATTGATTTCAAGATTTGAGAAATCTCACCAGGTGACCAGCTGCGCCTTCAGGTGCAAGGCCGTCCTTACCCAAACATGGAATACACAGAGGCACAGGGCATCCAAAAATTTGGGATCCCACTGGGTCTTAGCGTCCATGCACGTGCCTCTTCCTATCCCTGCTCTGGGGCTCTGCTTCCTCCGCAGAGGATCTAGTTAACTGAAAAGTGAAAGAGTTGCCAGACCTATTAGCAGAAGCTGTGAAAGAGCCATTCAAGTGGTAATGAAGCCATTCAACAGACAATTTGCCAACCCTGGGTATATCCTGTCAGTTTCTGAATTTACTGTGTTAGTCGCCAGGGCCTTAGTTTAAAAATCCGCTTTAGAAAGATTTCATTCATGCGTTGTTGAGGATTATAAAGTCACATCTCTAAAAATGCATTGTCCCCCAGGCTGCCATCAGGCATAAGGGCACCAGTATAATAGTACTGTGTACGGCCCCATAACTCCTAAGAATGTCTCTGTTCAAATGTCCTCTGTTCAAACACCTTAGAAAATCTGGCCCTTAGAGAGAATTCTGCCCCTGCCTCCCTGTGTCAATCTGTGTCTCAGGCAAAAAATGGCTTTGCAGACCCATCCTCTAGTGACTTCAGAGGCTACTCTGAAACAGACAGAAAGGCCCAGGTGGTGGGCCCCCCTTATTTTTATCTGTATTGCAGTAGAACGCAGAGGCTCTGATTAACACAAGGCCCCTGTAGCACTGATCACCGCACAAACACAGAGAGAGAGGCAGCCGGTTATGGGGAGGCTGGGAGAGCCAGCAGTGAAAAGGTTAAAAACAGAGCAGCACCAATTTCTCCCCTGCTCCGACCATCCCTGCATTGTGGGAATGAAGGGGTTTGGGCCCTCCAAGTTTAAGACGGTCTTTGCCTTTCACTCCCCACTAGGCAAAACAGCAGCACCCTGCTAGTTGCAGAGCTCCATTTCTGTGGAGGCCACATTTAACTGAGTTTCAGGAGGAAGCTTGTTAATTTCATGAATAGAATTTCCTGGCTGGAGGTGAGGCTGGGGCTGTGATGGCAAAGGGCTGGGTGAGCTAGGGAACCCCTTCCACTCTTTTATTCCCTGTGATCCGCTAGCCTGGACCCTCCTGCACATCAATCCAGAAAACATCACCCAGAGACGGCTGCAGCCAACCCAGGGGCATGACATAGGCTGACTCCACAGAGCTTGGCAGGTTAAGTCTGATCCTGCTGCTCGGAGGAGTTGGAGCGTTCATTTTAAACTGGAGCCAAACGGGGCCTTAAATTCAGGCTGGGAGAAGGGGCAGCTGCCCCTGCAACAGCCCCAAACTACAGCAGCCAGAGAACAGAGGTTCAGCGTGCAGATGTGCAAACCTCCGCCCTCTGCTGGCCGCAGCCGGGACGTGCAACGAGGTACCCTGACACAAAGCCCCTCTTTGTATCTAAGGCTTCCCCCTCCTTCCCCCATCCCTTGCTCAGGCTCCTGAGCTGTGTACTCACATCGATGCCGTCAGATCCTGGAACTCCTGGCGGCCCCGGGGGCCCCCGAGGCCCAGGCTCTCCTGGAGGACCTTGCTAAGGAAAAGGAAAGAGAAGCACACATTCCCCATCAGGAGAATGCCCCAGGCGGGGAGCTCCCAGCCCTGCTAACCCCTAGCAACAGCTGGGCTCAGCAATGCTCCAGATTGCAGAGCAGACCGGCAGGGCTCTCAGAGTGACAGGGAGCCCTGGTATAACACTCCAACCATCTGCCATGCGGTCACTGCTGTGCCATGGGGAGGCCTCTCCACAAAGCTGGGCAGAAGAGATACACAGGCAGGCAAACAGCAGATCGCCAAAGGCCTGGGAAGCAGTCACTGCTTCACCTCATCTCGAGTTGCCCTTGCAAAACAGCCCAGCCAGGAGCAATTTTGTTGGGACTTGCAAAGGCAACAGCCAGGCAGCTCTTCCCCCATAGCTGAGGCTTATATATGGACAAATGGGACAGGTCAGGGAACACATCTCACCCCTCCGCAGGCTGTCCCCTGTTCAGCTCCTTGTTCTCTCACCCCACAGCCAGGCCTTGGGTTGCATCCTTCACTACACAGTAAAACCCAGGGCCTGAATCAGATCTCAGACACACTGGGGTAAATCAGGAGCAGTAGGAAGTCAGTGGGACTACAGCCGTTGGGTGCAAGATCAGGTTTCTGCTCCCACCCACCCATCCAACCTCCCAAAGGCAGCCTCACTCTGCACAATTGACTTTAAAACATCCTCCCTGTTTGCAGCTCACTTCATTTGATCCAGAATTAACGACCCAGGCTGAAATAGCCAAAGTTGCCTGGAGTTAGATGCCCCAGTGCCAATAATTTTGAGTGTTCAAATCCTTTAGGCCATTTTGCAAATCTCAGCCTTAAACTCTGCCAGGGACTTAACTGTGCCAGTCCCTTGGCAAAACACATACGACCAGTCCCACTGTACCTCTGCAATGCCACAACATGCTATTCAGCCCACGTCAGGAATCAGGCTCTTTGCAGGAGCAGCCTAGGCTAGAGCCTGGAGGCTCTTGTGGTCAGATTCCACAAATAAATCCCTGCTCCCCTCCTGGGCCGAGCTAAGAAAGAGTCTAAAAGTGGAAATGGAATTCAAGGATTCTTGGGAATAAAATCAGATGGGCTGGTTGCATCTGACATGGCCAGCGAGACAGCTTGGGGCTTTGTTCTTCACTCGTCAATGCTTATTTTCTTCAGAAAGGAAGAGGCAATTTGGTTCAGTATGTTTGTTAGAAAGAAAAAACAAAAACCAGGCATTGCTCCTCATAAACGCAGAGCAGCCACCCAGCAGGAGAGAGCCACGTTCCTGGTAGCTCCCAATGAATAGCACCTTTGTCCTGCGCAGATGATTTCCAAACGCTTCTTTGTTTGAAGGTCTCCCAAGCCAGGCTTTGCTGTCGACTCGAGTAGGCCCCTTGCGGTGGGTTCAGTTTGGTGCCAGGCTACTGTGATGAGCCACGAGGCATCTACCACCAGGCTCTTCTCTCCTAGCTACCGTGTCAAGGCAGGGCTCCCTTCAGGGCTGCTCAGCTCCACTCTTCTCACCCACTCGCTGCTTGGAAAACTTCACTTGCACTTTAAAAAATTGACTTTCCTTTTTGTTGTTTTTTTTTGTTGTTGTTGGGTTTTTGTTTGTTTGTTGTTTTGTTAGCCAAAAAACATCTATTTCGGGGTAAGAGTGCAGTGGGAGCATCCCCCTGCAGCGGTCAAACTGGGTGGACAGGCACGGTGTCTCCTTCTGTGAGCAAACCATCCCCTAGCGAGGCTGGCTTGTCTCTGCCTCCTACAGACACTTCCGAGGAGCCTGTTTGGAATGTTCCAAGTTGCACGATGCTGCCAAAAATGATCAAAGCGGACGAGGGTTGGGGTGAGAACACGTCCTCCCTGGCTCCATCCCTGATACAGCTTTTGCCCCATGACCCCTCTTCCCAAAGACCTACAACAGCCTGATGCCCCTCTGCACCCTCTTTCCTGCAGACTCTTCCCCTGTTGTCGATGAAGGCAGCCTTCCTGCCCTAGTTCAGGTCACACCAAGCAGCTTCGGTCTCCACTGCAGCAGGATTCCACCTAACCAGAACCATGCAGGCACATCCCTGCAGGCACAGGAGGCAGAAGCCTCTGGTGGAGAATGCAAGAGAATCGTGTGAGTCAGAAAAGCTTCCAAAGAACCGTGCCACTCGAGCGCCAGTACATGTGCTCTGGGGCCCCCTCCATCTCCCAACAGAGAGAAAGGTGTTTTCAAGTATTTAGAAGTTATTTCAGGGTACGGGGACTCTGGATTCTCCCTGGGGATTCCTCTGGATTTTCTCTGGCCTAAGCACTGCTGGGATGGGAAACTCTGAAGCGTCATTGAAAAACAAGAGCAGGCAAGGAATCAGAAAGCTGACTGGCATTGCAAACAACCTGACAAAGAGATCGACGTTTTAAAATGGGGTGAGTGGGGTCAGACACCGGAACTTCCCCAGCCCCAACCCTGCTACACTCCAGGCAGAAGGGTATAAAAGAGAACACTTACAAGCTGAGCCAGGCACAGGCAGATGACTTGGAGGAGAAGGCAAAGTTTTAGGCTACCAAAGGAACTAGCCATGGTGAGGGCTTCTGGCTAGCTCAGAAGCAGGGAAGTTTCTCCTTCTCCTCTTGGCTGGCTGAAACTCCAGGTAAAGCCAGGCAGACAGCCCTCAAACGCACAACCCTCTGAATGGAACAGCTGGACAGACTTCTGCCAGAGCCTGGAGGAGGAGAGAAGGTGGGACCAGCTCATTAATATGGAGCAGCTCAGTGGGTGAAGCCAGAGGGATTGGCTGGGGCAGACCCCTTCGCTGCCTCCTCTGTCACATGAAACCAGGGGATCTAGTTACAGTTATGGCTCAGGGGAAGGGGACCCTTATGGCCGGCAAGGGAAAGGCACCCAGCCACAGGGCCCGTGCTTGCAAAAGGAATGGGAGTTGCTGATTTCAAAAGGCTTTAAAATAGTTTGGGGAAGCCAGAAACATAGGCGGAAGATTTGCAACTAATGCTGCTGCTGAGGGCGGTATTTGGGGAGCATCACACTGACAGATGCAGGCTAAGCAGATCAGGCCTATTTAGCCCTTGAATGGATGACCTACAGGAAACATGTGAGCAACACCGTTCCCTGTAAGGTGCAGCCCAGGAGAGACTCAGGTGCTACCCAGTTGATTAGCACTATTTGGAGACCTGGTAGGTAGATGCCTAGCTAATTAACAAAGCACCAATACCAGGTGTTTCTATTGGTGGTGCACATCCACACATGCCATGGTGCACATCACAAAATTTATTCTGCTCATGATGGAAAAAAATTAGCGGGAAGTGGGATGAGTGACTCAGTAGGGGGAGCACCTCTCTCGGAGTCTCAATGTGGTGGTGCTAGTAGAGTTGACAGCCTTCCCAGACTGGCTGGGAGTATCCCAGAATCAGCATCTGTCTCTCGGTTGCTACTGAAAGTAATTCAGGAAATTTAAATAGGCACAAAAAGTCCTGTCAGTGGTGCAATGGAGCCCAGGCCGCTCTGTACCTGGTCTGCCCCTCCAGGTTCTAGAGGCAGGGATGGCCGGGGTCCTTTGTGCTTGCTGCCCTTGCTCCGTGCACTGCCCTTGCTCCAAGCGCCAACTTCAAAGCTTCAAAGGCCGGGACAGTTAGTATTGTCTCTGGAAGTGTCTTTATCATTGTTTCATTTCCACCATGATCTCTCTAACAACCTCCTTTGTTTTAACACCATGTAGTCAGATGGAATAATATCAAGTAGGGAAACTGAAGCACTTATGCTAGCGATGATGGTAATGATGGGCAATTGCTCATTGCTAAGAATGATCATCTTCCACGGGAGTTGTGGATACTCAGGTGTCTGATAAGGCCTATCCTGGAACCACAAGTTCTAGTACAGTGAGGACAGATGTTTCTAGGTACGGTAGGAGGCTATTGACCATGACTGGAAGCCAGTCTCTCTTTCCGTTCTTGTCCTTACCTTGTCATTGGACAAGTTCAAAATGCCGGGGACCATCGTATAGGACTTCTCTCCATTTTGAGCAATCCTGGACGATGGTCTCCGAAGTGTTACTGTGTCACTATTAAGAAGTCTTGTGGCACCTTATGGACAAATATTTTGGAGCATAAGCTTTCGTGATCAAAGACCCACTTCATCAGATGCATGTAGCGGGTCTTGCATCTCATGAAGCAGGTCTTTGCCCATGAAAGCTTATGCTCCAAAATACCTGTTAGTCTATAAGGTGCCACAAGATTTCTTGTTGTTCTTGAAGCTACAGACTAACACAGCTACCTCTCTGATAAGTGTCGATATTGCACTTCTTAAAGTTATCCTTCCACATATCCTTAGAATGCGCCTGCTGTTCTCCCACATTACAATACACTAGTAATACATGGTTCTCCGCCCTCCATCCCTTGGCTGAGTCAGCCACAGATTCCAACAATCTCACCCTTCGGTCTCATACTCTGCCCAGTAAATCACGCTCCCCTGGATTACTCACCTGCCCAAACTCAGCCTTGCGGCAAGTAAATGAAGGAGAAACATTTTATTTTAAAGGTGGTTTCGTGAGTATGGGTGTGTGTGGTTAGCTTGGCAGTCTGTTCACACACTCAGCTATTGATCTGGAATCTTAAGCAGTTTCTATGCGTTTCAGCACTTTGCTGTTCACCTGCAGAGACTGCACTGCTACTCCCTGTAATTTGAATATTTGCCATTAGCAATCCTGACTTTGAAAGGGACAAGTACTGGGAAACAAGCTAGGCATGATCTGGTCAGGGCAGATGGGATATAATTCTCTCTGTTTTCATGAGTCGCCCTGTCAATAGCCACCTGCTTGGCCAATCAGCACTGAGACTGAGAGATGAGAGCCAGAGGGGTTTCAGCAGACATCCAGAAGGTTGGTCCAGGTCACCTCTGGAGGGGATCAGTCTCCGAGCAGTCTTCCAGGCCCACCTCTTTGTGAGGACCCTCACAGTGACAGCAAACCCCACTCATGCACACCCCTCTTTGGCAGAGGCATGGGGAATGGAAAAAGGGGTGGGGAGGGAAGAAGTGAGCGAAAAAGAGAAAGAGTGAGGGAAGAAGAAAAGGTACAGGACAAAGGCCTTGGTAGGAAATCAAATCATCCCAACCAAGTGACAACTATGCCTAGAATACAGCTGGTACCAGGTGGGTCAGAGTGTGCAGGTTCCAACCCTCTTTGGGCTCTTACCTTCTAAACAGGAGCTGCAAAATCAGTGGTAGGAAAGCAAAAAACTCTGATGAGGTTCCTTCTCATGCTCACAGATATGGATCCTAATTTGCTCTCAGGCCCGAAGGAGAGACCTTGAGAATGAGACTTACTGCTGCAAAGCCATGGGAGTCTGAGGTTGTCCCTGCCTCCCACTCCTCTCCTGCATGGCTGATGTCAGGGCCTCTCTGTGAGATCATCATCTCCCTGCCACTGTCCTCCAATAGGCTGAGGTCCTGCAACAAACCTTTGTGATGTCACTGCCTCATCCACCCCGCCCCTGCAAGACTGGTGTTCTGACACTGGCCAGCCTCTCTGGATGCTTGAGTGGCTTCCCCTAGAGCCTCCCACTTACTGACAGCTGAGTCTGGGGATCAAGCTGGCTGCAAGGAAAGCCCCAGAGGCTGCTCCTGTGTCACATTCAGTTTCATTAATTAATAGACTTTATGGCCAGAAGGGACCATTAGAGTAGGGGTGGGCAAAATGGCGGGCATGCCTCCATGTGTGAAATTTCCGAAGGGTTGTGCAGCATGATTGGCTGCTGGGTCTCAGACTCATCCATCTCATTAAAAACGGCAGCTAGTCTTTATGAGAAGACATCAGCAAATGGAGAATCTGTCAATTGCATTTAGTCATTTGTTCCAATGGTGAATCATCCTCCCTGTGAAATATCTATGCCTTCTTTTATTTGTCTGTTTTCACCTTTCAGCCACTGATCTTGTTCTGACTCTTTCTGTGACATTAAACAGACCTTTAATACCTGACCTTTTCTGCTCCAGGAGGAACTTACACTCTTCAGTGAAGTCACCTCTCAGCCTTCTGCTCATAACTCATGATGGCTTTTGCCATACCCATCACAGCATCGCCCTGGGAGCTCCTGTTCGGCAGCTTGCCTAGCCTGATCCCTAAATGCTTCTTAGAGTCATGGTCAAGCCCTCCAGGGGGTCCCATCCCCACCTCCTGCCCATTCACAGCATTGGTTCTCCAGCTCATGCAGGTGCTCCACAACCTTGACAGCCACCTGTGGAAAGCAGAATATTTCCCCTCCCTGTGGTTCCCCCACAGCCAGAACCTCAGTGTCATCTACTGGGACCATCCCAACAAGGTACAGCCTGTCCCGCTGCATAACAAAATTTATTCCACCCATTGATGGAAAAATTTAGAGGCGACACCGGTGTGAACCCTGACAGAAATCTGGGCAGGGGTCATGTGACCCTGTGAACCTCCCACATGTTGCCTTGAGAAAATGTGGTGCCAGGTACCAGGATGGGCGAGTCCGTCCCAGGGGCCGAGTCAGGCATGGAGAGTGGAGAGCACTGGGTGGGGAGGGTTAGATCAGGTCAGTCAATCACCCCCCATCCCTGTGTGAGAGAGGTGTACAGGAATGAATGCAAACCGTATGTATAAGAAGGTAAATAAAAAGACTCCAGGCACACAGTATTTCTTTTTAACAGGGGCTCAGTCAGCTGCAGGTTATTTAACATTTGTGCAGCATAGTTCTGATTGATTGCCATTGAACTCGCTTGAATAAGAGTGCAATTTTACTGGGTGTCCTGTACTCCTCACAGGAAAATAGAGTCACCCTATGCACAGAGTAAAGCATGCGGCCAGCCCTTGGAAGATGAAAGATCAGATAGATGCTCTGGTGGAGGAAATCAAAGCCGGTGGAGAGTGAAGGGTTAACACCAGCTTCATAGACGCTTGGGGAGACAAGGACAGAGCCACGCAGAGGGGAAAGGGATTGGTAGAGGGCAGCAGAGAACAGAGAAACTGCCTCTATACACGAGTTGGGAAGGTCACCACTAGTCTGCAGTTTCCCTGTCTAAGAAGAAGTACCCACTGGGCTAGAAGTGGGCGATCATTTTCCATAGGGACCAAAACAAGAATTGGTAAGGGGGTAAGGGTTGCCCTCTTCCATGATATCAGTGCAGGAGGCGTGGGGTCTGGTATGGAGGTTGGGTGAAGAAGGTTGCTCAAGGTAGGGGACTGAGGCGCAGGATGGGGTGTGAGGTGAGGGAGGGAGTTCGGATGACAGAGGGGGTGGTGACCTGGAGCAGGGATTGCCGTGAAGAGTCAAGGAGGGGCTGTGGGTGCAGGAGAGGATTCTGACTTGGGGGAGGAGCCTAGAGAGGATGCAGGGGCTTGGGTTATAACCGAAGGCTGGGGTGCAGGAGTGGCTGCAGACCGGGTTGTGACATGGGCCAGGGAGTTGGGGTGCAGGAAGGAATGGGGTGCCAGATGCAGGCCCAGTACCGGCTATGCCCCCACACATTGCTCATGCAGCAATCTACTGGGGCAGCGTGTTCATCTCTATTGAGTGCATACTGGGTGGGGGGGAAGCTGCCTGCATCTGCAAGCTTATCCCAGGCAGCTTCAACTGGCCAGTTTCCACCCAATGAGAGCTGTGAGCATTGTGCTGGGGGTGGGGCCAGCAAGTGAAAACACCCCACCAAAGGGCTTGTGGCATAGAGACGCACATGACCCCAGCAGCCGGCTGCTTTAAATGGCATATGGGCCATAGCAGCCAGGTAGCCTTCTCCCGAGTCTCACTGGGCCATGGGACCTCAGTGGCCCAGAGGATCATGGCAAGCCAGATCCAAATGTTTGACAGGCCAGATCTGGGCCATATTTTTCCTGCCACTGCACTAGACTCTGGGAAGTCACTTGTGCTCTTCAATCCCTTGTCATTTGGTCCAACCTGAAAAACTTGCACTGTGAGCAGCAAAAGAGTCTCCTGCCTTAACATTCCCATTGCAAAGCCCCTGGTCCCATTCCTGTCCATAGGGATGCCAGACTTGAGTCATTTCAGCAAGCTCTGCCTTTTTGTAGAGAGCTGCTGAGATGTCTGGCCAAAGAAGGTGTGCAGCTGAAGGTTCAGCACGGTCTGAAATCAGCTGACAATGCCACTGGAATCTGAGCTACGTTTCCAGTGAATTATTTATCTTGAGCAGCATGGAAAGCGGAGATCATCTTTTTACTGTTGTTTCCTGCTGAATATCTGAGATAGGCTGAAGAAGGACTGGACAGATGCAAAGTACAGGAACTGGGTGGAACTCAGGAGATTAATTTATGGCTCTGCCTCAGGTGCCTGGGTGGTCTTGGGCAAGTTGCTTACTGTCTCTGGGCCTCTGCTGTCCGTTGTAAAGAGAGGATAGTAATATTTCCCTGCCTCTTGGGGGTCCAGTGGCTGTTTGCATATTCTGGAGGCCATAGGAGTACCTAGTCAAACACCTAGAATAAAAGTCTGGGAGCCATGGTGTTAAACAGAGCTATGACCTCATCTCCTCTGGTACCCTGTTAGCCACCAAGGCTTAGTCCTGGGGCTTGGGACTGTGCTGGGGTCTCACTAGGCCCAGGCTCTGGTTAAGGGCAGGGCAGGAGAAAGGTCAGGAGGGCCGGCCAACCCAGGTGAATGCCTAGAACAGCGAGAGAGGGAGACTAACACACAGATTAGGAGTGGTAGTGGGGGGATCAGGCCCACCCACTCTGCTACACCCTGGCCCAGGACTCTACCAGCAGCAGAGAGGTGTGCCACTAGGTCAGCGGGAAATCAAATCCCAACACACCAACCTCAGGCCACTTCCAGACTCCCCCTCCGGATCATTCCTCATGGGGCCACAGGTTCGGACCCTCTGTGCCTGGGTAGATCAACTGCTGGTAGTAAGCCTCACCCTTGCTGACTGAGCTAACCTTCGTGAGCATCTGATGAAGTGAGTCTGTGCTCATGAAAGCTCATGCTCAAAACTTTTCTGTTAGTCTATAAGGTGCCACAGGACCCTTCGTTGCTGTTACAGATCCAGACTAACACAGCTACCCCTCCGATACTTTGGGAAGTGTTATGTAATATGAAACTTCTCATAGACTATTGCCTGCTGCTTAGGTTTTTTTCTCCAACACCACTGCTCACTTGATCACAACTTTATACATAGTGTGGCTGCTTAATTACAATCCGGTACTTAGCACCTGAAGAAGAGATCATTTGGAATTTGGAAAGCATATGCTTATAATATTGTACACGTCCTTGTTAAAAAGCCTCATCTCAGTCTTCTTCTCTCTAGTTATTTTTACCTTGCGTTTAAACTAGGACTTTTTTTTTATCTCTTTATCAGCTACTTGAATCAATGGCAAAGCTGCAGCAAAGCTGCAGAGAAGATGAATCTGACAGTCAGCTTGTTTTGCGTTTATTTCCAGCTTGTCTGGCATTTATCTTCCTTCCATACAGGTACATCATAACCCCTGCCCTCAGAGTTGTTAACAGATCTTAACAAAAAAAAAAAAATCACGTATACAGTGGCTGGCCAATCTGATGCACCTGATGTATCCATAATGTTCCAGGGGATTGTGACTTTATGGTGCAATTAGAAAGATTTAGTTATACGTTAATAAACAATTTTGCTTCTGGGAAATTAAAAAAACTGTTTGCTCTTCCCCTTCCCCTTATGCCCACAGGCACATTCTCCAAGATACACCAGAGCCTTTGGGCATGGAAAGTCTGCGCTGGAAGAGCGCCCAGAGGCAGGCAGGCAGGCAGGCAGGTAGAATCACGCTTCGTGGAAGGGCTGCCGGAACACTTTTTAGAGTGAGGGCACTGAGAGCCATTGAACAAAACTGTAGACCCTGTATATAATGGACACTTCAAGCCCAGGAGGTGCACCTAGACACCCCACATCCCTAGTTCCAGCCCCCCGCCATCCCCTGCCCTCTCCCCCCTCAGCCCCACCGCAATCTCCTGCCCCCTCCCTCCAGCCCCCCGCCACCCCCTGCCCTCTCCCCCCTCAGCCCCACCGCAATCTCCTGCCCCCTCCCTCCAGCTCCCCGCCATCCCCTGCCCTCTCCCCGCTCAGCCCCACCGCAATCTCCTGCCCCCTCCCTCCAGCCTCCCGCCATCCCCTGCCCTCTCCCCCCTCAGCCCCACCGCAATCTCCTGCCCCCTCCCTCCAGCCCCCCGCCATCCCCTGCCCTCTCCCCCCTCAGCCCCACCGCAATCTCCTGCCCCCTCCCTCCAGCCCCCCGCCATCCCCTGCCCTCTCCTCCCTCAGCCCCACCGCAATCTCCTGCCCCCTCCTCTCTCCATCCCTCCGCCCCCTCCCTTCGGCCTCAGTCACACGCCACCTGCCCCATTCACGTCCCTCTCCCCGCCCCGCCCCCTCTCCCTGGTTGGTCCGCTGCGGCGTGACGCGCGGGGGAGGCGGCGGCTCCATCGGGACAGGGCGCAGCCCCGCCCCCTTTCTCCCGTGAGCTCCTCCCCTCCTGCTCGAGCCGGAAGCAGGAAGCGGCTGAGCCTGAGGCGGCGGCGGCGGTCGCTGCTGGGACGCGGAGACCGGCAGGCGCCTCTGAGACACCCCCCTCCCCCGCCAGAGGCCGCCGGCGGGGCAGGGGCCAGAGCGCCGGGGGCCCGGTCTGAGGCTCCGGCGCAGGGTGGACGGGCGGGCCCCGGGCCGCAGCGCCGCCTGAGGGGGCCCCGGGGGCGGCTGTGTCGCTGGCGGCGGCGGCCATGACGGGCAAGTCGGTGCGGGACGTGGACCGGTACCAGGCCGTCCTGGCCAGCCTGCTGCTGGAGGAGGAGAACAAGTACTGCGCGGACTGCCAGGCCAAAGGTAACGCCGGCCCCCGGGCGCGTGTGCACGTGGGTGTGCAAAGCCCCTGCACGGAGCAGCCAGCGAGTGTGTGAGATCCGCGCAGGGGCGCGGGCGTGTGTGTGTGTGTGAGCGTGTGAGAACAGGCGCCTGTATTATACACCCCGAACGTGGGGCTGGGCACTGTAACATCTGGGCATCGGTCACCCTCAGGAGCCGCCCTGCTGATGCTGGGTCTGGTGTGGGGCTGAGCGTGGGGCAGGAGGGAAGGGTACTTAAGGGCTTCTACTTGCAGCTTTTGGCCTGGGGGGGGGGAGTGCAATGTTCCCTTTCACTCCCCCCGCCCCCTCATGCCCGTGTGGAGTTTGCTCATCCCTGTGTGGAACATATGTTCAATGGGCACTATGGCATGGGTGAAAGTGCACCGCGAGTAGAAACAACGAAAAAAGCGAGCTGTGGGTGCTGTGCTCATCAGCTTGGCAGCGTTTGACTCTCTCCTGAGTGGCAGCACAAGGGCACAGCTTACAGGGAACGCTGGTGGGTTGCAGCGCAAAGTAAAACAGCTGTATGCATTGCCCATGCCTGCAAGGGTTGTGGCTTTCTTGGATGGGCTTCCTGCCCTCCTCCAAGGTGTCTGCAACGGGGTAGCATCTTGTGCAGTGGCCTGTACTGCAGTCTCTGAGTTGGAAATGGCATCTGTGTGCGTGGGGCTTCTTTGGTACGAAGGGACCAGAAGGGGAGCAAGCTGGTTGTGCAAATGATACCTGACTCAGTGATGGAGGAGGACAGAGCTGAAGAGTCACTAACTTATTGTTGGGCCATGTAGCAAGGGCATCTGTCTAGAGAGAGCTAAATGCGGTGATTATATAACCAGGCAACTTTAGAACATAGTATTCCGCAGCATGTGTATTTATAAATGCCGTAGGTTGATGAAGAGGATCAAACTCATTTGCATGCTGACGTACAAGTCCTTGTCAAGACAAGGTTGTTGAATGAAACATTAGGTATTGGAACTTTATCCAGGGGGACTTTGGGCCTGGAGTAAATTCACTTTTGGAATGTGTGGGATTAGTTTTGACTAATAAAAAGCCGTAAAAGCCTTCTTTGTCTTTTGACAACCCATCTCCCCTCACGGGGAAAACAAGGCTTCCATGGTATTGCTACACATTTTCCTAGATTTTAGAAATGTGATCCATTTGTGGTGGATGTTGGACATCAGCTAATGGTCATTATCACCTGACACACTTTCTGTTGACATAAGTGTTCAAAATATAGAGTCACTTCTAAAGTGCTAACTATATTTGCACTCCATGCAGTTTACTCTGAGTAGAACAAAAAGTCAGTCCTGTAGCACTTTCATTTTTTTCTCTTTCTGTTAAATACTCATCATCTCAGTTGACTTCATCAGAATTTTTCAGATCTGAAAAAAGTGGGTCTGCCCCACTACAGTTAATCATCTAATACATTATTTTGTTTTTAATGTGCTATAGGACTGCTTTTTTTTTTCCCATGAAGATACAGACTAACATGGCTACCTCTCTGTGACTAGTCTCACTAAGTTTGTCCATAATATTTGCAATGGATGCTTCCAGTTCAGCTAGGAAGAGTTCTGACACTAAATGCTGCTTGGTTTTACCCAAACTTCTTACTACCATCAGAGTTAGATGCCACTTCTTTGACTTTTTTTTTCCTTTTCTGAGAAGGGTTTTTCTTTGCTGTTTTGTTTTGTTAGTTCTTCTGTTTGTCTTTTAGCGAATAAGTTGAATAGAAAATATGGCTTAAACTGTTGCTGAAGATTTTCAAACATCGAGTAAATTTCAAATACCGACATTTTGCGAACACTTAACCTAGTGTGTGACCTGGACTTTTGCTGTTAAAATTTCCTTTAAGGGAAAATTTATAAACTGGATTATGTACCTTTGGAAAATGTCTCCAGCCAAAGCATAATATGTCTTCTTTTTTTTTTAACTCCAGAATGTAACTTTAAATTAGAGTTGTGGCCCACACCCAGAAAATCCTTCTGTCTGAATGGAAATAGAGCCTGGGTGAAGTAGCCATGGAACTGATTGCAATGTGACAGTCTTCTAGAGACTGTGTTCAGTATCTTTTCTTTTTTTAAACTATAGCTTCTCTCTCTCTAATTGCTTTGCTTTTATATTTTTGATGCCAGAACTTTTCAGTTTTTTCCTTTCTTGCAAGAGCAATCCAATGCAAAGGCAACATTAACATGCACATCCTCTTGCATATACGTGTATTTCTACATGGCCAACTGTTCAGAACCCTTTGTGGTATTTTTTGCTAACTTAATGACAATTTGGTTTATTGTTTATTGGCTTTTGGTTCCTGGGTTCTGTTCCCAATTCTGCCAGTAACTGTTCTTGAGTTATTCACTATATCTTTCTGCCTCTTTTTCCTTGTTCGAGAGTGAGAAAGAGATGTAGATCCCATCAGCATGAGGCCTAATTAACAGCCGTAAAGAGTACTTTTGTGATCTGTGAAGGAAATGAATCATATAAATGCAAAATTGAAGTTGGATCCACATCTTTGGTTTCTAACATTTTGTGAATATTGGAACTGTCGCAAACTGCAGAAATGGATGCCACAACATGTATTAGCAAAAAGATGTCACAACTTAGAGAAATGTTTTATATTCTAATATTTATATAACTATATTTGGGGGTTTTTAGTTGACATGTAAGCTGTGAATGTGGGTGTTTGGGGGTGGCTTTTTTTAAAGGAGGTGGTAGAGGTCATCCTCCAATTTGCTAGATCTTGGATGTATATTATCGGCTATTAAATGAAACTGGGCCTGTAAAAGCTGTTCTTAAAGCTCACTGCATTTTTGAGCAATGACTATTGGTACTTCCTCCTCTTAATGTATAAGCAAACAAGAGGTCCCAGCAGAGAGGGCTCATTGGATAAGTGTGATATTTTAATTTTTTTTTAAGTGTCTGCTTATAGATAGCTGGAATGTTAGAATTCCAGAATGCACTGATGTGCAGGAAGTGAGATTCTGTGGCCCAGCATTATTACCAAAGATGGTGAGTTACATGTTTAAAATGAATAATCAGGCATATGACAGGAAGAGGCTATTCGTAAATGAACAAACTTAAATTGATCAACAAGAGTGAACCAGTTTTACAGAAACGGCCTCTACCATTCAATGCAACAGTATTGTTTATACTAACGGTGGAAGGGTGGAGAGAGCCTTAGTTCTCGTGAACAGTAGTGAAGAAGTCTGAAGGTCTTCATCCAGACACTCTTTCTTCATGACTCTTGGGTATTTCTGTGAACACTGCCATCCAGGTTTAGCCTCATAACTTCCTCAGAGAAGTTGCATTACATACATACAGTTAGAGTAATATCTTTCCACTGCTTTAGTTAAGCCTGCTCATGAAATATGGGGCTCCTGCAATTTCACTTTGTTGAAACCGTGGTTGCTCATCACCTTTTATACAGGCAGGTCCTTCCTGCAGAAAGTTGCCCAAGGCCTGGTGGTACTGAAGTCAGATGCAGCCTCCTTCAGTGGGAATAGGCCTTTAATGATTGTGTAGTGTAAAGAACACTTTTAGTGTGACACACATCTCTTAAGCAAAAATGATGTCTAATGAACAAAGACCATCTGATGCATGCTAACTGTGGGGTTTACTCCTTTCCTGGTAACATATTGATAGTTTTGTTATAAAGACTTACCTGGTCTTGAGGACAGTAGGTTATTTTGTGTGCATCTAATCAGTTGCAAATCTGAAATCTGTTTCATGAAAATACTCAAATAGAGCGTAGGCATATAGAAATTCATGCATCATGACATTTTGATGTGACTAGAAGATTCTTCATTGAACTTATGCTAGTATAAATAAATATCTTCCAGTTGTGAAGGTGGTAAAAACCTTGTTGTAATTCCTAGCTGACAAATGCTGTATCCCCTTCATGAATTGAAGATTAAATAAATTCTTGCGTGGGTAGCAGTTAGGGTGACCATATTTCCCTAGGCCAAATACAGGACACCCAGGGGAGGCAGCTCACTGGCTGTGGTTGCCAAGCAAGTACAGCTTCTTGGCTGCCCTATTCCCTGGGGTCCCATAACAGGGATGCCACCCCACAGGGGAGCTCCTCAGTTGCAGAGGCAGTTGCCCTGTGGTGGTGAGGGTGTCCCCGATGACCCACGCCACTGGGCATGGGGCTGCAGCCCTGCAGGAGACCTCCCAGGCTGCCTCATGCTTCCAGGTGCTGGGAACAGGGATGCAGCCCTGCCCGTGCTGCTCCCTGGCTTCCCCAAGCAGCAGGGAGCCAGGAACAGGGCTGCAGTCCTGCTTTGTGGGAGGAGGGCATCCCTCTAGCTGAAGTAGCAGCTGCTCAGGGCACCAGGTCCCATTAAAATCTTAAAAAGGAGAGGAGGATGCACACTACCCTCTGCCCTAACATACCCTGCCTTACTGTCCTATGGCAAGGCCCCTTCGGGTTCCCTCTCCTGCTGCTGCCTGTACACATGACCGTTGAGTATGTGCTCCACATGATTTCCATGTGGAAAATGCTCTCTGGCCAGCAGCTGTGGCTGCCCTGACCTGGGGGAAGGGCAGCTCCGCAGGGGGCTTGAATACAGGATGCTTCGCCCCCCCCCTTTGTTAAAATAAGTCAAGATGCTTTCCTGGCAACTGGACTACGGGACTGTCCCAGCTGAAGTGGGAAGGATGGTCACCTTCGTTGTCGTTACCACTGATCTGTGGCAGTTACAGGAAAAATAAGCTTTTCAGAAAGTAATTTTGGCAAGATTCCCCTTAGGCTGTACTTTCACATTAAACCTGTGCCTTGTGTGGAATTTTTGTGCTCATTTTCCTTGTCAGCTTGTTCAGTGCAACATATTTCACTGAGGAAATGTGTAACACTTAGATGCTGAGATGGAATCCAGGAAAGATGAAATGAGAGGCAAGATTGTTCACTGATTTGGGAGGAAACTGGTGAAATCTCCTCCTTTCTAGCTAGACCATCATAAGTCCTTATAGGCATATGACTCTTAAGTTACTTGTCTCCTTGCTTTTATGCTCAGCTTATTGGCTTGTTTTAATTTAGTGCTGCTGAGACAGTATCTGGCTCCTTTGAAAGACAGCGCTCAACTGCCACCCACGCTTCCAATTCTGTGAGATGTTTCAGAGATGACCTCACTCAGTCTACAGACTTGATTGTTAGCTGTCATGCCTTCCTTCCACAGGAGTAGAGAAGAAATAAAGAACTGAATGGTGTCGCAGTACTTCAAACTGACTGTGTACCCACTTCTTCTTTCACATCAATCCTCAAGAGAAAATTGGTCGAGGGATGTGGATTGTTGGTAACACAAGTGCTTTGATCCTATCCACACTAGAAGCACAATAGTGCCAGGAAGAGCTTAGATTTCTTGTAATACTGTATCCCAAAGGATAACTACAACTTCTTAAACTCTGATTTATCTTGGGGCTTCTAGCTATGTTTTTCTGCCTGTTGTGGACAGATGATGTCTCCCTTCAGAATAGTAGGTGTACCTCTTTGCCTGAATAAGAGCTTTTAGGTCTGTGGAGAGTGAGAGTATAGGTTTTCCTGGTGAAGAAAAAGCATTTCAGGGCATGAGATTAAAAGCCAAGTTGGTTGATTTATGAAATGAGTAGAAGTTGTGCTTTAATGGACATAAGTAAAATACTACATGCCATGCTGGCATGGGATGTAGTGTGTTGCTACTTATCTATAGTGATGGGCACTAAGGAGACACCTGAGAGATGGGATGCACAGCATTTTTTTTCTCATGAGGTGGAAGCATGCCAAATCACATTTCTTGGGCAAACATTTTAGTGAAACGTATAGTCTCTCCATGGACTCCCTGAATATGTCCCAATTGTAGCATGTCTGCATCTTAATCAGACTCCTTCCATTGTCCCAGACAGCAAAATTTTCCCTGATGCTGTCTCACAAATCTCGTTCTCCTTCAAGGAGTGACTGAATAGCTCCAGCAAGCCCTGAAAACCACTGAGCATCAGTGAGGAACCCTCTAGTTGGGCATCCTAAACTCTCCCTGTGGGAGAGCTCACATTCTTATGCAGATCCATGAGTAGGCTCAACAGTGGAAGTGCTGTTGTAGACAAGGTGCTGTCTTTCCTACCACACCATCTAGCTCTGTTTTGGAGGGGGGCCAAATGAGGTGTTCATAGCATGAGAACACGACTAACGCTAGTTTTTTCCAAAAAACTTGTCTCTGGCTTTACTATTACTCAATCAATACTGCATAGCTGTCCACCCACCTTTCAGGCCATGTAATATTCTGTGGCTGTATAAATCTCCAAAAGAGCAAACTTTATGCTGCTTACCTTGTCCTTTGCACTCCTCTCGGGTTCAAACTACTGAGGATTATACATTAGATAGAAAACTTTTGAAGTTTTTTGTCCAAAAGAGCTGGAGGCGTCACTGTCCATACTTCTTCTGTTCCATGTTCTCTGCCCCTTGGTGACCTGAGGTGGACCACAAGTTGTAGGTAGTGTGGTCTGAGCACAATATAATGCTTGGTCCTGGGAGGGAAGAGGATCCTGTCTGGTGGAAATGAGAAGCTTCAAGAGCTGAAGCTATCTTGCACTAATAGTGCTGGCAGTGGTTACAGGTGTGCGTTTTGAAGAACTGAGAAGAAACTTGGCAAAAGCTCTGCAGTTTGGGGAATTTAAAAAAAAAAAAAAAATTCCATTTTGGGGATTCTGAGGATACAGGCTGAGCGTCTCTAATCTGGAACACTCATCTGGCATCATCCCCAATCTGGCTTGATTTTAGCTAGCTGGACGACCACTTAACATGGTATGGCCAAGTTTCCTGTGGTCCCATAAATTTTGTTTACAGACAGCATTCCTGGCTCTCTGTTCTGTGCTGTTTAGCTGTAATTTACCCCCCCCAGATATCTCTAGGGCCTAGTCAGTGGGGAGATGTTAGTAATGCCTCTTGACAATCTTGATCTCCTATGGTCCAGCAAAGTGTCTCACTTGACACTGGATCAGGTCCCCAGGGTGTCAGATAAGAGAGGTTCATCCTGTACTTTTATACTGGAAAACCAGCTCTGTAGCAGCAACTCTCAGCACAGATATGCTAGAAATGCTACACTGACATAGCTGCATCGGTGCAGTTGTGCTGCTGTAGCAGATCTGGTGAATATGTGGATGGGAAGAGCTCTCCCATTAGCACAGAGCATCATCTATCTCTTCAAGCAGCAGTAGCTAGGTTGGCAGGAGAAACTCTCCTGCTGCCATAGCACAGAACATGCCGGTGCTTTGAGTGGTGTACTTTGCATCACTTGGGGGTGGCTTATTCATACCCATGAGCAATGTAAGTTGTCCCAGAGTAAGTATTAGTATTGAGCAGGTGTCAGAGCCCAGGGTCCAGCCTGAATCAGACTACCCAGGCTCAGACTCACAAGTATGGATTTGTTTGCAGTGTAGAAGTATCCTGAGTGGTTTTTAATCTGAATCAAATTTGGTGATCAAGAGAGAGGGACAAACAAGATACAACCATTCCTTATTTTAAAAGAAGGGTATATTACTTCCTGCTTGGGAATGAGTTGCTTTTGTCTGAACAAATGTGTGGGCTCTGGTGACGTAAGATCATAATGTCAGACCTATTAACTGTTCGTGACATGCTGCAGCTACCAAATCACAAGATAAATGTAGATTGCATCTTGCTAATGTTTTCTCAGGTTGCTTGTTTAGTGGCTATATACCTGCAGCTATGTGGCATGACCACAATGCCATATTGATTAGCAAAGACCCCATTCTGGACTAGACTCATTGCCGTAGGTGCTGCACACAATTTTGTACCTCAAAGCCCCATTTCTCAGGACTTCCTCTTATCTTGTTGCACAAGTGCCAGCTGAGCATACTTAACGAAATCTTATGTTAAAAAAATGATGCCAAAACAAGCTGTGATCTACTTCCAATCCAGATGTTTGGGATTTTACTCCCAAAACTGTGCCTTTTTGGTACTGCCAGCTTGGTAACATCAGAAGAAAAATTTTCCACTCAAGTTGAATTGCAGCTGTGAGTTTGTCATTCTTTTCAGTAAGTTGTTTGATGAATAAGTTATTAAAGTGTCCCACGACCATCAGATGAGGCTTCATCCATCTGTTCTGCACTGCTGCTGTGGATCTTTGGAATAATATCTGCGTGTTGTCATAATTAGAAAGCAGAGTTGTGTGGCATGACCTACATCAGCAGACAAAACACGTTGAGCAATGAAGATTTGAAATGTTTGGGGATTCATGTAGATATGAAAAGCTATTAACTCCAGAACTGTTATAATGAAGGTAAAATTGTGAAGTGCAAATGTGTAAATGTCTATATCTGGGCAATGACACACACTCCAGGATTTGAATGGGCTGGAAATGTTTGTTTTAAACTAGCCCTAGTATTAAATGTCTTCTGTCATATGTGGTAAATGTGGGCATTGAGAAATGTTGAGTTAACCTAGGAGCTTGTATGCATTTCTAACTCTCTGAAGCTTAACACTGCTTTTTTTTAAAACATGCCGATACTGTATTTGACTCTCTTCCCTCTCCCAAACTTCCCCCTCTACTCTTCCAGTCCCCATCTTTCCCACAGGCTCCTTGGATCCAGTATCGAGGATGGCAGAACTTCAGGTTCCTCCACAGTGCAGTATCCCAGCGATGACCATTATGCAACTTCTGCTGCACCACTCATCGGTTTAAGGTTGCCCTGTATTCCTCCTTCAGTTTGTCTAAGTAACCTTCCCCTGTGTGTTATGGCGCTCTCCCGTGAGTTCCATTTTGAAGTCCAACCCTTTTTGTATGACTCATTGCCAATTAGATTAATTTTTTTAACCTGTGCAGTATTTCTTGACTCTAACATAAAATAAATATACATACAGAGCTTAGTTCAGGGCTTCTGTGTTCTCAGTATTTCCTTATCCAGAATTAAAATAGTTTGGTTTTTTTCTTTGTGGTTTTTAAGTGTGATTAAATGTGCTGTGCAGATGCAGAATGTTAAAGGTGTTGGTTAAAGCTGCACTTGACTTCCAATGCCTGTCTTGAAAGATCTTGCTGCTTTCTGTCATTTGTATTTGATATTAATAACTGGAATTCGACAGATCTCGTTAGCTTACGTTGTTCTCCACATTGCTTATAGAAAGACTAAGTTGCGCTCAAGTTAATGGAGGTTTAAGTGTGTGGGGTGTGTTTTCCATAAGTGAGGCTTAGAGAGAGGACAAAATGTTCACTTCTTGCAAATATTTCAAATACCTTCACTTTAGTATTTAAACATTGTTCTGCAGTGTTAGCAATGTAAACATTGTACTCTTCACTAGAATAGGGAAATAAACTAACCCTGTATGCACAAGCCAAGTGAACAAAACTTAAGATTTTTAGAATATCTAAATTCTAAATATATCAAGTAGTTTTTGTAATAAACGTAAAGAGACTAACTTCACAGTATCTCCTTGGTTGTGGCACTTTCCACCTTGTCAATAAAGGAACCTAGCATTAGATTTTTAGCTGCAGCATTAAAGGGTGAAATGTGGCAAATGAATCTTTTCCCCAAAACATTGAAATGTAGAGCAGATGCAAGACAGGAAAACAATATGGAGCTATGCTCAAGTGCATCTTTGTCATAACTAGAATGATTCATGGAATAAGTAGTTCAGATGGCTTTTGAAGGAAAAGGATGGCATTTGGTGACTAGCAAGTGAGAGGCTGATAAAGGCATTGGATGAGGTGAGAAGCTCTTGAGCTAGGAAGACAAAGCAAGATGGTGGAGCCAGAGTGGTGAAAGCCTGATAAGCGTATAAAGGAGAGGGTTTTAAAATACAACCAGAAGAGGAAGTGGTTTTTCATTTTAAGTTATTTCTCTCTGCCAAACAACAGTTAATGTTAAACTGAATAATGGAATTCCCCTACTGAATCGCTGTCTAAACTTTCTTGATTTCCCCTGTGCTTGAATCAGGGTTGAGCTTCCTCTTTCAGTAAGAGCAGCGTGCATGGTGTTTTCTCTTTGAATTGCCCTGTGTAACAGCTGCGTGTGATGGAGAAAACTAACTTATGGTTCCCCAAGAAATCTTTAGATGCTACATGCTTGCACGATAAGACACTGGATAAACCCTCCACAGTTGCCTCTTATGTGTATGTCAGCAGATCTTTACACAGCGCTGAATAGCAGATGCAGTGATCTGCACTGCCAGCTTATAATTACAGTTGCCTGCAGTGAGTTAACGTGCTTTGTTTTGAATTCTTACATGTTGTACTTGAAACTGGCTAGGAATTCTTGGATTAAATTAAACCTATGACATCTATTAAGTGCAAGAGAACATCTGATCCTGATATACGTAGGTGTATGCTGGTGTGTTTAGTAAGCCTCTCCTGCATGACACTTGATGTGCTTCTGCCTTTAAAGTTGCAATACCTTAAGCTGAGAAATCAAGCATGGTTTTTTTTTCTTTCTCTTCTGTGCTTCTGTTTCTACAGTCACTTAATCTCTAGGGTTTGAAAGGGGAAGAGAACAGCAGTCCCAGTCATGGTAAACTTTTAAAATTGCCTGTAATCGCAAAATTTGTGGGGCATCACTGCTGATCATCCTCTTTTGCAACAGAGTGAAATAGGTATAGCAGTGGTTTAGGTACAGCAATGCAACTCATGTGAACGCACTTTTCTCTTACAGATAAATCTGAGGTTCTGTAGGAAAAGGATTTTTGGAATCAGTTTTCAACAGCAGTTACTATTATAGCTGTTACTGCTCTACAGATGTTTTTTTTCAGTGTTGGTGGGGGCATAGAATTATGCCAAGAGGTCTTCCTTACTCTTGCGTTTGAGTGGGCTGCAACCAAAATGGATCCTAGGAAATATTGGCATCGCAGTTGCGAGGGTCTGGAAAGATCAGCGTTGGGTGGGGAGGTGACTATTTTGGAAAAAACTGTGCATGGTGAGAGGAGTGTTAGAGGTAGTAGCAGCATTGAGGAATGAAGGCTGGAGACCTGGGAGCCTGGAGCATATCTATGCTGCAGATAGATGCATTAATTATAGGCAGGTGTAATGTAACATACCTAGCAGAGGACATCTAGACAGAAGCATCCTGTCTTCTAATCTTTTTTTTTTTCTCTAACTTTATGGCTTTGGTCAAATCACAGTAGACATCTTTCCACCTGTAAAATGGAGGGTATTGATGGCTAAATTCATCTTCATACAACATTTAAATATGATATAAATGTTGTGGTGCTCTGTTTGGCAAAGGACTGCCAATTTCTTGTACAAATACACCAATCTGCTTGGTTTAATGAAATTTACACTGTAGTTAAAGTAATGGCCAGTTACTGTAGTAGCTACCAGACAAATTACTTGGGATGTCAGGCAGCTTCCTATCTGTCTTACCAACATATTTGCTCTATAAAGATGACCTACTTTATTACAGTGAACAATCAACACTTAACTGAGAACAAAAACTGACTAGCTCTACTTTGGTCTGGAAGGAGAGACAGATACAAGAGGAGTATTCTCATATTCATCTCTTGAAATTTAGGACAGAGAACAAAAAGGGCTTGAAACTAAACAGATTCTTGGAACATGCACTAATATCTTTCTCCTCTCCTTCTGATTAGTGACAAAGTGCTGTATAGGTGAAACCGGTAACAATCGCTGTTAAGGTTGCTTAGTGCACTCCCTAATAAGGATCACTTTTCAGTAACTAGCAGCTTTGCCAGACTTAAACAACTTTGGGTGAGATTTTCCAAAGCAGGTGTCTGCTTAAAGTTGACTTATTTTGTGGGGGAAAATCTGGTGAAAATACTTCAGCTGTGTCCAAGAACAAGATCAGGGAAATATGCTTTGCCCATGTTGGGGTTTGTTTGGTTTTTTCAGTTGTATTCAGAGGCTCAAGCTTTGTAGCAAGGGTACGAAACATGCCAGGTCCCTGGTTCTGTGCCTTTTGCTGTCAGTATGAAAGCTTTTTGTGTAGGCTCAGTAGAAGCGTGCTGGAGTTGGGCAGGTGAATGCTGATTCTGTTTGCATTGAGCAGCTCCCATAGGCAAACTGAACTGATCACACCTGGTCTCCATAGACTAACCGAGAACGTTCCAACCTGCTGCGGAAGATGCTAAACTGAGCTAGTTGTCCTTTCTAGAGGCTACAGGGAGCAGTGGTTCTGGGCACCAGAACTGAGCAGGAAGAGCCTCTCCTTTGCTCTCAATGCGACTTCTGCTTTCATCAGGGAGAGGTGGAAACCTAACTTGAATGTAGAGCGGTAAAAAGGGGAAATGGGGAATCAGAGGTGACGCAGTGCAAGGGAACAGTCCAAACGGGAGCATAGGGTGGGAACAAGTGGAAGGAACAGGAAGAAGTCAATGAACAACTTCAGTGCCCTTAAACCTTAGTTCAAACACACGCAAGTGGGATGGTTTCAGCGCTGGAGTGACTCAAAAAATAGGGCTAGTGTCCTTATTGATCCAGTCAGTACAGAAAGGGTACACGAGAGAGCACGTTTTTAGTACAGTCAAGAACTTTATGAGGAAGTGTCTGAATTGCAACAGCTACAGCAAGGGAAAGAACCTGTCTGTCTCAGTTCTGCCAGCCACCTCCAACCCCACATGTGACTACCACAGTTGTGTGGGGAACACGTAGACACAATGTTGTGAGCTGCTAAATATCTTTCTAGAGAGGTGTACTTACGAGTGCTTGAATCCCTATTAGTGATACTAGATGACTAGTGCAGAACTTCACTAGATAACACTAGGCAGGGCCAAATGCCCAAATACTTGGGAAGAGAAGGAGTTGTTGCCACTAGCCAGATAAATGAAGCAGGATTGCCTGTGTCAGTACAGCTTAATCCAAGTTCTCTACCAATTTAGTTACTGGTTTTGGTCTAAACTTTTTGAAGCCTTTTCTGAGGTTCAAAAAATGCATAATCCCTTTCACTTAAACTCTCACCCAGTGTTGCTACCCACTGGCTGTCAGTTTCTGACCTGTGTATCAGGCTTGGTAACTGATGGCACTTGTTCTTGTTTCAAGATTCTCTTTGTAAACCGTGTCTTTGGCTCTCTGCTTGAGACCTTCAGATCAACAAAATCTGCTGCACTATTGGACATGACTGTCTGCATGTATCCTGAGGGGAGATTCCTGGCTGTAGTAGCAATAATTTTTTGAAGCCAGAATTTCTACTTACCAGTTCCGCTGTCCAGATGAGATGAAAATTATGTGTAAAGTCAGTGGGGCAGAATTCTTATAACATTTCTGATGGATTCTGAAAAAATTGTAGTCATGTGAACTGAGCTCTTTGTGACAGAATGTTACCAATATTCTCATGTTACCAGGGAAACTTTCCACCAGCTGTTGTGTTCAGCTTTATTGGCCTTAATACCACAGAACTTCTGTGTAGAATTTTTTTTTGATGGAGGTAAAGTGGAAGGATTGCCTGAGATATATACTATATAGATAGCAGAGAGCTAATGATATACCTTAAAATTAGCAGCTATTCAACAGCTGTCTACCCAAACTGTCCCGCATGTTCACAAGGTGGGAAACATAAGTATAAATGAGTGTAAAGATCTGTCCTAGAACTGGGACCTGATCAGCATTTAAGTGGCATGGGGAACAACTAGTCCCTGCAAAACCACATCTCTGGGATCTAATCACTCATTGACACAGTGCAGTAACGTGCTCCTGTGTGGTGGGGATAAGTGCACAGTTGGTGGGGCCAACAGACACTGCTGGCCTCTAGGCAAGGTGGGAGGGGCAGGGCCAGGGCAGCCAGCCCTCTACTACCTAGACACCCCTTCCTCCTCCCCCCCGACCCTCAGAGCTGCACAGTCTGCCGTGGTACTCTGATGGCAACTTTTAAAGGCTCTGGAACGTGTGTTGATACTGCAAGAGCATTGGTGGTGGCCAGCAGCCCTGGACCCCTTTGAATCGCCAGGCCTTGAGGCAGCTGCCCCCTCTGCCTTCCTGTCCCTGGGCCTGTGCACAATATGTTGGTGCATTTGCTAACTGTGGCCTGTGTAGGTCTTGCTGACACATACTATAAATTCAGCAGCTAAGCCATGAATTTCATTCTGTGTTGCCCAATTCTCCCTATTAGGCCTTCTTGGCGCTAGGTCCTACCAGGTTGGAGTCATTAAAATCTCATTTAAATCATTGGATTTCTTAAATCATTTTCCTAATGAGGTTCATTCCCCTAGGTCTAACTATCAACATGTTGATTTGGTACTTTCTTTGCTATCAAGGAAAACATATCTTTGCACTTAAGGAATTTTGTAGTTTAACATACATGTATTCCCATCCATAATGGCTACATTTAAGACATTGTTAATGATATACTTGCTTACTACAGGCTGGATTTACAAAGGAACTTCCACGTAGCTGTGCTTCACTCTGTGGTGCCTGGCTCTGTGGTGTCTAGAAAGTCACTGGGATTCGCAATGGCCTAGGCTGCCTACACAGTACTCAAGGTGGAACAGATAGTCCATGCTGCTAGTAAGCTAATCATTCCTCGATTTAGATGGCAGTGCTCCAAAGTGTCACGTACTTGGAACAACTTTTGATGACTGAGTAAAATCTCACTATCATCCTGCCAATGGTCAGCAGATGTGCCTATAGGCTAATTTTGTGAAATCTGTGCAATTAAGAAATCTTTTAAGGTGACCCTCAAAGGAAGAGCACACACCTCAGAGTGGCTTCTTGAAGCCACGTTCCTAAATGTTTTAGCTGACTACCTTGAATGACCTCTTGTTCAGTCTCCGGAGAATCCTTGGTTCATCCCATTGCCAATAAAGACTCTTCAGCTTTAGCTTGCTCTCTATGCAAGAGCAGATGGAAGGTGAGATTTAGCATAGTGGCAGACATCTAGATCTTACCAGCTCAGTTTACCCTGGGTCACAGTAGCCTTCAAACCACCGACTGCCCATAGATGGGGGAGGGACTTACAAGTTGTCCGACTCCTGAATTCTTAATTGGCTTGTATTAAGTATATAGTCTAATCATCTAGCATAGGGGTCAACAGCCTGCGGCTCTTTAAGGATCAGTTGCAGCTCCGGGCGCTGACGCTGCTGACTCTTCTTGCAGCTCCCTGCCCTGCCACTGCTGAAATAATGGAACCAAATCTAATTGGTTTAATGGCTGGAAGGGTGACAGGAGGGATCTGGATGTTAAACCAATTCAATTTAGTTCCATTACTTTCAGCAGTGGCAGGGCAGGGAGCCATCTATGCTACAGGTGGGGGAAGTGCTAACCCTGCAGGAGAGCTGGGGTGGGGTGGCAGAGTCTGCCCCGGCTGGAGCTGACCAGCCCCACTGAGATGGAGGTGGCCACTGTGGAGGAGCAGCAGCAGCATGCTCAGCTGGAGGGAGCTCTTCAGCTGAGGCAGGTTAATCAAAGGGTTGTGAGGGAGGATGGGGCTGAGAGGGGTTAAGCCTGGGGATGGGGGTGTGGGTTTGCTGGAGGGGGTAAAGCTTGGGGATCAAGGGCAGTTTTGGGGGCTAGAGCGGGTAAAGTTTGGGGGTCAAGGTGGCAGAGTCTGGGAATGGGGAGTGTGCAATGTTGATGCAATCATTGTTCCTTCCTGCTTAAGAGCCTATCCACAGGCGCAGTATTTTCCTTGTCCTCATTTGCTCTCCAATCCAGAGGTGAATAATTTAAACTTTCTAATTGGTACAAATCTGTGTGTGTGTGTGTGTGTGTGTGTGTGTGTGTGCGCGCGCGCACGCGTGCGTGCACTTAAAATAGGGGTAACAAAGTCTGGTTTGACGTTACTTATTAAGGACCATCTCGTAGTCATATGCGTTGCGGCTCTTGAAATATTGATTTTTTTTTTGTAGCTGAACTTGGAAAAAATGGCTTTTCTTGCTATTTTGGTTGCAGACCCCTGATTTAGAGCCGTTTTATAAAAAGCTAGTGAGATTGTCTTTACTGTCCTTGTAGCACAGGACAGGTTTCTTGAAATCTTTGCACAGACACAGGAGGATCGTAATGCATACCCGGATTGATGCAACATGAATGACTTGCATGTGTGGGGTGAGGAACCCGAGAGGAAGCTGCAGCCTGTAACCTCGTGTGTTACGGAACAGTACTTTCTCACGAAGGGAGTGGATTCCAGTTAAGTCGTCATAACCAAACTCGCTTTCAGGAAGAGAGATTATAAGTCAGTGAAAAAATATTGGCAACTTTTTTTTTTTCTAAAAACAAGTTATAGTTCATCAGCTGGCTGACTAGAAAACAGGGAGGGGGAATTCATTCTCAGTTCCAGTTAAATGGAAACTTTCCAGCTGGCTTCCAGTGATGGCTTGTACGAAGAGATGTGGGTGTCGTCTTACTGGGATCTGTCCCGCTGCCTGCATAATTTCCCACATTGTCTCCCCAACACACAGTGTTTGAGGGACTTGCTTGCAGGATGTCTCAGTCCAGCACGTGCAGTAGCCTGGGTAAGGATCATTCAGTCCTTGCAGCGCATTTCCCTCTTACAGCTGGGCTTTTGCTGTAGTAATTGCAGGCAGGGAGTCTGCAAGTTGAACAATTGTTTGCACAGAGACTATTTCATTAGGATTTGAATAGCTAAGCTCTTTCCTTCCTGTCCCATGAAAGCATCTCTTTTTAACTCATCCTCCCTCCCCCTACCCCTTTTCTGTAGCCAATTTCTGCTTATTCAGAAATGCCTTCAGGGTTATTATAGAGGAAGTTTGCATAAGCAGCCTGAGACAAAATACTGTGCTGAATAGAGGAGGGCAAAGCATGAATACCTCTAGGATTTTTTTAAATGAAAATTCCCTTTTGTGGGCCATTCTCCCTGTGTAGAAAATTATATAAACCAGTAAAATGTGTGTAAAACTTACCTGCTAGGGGGCTTTTAAAGAGAGATTAAGGAGTTTTCTGCTTGTACATAGTACTTTTCCAGTTCTTTCACCTGAGTAATGCTTCCGTGTATTCTTGTGTGAATTAGCGTGGTGGAACTACAGATTCTTAAAACCTGGCGAAATTATTAATTTACAACGCAACGTGCACAGCATATTTTGAAGAAGGTTGGGTACTACATGGCTGACACATGTAAAGAAATATGATAGTCTTCTAATCAATTCTGCTGGTTATAGCCCTTTATGCTAAGTGGGAGGAGGGGGAAGGAAAATTTGACCTGTCTAGTGGGCCATGTCCCCCTTCCTGCCTAAGACTGATCTGGATCTGTGATGATGACTTCTGGCCTTGCTAAGGACTGGATGAACCACAGAGATACCTACAAGGTCGATATTCCCTTCTAGAGGTGGCTTTCCCTGCTAGCCATCCCTGGGTCAAGACTGAGGCATTCTTGTGTTCCCGCCTGACAAGGGAGGTGACGTAGTCAGGAATGGGAGGGTATGGGCGTGCTTCCTTCACGCACCCTTGACTCACTTTTTGATCTAGTTCCCTTTTCCCTAATCAGCATAATGTTAAATTACCAATTTTTCCCTTAATTTCTTGTCCACCTCCAACAATTTGCAACTTTTCCTTTAGGAGCTGCTAGGAACTCAGGCATGTGGGAGGTAGTGCAGTATAGTACAGTATATGGGGAAAACTAGTCAGCATCTGAGATCATCATGCCCCACTCTACCAGGTGCCAAGTCGCCACATCTATGAATACTCAGTGTACTCAAACACTAAATAAAAACTGATCATGGCATCGGCTTCATCATATAATGCTGGTCAAGAGTGTGTCCGGCTTGTAACTTTATGCATAAAATGCCAGGTCCTGGTTGAGATCTTAAGTTTTGCAGCCATCTGGTGGCTGTAATTCTGCCAACCCACAGGGAACAACGTTTACAATGTAGTGTTGAGGTCTATATTTTCTGTCAGAAAAAAATTAGATGAATAATCCTGTGGTCGATTTCTTAGACAAGTCACATGTTTTTCTTACTAATTAATTTTTTTAAAGGGCTTCTGCAAAAAATATACTAGGCCAAATTCTATCTGAAGTGTCTTCTGTAATTCTAGTGAAACAAATGGGATTGCACAGGTCTAAATAGATTAAAATGGAGACTTCACCTAATGCTCTAGTTCCTAATTAAACACACAGCAATTATTTGGAAACCATTTAGATGGATAAAGGCTGCAGGAGAGGTATACCAGTACTCCTGCAATTGTGGATATGTTGACAAATCTTTCTATTGTTAGCATTTTGCACTGCACTAGCAGACTTGTTTGTCTATGGCATAAGAAGCAAAGCATCATGCCCAAATAGTGTGGCTTAATTTTGTTCATAACCTATCTATGTCTCTTGTATTTAGCTCCAATTGAAATTTCAGATCACCAGTCTTAATTTTACTATGTAGTATAGGTCTATCTTTTTTGCATACTCGAGTTTCCTCAAACTAAACTTGTGTAGGACCTAACTTTCTGGAGTAGTCTCTGAACCAGATAAGGGGTTTTTGTAGGTGTTGTAGTCAAGTGTCATGAACATGAACAGCTCTCTTGAAACTGGCTAGCAGTACGGAATATAAACCATCTCTTGCACCGTGTTCTCAGAACTGAGTGTTTCATGTGAACAACTTCCTCTTGTTTTTTTGATCCCATGATTACAAAAATCTGCACTAAAAATTTCATGAGGAAGTGCAAGGCTTGTTTGCTTTAAATTAGTGGAATAACTTTAGCCACAATGTTTGCAAAGCTAAGCATGTTGTGGAAATGTAAACAAAAGCCTTTATTAGCCTTAAAGGATTAGAGTCTTTTGTACATGAAGGATGTAGAGGGCAATATATTTAGTCTTGTGTGATCTTTACCTTTATTTGTGCAGCTGGACTCAATCCAGCATTTGTGAAGGGTCTAAGCAGGACTGACTTGGTCTTATTTCTAACACAAGGGCTCTCCCAAGCAAGAAGTAATGTGCTTCCTTCCATGTTCCTCGTTACTTGCAAAGGATGGGTGCTGATTGGCACTAACTTAATATCCATTAGCACTGTACAGTTTGCTTTGTAGCTGCTACTTCAGTTACGCAAGTGTAAGCTACCCTTTGCGTTGCTATTGACAGGCTGCTGCTTGTGTTCTACCAATCACTGATGCTTTATTTATATTGAACCTTGCCTGTCTCAGGCAGGGGAGGGTGCGTGGGGAGTCACTATGGGGGAATGGTGTGAACGGGCCCTGCAGGTCTCCCCCTGCCCTGGCCAGGGACCTTGTGGCTGGAGCTGAGCCAAGCGCAGGGCTGCGGATCTCCCTGCTCCCTGGCCAGGGACTCCGGGGCTGGCTCAGCTCCGGCCACGGGGCTGTGGGTCAGCCCGTGCCCCGGCCTGGGACCCCGGGGTCGGCTCGTATTGGGGGCGGGGAGAGTTCACTCAGTGAACAGTGGTAAGTATATGCATTCCTCGTTTTAGTGAGTACTTGTAAGTAGAGTACTTGTTAAATGAGGGATGAGTGTATATGCTTATAATTCTGTCACAGTAGTAGCCCTGACCCTTCAACTTTCCTATGGATGCATTGGAATCAAAATGTTTACCTAAGTTCTAAAAAGTAAACAACATCCATGTTTTTTCCCTAGTAACCTTGCTGCTTTCTTTTTCGACCTGCCTCCTCCGTCCCCCTCTTTGGAACCCCTGACATTGTATTTGTCTCTTTCATCTCATTATGTTGTCAGTTTCTCTGGTCTTAGCAACAGAAGAGGGGAATCAATTTGGTTATCTCAAAGGAAAGCATCTGCTGTGACCAAGCAAAAATGTTGACAACTAACAGGATTTTTATAACTTAAGTAATTTATAAATGTCCATTAGCAGAAAGTGCCCCTTTTAATGAAAAATAAATCTGAATTTGTTCAAATCTGTATGTTATTTCTGGATTTTCCCTGAGCTGGAAACTCCAGAATATGATGGCAGATGGCTGTCATTTAATGTCTCGTCCTTGCTGTTTCTGCTTCTTCCTCCTAAATGAAACACAGAAATGATGAGCTAGGGTTCTGCATCACTGCAGGTGGTTCTGCCAATGAAAGCACCCTGTTCTTGTCTGGTATTTGTCCACATTTGTGAGGTTTTACTGTACATCATATGGAACTGGGGAGTCCTCAATCAGGCAGTGGAGGGAGGAAACCTAATAAATACCACAACCCAGCAAACATTGTACTGTCTCTAGGCTTTAGACCTGGACCTCAAGTGTCATGAACATGGGGTAGGGGAGGGGAAAACAGTTGGAGCTGCAGCCATCTGAGGACCAGGGCAGTTGGGGCTCGAGGCTTTACCCTCACAGCTCCGTCCCTTCATTTTCTCCCTATCCCTCCCCCAGAGGGCTTTTGCTCCAAGGATACACCCAGCAGTTCCTCTATAGCTAAATTCCGGTGTGCACCTCCCCACTCCACCTTAAAGCAGGAGTGGAGCCATGGGGGGCTCCAAACCCCAGTGCTCCCAAGTGGCAGAATATCTGGGCCCTCTTCCTGGCTCCGTGAAAGTCAAAAGCCCCAACCTTATCTGGAGCCCTGCCTCCCTGCCCCGTTACCATCACCACCATGTGGCTTAAATCCATCCTTTTTTTTCCCTCCCCAGGGTGGTGGAACATCTCAGAAGTGTGGACAGACTCAAGTCCTGAGTTGTCCATAAACTGAGGTTTTACTGTAAGGGAGAAGGTGAAATGGCCTTAACCTGTGACAATGTAATTAGAGATTACAACATCAGGAACCACTGTCTCTCCCACCCCCCCCCCCTTTTTTTTTTTAGGTCCCGTAAACACTAAATATAGCCTAGGGTTTAAGTCTATCTTCAGTATAACCCTTAGGCTGTGGCCACACTTGGCCAAACCTTTGAAATGGCCATGCAATGGCCAAATCAAAGAATACTGATAAGGCGCTGAACTGAATATTTGCGCACTTTCCACAGTGGTGCTTTGAAAGCACCACTTTTCGAGTGTGCGCAGCTTGGTGTGGCTACAAAGGGGTCCCTTTCAAGGCGCTGCAACTCACTGATCCACTTCTGTATGCTCCATTAAATCTCATTGGTTTGGAATTCAGATTCAGGAAGAAAAGGTCTTATTATCAACAGCTGCCATTTGTTAGGTGCTAACCTGGTCACTTGACAGAGGACTTTACCTCCCATTACACCTAACGGCTCTCCTTGGCCAGGACAAGTGTAACTGTTACAAAACTTTCTTTAATGAACAAGTAAAATGCTCTATTGTGTGTGGCATCCATGATTTTGATATAGGGCTGGCTAATAAACGTTATTTGATCAGTGGTCCTAAATTAATTTTTAGTGGTCTTGCAACTTTACTGGTCTGAGGATATTCAAGATAAGGTCATATGTTTTATTGGCTCAACTTCTGTTGGCAAGAGACAAGCCCTGAAGCTATTCAGCACTCTTTAGACCTTCAGCTTAACTCTTTTTCATCAACAGAAATCCAATAAAGTAAGTCCTGAAGCTTGTCTGTTTTTAAACGAGTTGTTTCCAATCAGTCCTGATCTTTCAATTGAGTTTTCTTTTTAAACCTCCAATTCTAACTTCCACACTTTATCATAGATGAATCCGACAGATATGAAAATTTTCAGGTGGTAAGAGGGGATTGAGCTCGCTCTAAGGCTTAGTGCTTATTGTGTACCCAGACTTGGTAACTTCCCTCAATTTTGAAGAGATGGGCATGTCTAGAATTACGTAAGGGTGGGGGGAAAACAAAGGTTTTAAATAACAAAAGACCTATATTGGCATGCAACCGTGTATACAAGTCTTGAACACTTGTGCTTTCTAAAAGTACACAGTTTTCCCTTATTGTCTTTTTATCTAGTCCTGTGTTTCTTAAGCAGATGTGATTTTTTTTTTTTTCAAGTGCCTCAGTATCTCCTCAAAATGTTCAAATGCATGCCTGTATCGGCTGGATCGCTTTGGTGGCCGGCCAGCCTTGGTATTGTGTGTGAATAGACGTTACATGAAGTATAGTTTGCAAACCAAACTAACTGTAGGGTAGCAGGGCTTTTGTAAATATTCAGCAGGACTAGGTACTGTGGCCAAGTTGGTCTGTGGGTTTTAGAGAACTGGTTATGCCCAATGAAAGGTATTTTCAGAGTTGTTGCTACCTTGATGCTGGCAGTGATGGTCAAACTTCAAATGCTAATATTTCTAGAGGGGAGTTGGGGTAGGAGCAGTCATGAGAATGCCACCTGGTGGCAATGAATAGCAGTCCATGAAGCTCTGTATTTCATTTGGCAATGCAGTGCAATCTTTCTGTGAAATAAGCATAAATGTTCTAGTTTACAATGAGTGAAATTAAACTTGTAAAGATTTCCCTTGTTTTTTTTTCCCCAGCATGACTTCCCTTCTTCCAAACCTTGGAGCTCTTCTGTCTGTTGAAAGCTGCATGTTAACCTTGCATCTAAAACCAAAACTGTCTAAGGACTGAAGAGTAAACTGTGTATCAACTTCTCTCTCAGGATTACAACCCTAATGTCCACTCACTCTGCCTAAGGTGGAGAGTCAATCAGTTATTGGAACTGAGAGCATGAATAAATTGCTGTGCTCTTCTATTCATCTGTAACCTAAGCAACAGGGCCAATTCCTCATACAATAAATTTTGTTTTTATTTTCCAGGAGTAATGGAAGACTTTGTCATGTTCCTTGTTTTCATGTCACATGACTCAAACACTAAGTGCAGCTCGTCTTTGAGTAGCGGTGTTTGACATAGTCTGATGCAAAAATCTGACCCTTAGTTAACATTGCCAGTAATACTGATTTCTCTCTCTCCAGGCTGAATTGAAATTCTGAAAGCACCCCCTCCAGTAAGGGTCTCACGGCTGGACACTGGCTGCAAGCTATCTAAAAGATTACCTAAAAAAAGGGGGTTAGATGAAAGGATGATCTAATAGTACACCCTCTGCACCCCTGGGATTACTCTGGTTTCACTTCTTGGTACACAGATATGCCAGATTTGTTCCCTCAGTCTTATATTTAGACCTGTTACCTTTTTTTAAGAACTCATTGCTAGTGTCTAAGCCCAATTACCAATCTAGATGGAAAATGCAAATTCTTCAAGCCACAGTTCACTTGGTACAGTTTCTCGGAAGAGATTTTGGCCACCGGGGTTTCTGAACGTGTGTATGACCTCCTCTTTTGATGTCCCTTCACAGGGCCACGATGGGCATCCTGGAATATTGGTGTGTTCATTTGTATTCGCTGCGCTGGGATCCACCGGAATCTAGGAGTTCACATATCCCGAGTGAAATCTGTCAATCTTGACCAGTGGACCCAAGAACAGATACAAGTAAAAATGGGGTTGGACCATATAACGTGATTAGAACTGTTCCTCTGGCAGGATGAGATTCAGTAAATGTGTTAAACTACCTGAGAGTCCAGTGGAGGGAGAGTGAAACAATAGGAAGACTTATTTAAAATGACCATAAAGTTTTCTTCCCTATACAGTTAGAAAACAAAACACGGCTAGCTCTATGATGAGCTGACCAATTAAAATCAATGGCCTGTTGGGACTGTGACAGACGTCCCCGAGTTAAAAACGGGCTCTGGTTGTATTGATGCAACGTTTGTCTGAAACAAATAACTGCTTAGATAAGCGTGGACGTGTTGCTGACTGCGCCTCGCCTACTCTGGGCCGTATAGAATGGGAGATCAGTGCCCAAATTAGCACAATGCTCAGCAACCTTGAGCACTTTGTGGTGCACTGTAGCACTCGTTATAACTTCATAGCACACCCCATGTATAACAAACCCAATCCCCTCTCCCTCCCCCAGAGCCAGGCGCCCCCACCTCCACTAAACTCAATGCCAGTGACTCGCCAGCGCCACGCCACGTGCTTCTCCCACCAAGCAGCGGGGCACATATGCAGAGGGGCAGGTGGCACTCCCAACGCACAGCTCCTAGGCGCATTGAGCACAGCATCGTGACATGCTGGTGTGCTCTGGCACATCGGTTGCAGAGCTCTGCTCTTGCACAGACACAGCCTCCTGTGATCGGGTGTCATGTTTGATCAGCCCTGCAGGGTGGCAACACCTGCTGCGGTAAAATCCTCTGATTTCCATCTCTCATTCTCACTCAACTCTAGCACTGATAATTCTCTGGTCTTACAGCTAGTTTCCCTTTAATTGGGATCTCAAAGCTTATTTGTAAGACATTATAATGCCACATCTATTAAGGCGTCCCACCTAGAAAGACTGACTAAAGGGAAGACTGCTGTGTAATTACCACCCAGCAGACAAATAACTAAAGAGCGGGAGGTAAGTCAGGCACGACCCTACTGTATAAAAGGGTGTAAACACTGATGAGGGAGAGCTCCATAGGGTGGAACTAGAGCAATGGCAGGGAATTAAGGGAAGGAGGAGTGTAGGCTGGCTATTGGGGAAAGTTTTCCGTAACTCAAACCTGACTGGTATAATCTTGCAAAGAAAATGGTGATTTGGAATGGAAAAACAATGTGCCATGGGGACCAGCCCTTCATGGGTCAGAGTATATGCTGTCTGGCTTCATGGGATTTTCCTTTCTGTATGTTCTGAGTATGAAATTCCCCCAAGGATTAAAGAGAGTCCCTCATGCTCCTCCTGTGCCATATAGCTTCATGCTCTCTAGCTGCTCCGAAGTTTAGGACGCGGTTTATTCCAGTTAAGTGTTGTTAAGCTCTCTAAATATTTGGGTTTTCAGTGTGCCACAAAGGCACAGAACAAGCTTCAAATAACTGTTCTTAAATAAATACTTCTGCTAGCTTAACAGAGGTGCTTAAGGCTCTGGGAGGGTGGCATTGCACCACAGGTATGTGTGATAGAACTTTTGTATGCCGAAACAAATGGTCTCTCTTTTGTGCATTGCAGTGTATGCAGGAGATGGGAAATGGAAAGGCAAATCGTCTCTATGAAGCTTACTTGCCAGAAACCTTCAGGCGGCCTCAGACAGACCAGCATCCTTTTTCCCTGATGCTTGGAGATATAGAAGACTTTTTTTTTTTTTTTAAAAGGCAACTGCCCTTCTCATAAAGACTTGTGGCTGATTTTTTTTTTTTTTTTTTTTTTTTTTTTTTTTTTTGTGCTTGAGTGTCAGCCATGAAAACAGGTTTCTAGCTAGGCCCCCTCTGTGCAAGGTTTCAGATTTGTTTCATTGCTCCTGGAAGAGTTCTGAATCATCCTTGTTAAGCTCTGTGGAGTATAAGAATTAAGTAAAGCCAGTCTGTTTACAGCCTGAAGCCCTTGCGTGGGATATGCATTGTTGTTTTGCTAACATCTCAAGGGCTGACATTCAAAAGCCCCAGGCACTCTGAAACCCTATTGATTCCTGTGAATGGCCAGTGGAGCTGTTTCATGGCTGTGCTGACTTCCAGGCTGGAGCTTGGGCTTGGGACCCTCCCTCTTTGCAGAGTCCTTGATCCTGAACTCCAGCCTGAGCCTGGAAGTTGATAAAGCCCTGCAAGCCCAAGTCAGTTGTGGTTTTTCTTTGCTATGCAGACGTACCCTCAGATACATGGGATCCCATATATCGGAATGACTAGTGTCAATACTATGTACAGCTTCCACTTTTGAGTCATTCATCCTTAACCAGCCTCTTGCAGAGCCGTGGAGGTCTTTATCAGAGAGAAATATGAGAAGAAGAAATATATGGATCGAAGCCTTGACATTAATGCACTCAGGGTTAGTCTCTCATTCTTAAGAACTTGGGTAGAAGATATGTCAAACTTGTAAATGCTGTGCCCATATCTGTCTAATTCAGAATTCACTTCAAATATATTGCATCACCACAAAACCGTCAAATGTACAGGTCTGGACATCAAGACTTATTTGTCAACCTTCAGCTGAGTAAACAGTATTTTCAATAGGGTCAGACCTTTTTGAATTCTCTTGTGTTGTGAATTGTTTTACCTATTTGGAACTCAATCCCTGCTCTTGGAGAATAAATATCTCCTGACTATTCTGCAGTTGTGTTCTCTGTTACAGATCAAAATTACCATGGGTACGCTTGACAAAACCGGTTATAAAATGTTAAATGAAACACTGGGAAAATTGATTTGGTGGATAAGAGGAGATATTTATAAGCCAAAGTACAGTTTGAACCTCTCTAGTCCAGCACTCTCTTGCTGGTCTAGCAACATCCGTGGTGTGTCCTGATGTTAGTGAGCCAGATGTCAACTTATCGTAGATGTGGCCAAGTTTCCTGCAGTCCCATAAAATTTGTTTACAGCTACCAGTCCTGGCTCTGTGTTCTGTGCTGTTGTTTAGATATAATTTATGCCTGAATGTCTTCTAAGAGCCCAGTAAGCAGTGGGAGTGTTAGTAATGCTGCTAGACAATACTGACATTCTGTGGTTCAGCAAATTCTCTGATTTAGCGCTGGTCATGTCCTGAGGGTTCTGGACTAGAGAAGTTCAGCTTTTACAGTAATCTCATTCATATGCAGCAGCCCCAGGACCAGGAGGTTGCCACATTTATTATCCAGAATATTTGAAGAGACACAACTAGTAATGGATAGCACTGAAGAAAACCAAGATTAGATATTTAAGAAACAAATGTATATAGAGTACTTTATTTACCAACAGTACACAATACTACTGTAAACTTACATTGTGTTTGTATTTACTTTCAGTATACTGTACTTATTGAAAACTTAACTAAAAGTTACCTATGGTGAAAATACTGGTTATCTGAGAGTTCCAGATGATAGAATGCCAGATATGAAAGAGTTTACTGTAGTTACTTAGTGAAAAGCAGAAGCTCATGTCGTGAAGGGTGCAGTTGAGTGCAGACTTGCTTGGAAATGCTAGAATTCTATGTTTGTTTTAACTTTCCTAATGCTATGTCCCGATCTTTGACCCTTACTTCTGTTTAATTCTTTGTACAGAAAGAAAAAGATGATAAATGGAAAAGGAATAGTGAGTCAGCATCAGAGAAGAAACTAGAACCCATTATCTTCGAGAAGGTAAAAATGGTAAGGCAAAAAGTACTTGTATGGGATCAGTTGTAGAGGTCTATCTGGAGAGGTGCAAGCATTTTCTTTTCAAGTGTAGTAGAGGTGGTACAGCTTACTATGGAATCATAAGATTTCTCTGGGTCTCATCCTATTATGCAGTTAATGCACTGAATCTCACTGGGGTTCTGCATATTCCTGCCTTCTCTGTAACAGGCCAATACCAGGTGATTACAAAGTGTGCTCATCTTAGAGAGGTGTGTTCATCCTCCCACCACTATTTACAGATAGCTGTTAATCCCAGTTGCCATTTCAGTATGTTCTCCAACCATAGCTGTTTGTCTGCTCGTTCCCATTCTTGTCTTGTCAGACTAGTGACTGTAGCCCTATGGTGATACCTTTAGAATCCTAATTTCACAGTAAGAAATGAGTAATTTTGTGGCCGTTAGTTTCTTCTGTATCAGTTTACTTGGTGGAAAACAAGGAAATCCTTGTTTTTATGCCATTCCTCTGCACCCCCATTGTTACCAACAATAAGGCTAGTAGATTCTGGCTCCCTTCTTTACAGTAAATGCATGTGCCATCTAATTTCATGCAACCCTGCAATGACTTTTTCCAAGGAGCCCAGTCTTACTCTTCTTCTATCTGGCTAAATGCATTTTACTTGCTGTGAAACTAATTTGTAAAGTGGCTCTTGGTGTACCACAAACTGCTTATTTTGAGGTTAAAACTTACACGTTTATTCAGTAGTGGAAACTGAAAGCACACAGACTAATCCTTTTCCCAGTAGGATAAATGCTCCTCCAATTGCCTTTTAACACTACTGTTGCAATTACTTTGAGGGCAAAGGCAAACACAATAAGAACAAGTACAAAAATAAGTCCTGTGGCACCTTATAGACCAACAGATATATTTTGGAGCATAAGCTTTCATGGGCAAAGACCCCTTTCTGATGAATTAGGTCTTTGACGCATCTGATGAAGCGGGTCTTCGCCCGCGAAATTTTATTCTCCAAAATATCTGTTAGTCTGTAAGGTGCCACAGGACTTCTTGGTGTTTTTGTGGATACAAACTAACATGGCTGCTCCTTTGCTACTTAACAAGCAAGTGTTCAGACTCCTTCTTGGGCTTTCTGTCCTGATGCTGGCTTGCTCTTCAGTGAAAATTCCTGCCAGTTGTACGTAAGTCTCAGAAAATACAGTTTGCATGAGCATAGCTGGAGTGTGGGTTATCAGTTGAAGTCCAGAGTGGGTCCTGGGCAAGAGTTCACAAATATGTAGGTTTCTTAGCAAGATAAGCTGCCTGTGTTGACTGTCCTTCCCATTAACTACAGGGAAAGCAAGATGGTGCTGCAGAGTTTGAGACAGGATTTTGAAGAGAGTGCTAGTGTTTATACTAATCCCTATTGTACCAGAATAATTTTATGATCCTGCTCAGGGCCTTTGGAAGATACTTCATATGTCAGCATGCAAACCTTGATATTACAAGTCTTATCTGGTAATAGTTTAGAGCAGAAGGGGCAAATATTGGGAAGCTTTAAGTTCCATTCTGCTAAAATCTATGTGAAATGCATAAAGTCTGTGGGATTCTGAGCTGTCTGCACACAGCTGGGTCAGGATCTCTGTCCGCAGTGGTTAGAGATACAACCCTAGGTGTAGCTAATTATTTTTGTCTTGCTTGTTTTTGTTAGGCTTTGCTTGAGTGTGGCAGAAGAAATATCCAGTTTAAGATACAGGCACAGCACTCTTAAATTCCTTTACTTACTTTCTGAGAAACTGAGTATGATTTACCATTGCTTTGACTTCATTCTTCAAAGTGTATAATGGTGCTGATTTGAACTGGATCAATGCAGCCATAATTCAAGCATGGAATCCTTATCCTTTCCCTTGTGACAAAGGTTAAGTAGAAGGTTTGAACCACTGCCAGATTCCTGGGTTTTAATTTTTTTTTTTTTTAAAGCCACAAAAGAAAGATGAAGTGCAACCACCAAGGAAGAGTCCCCCTAAATCTGCTGAACCTGTAATGGACCTGCTAGGACTTGGTAAGAGAGTCTGCTTTGGAGCTATCTGAAAAGACCATGCAATATTTAAATGTGGTGCTTATAAGTAGATGACAGCTGCTAAAGTTCAGAAACCTTTGGGATGTGTGCTAATGTAAAAAGACAATCTAAATTACACTCTCCTCTCGCCAAAAAGAACCAACCTCCTTTTGGAAGGAAATGGCCTCTGGGGTCAGAGAGCAAGTATGTAATGAAGCAAGCAGTCTCCGGATTAGAGCAGCCTTAAAGCTTCCGAAGATGAAGAGACTTTCTAACTTGGGCTGGCTGAAGTTAGAAATCTTACCAAACCACCAGACCTCGCCTGGCCCTGCATGCTGCTCAGAGCAACTGGCTGAGGCCATGTGCATCTGTGAACACTTCGAGCCCGGGGGGCGGGAGAGGAATGTGGAGAGAGGCTCTGGGTGCTGCTTCTCCTCCCAGCACAATCTTGCAGCTCCCACTGGCTTGAAACCGGCCAATGGGAGCCACCCGTTTGAAGAATAGGCTGTGCACGAAGTACCCACCCCCCACATGTGGAAGTAGATGACTGCTGCACCTTTTCCCGGCTGCTTTGCATTTCATAGAAGAGTAGCGGTAGCTCTGCATACAGTAGTAGGCTTTTGGTATGGAAAGGAATTTTACTATAACCTCCATTGGGTAGAGAAGCAAAGCAGAGACAAGCAGCTTGAGTCACATAGGACTCACCCTTATCACTAAGCCTTACCTGAGTTAGCAGGAAGGCTGTCTAGCCAGCCAGAAGAGCTGTTGAACCTTTGTCTCCTTCAGATGCTCCTGTGACCAGTTCGATCCCAAATGGTAGACCCAGCAGCAGTTTAGAGAAGGATCTAGATCTCTTTGGTTCTGTGGATTCTAACTCTGTCTCTGACTCAAGGAAGGTGAGTCGTGCAGTAATGGACTTCTCCAAACACTGCTAGGTCTTGCATGTTTTCATCCTCATCGTCACTTGTCTCCCCTCAGATCGCTGGCTCTATGCCAACAGCTGGAAGTGCTGGGTCTGTTCCTGAAAACCTCAACCTGTTTCCTGAGCCAGGAAGTAAAGTGGAGGAAACCGGAAAGAAACAGCTCTCTAAAGACTCCATCCTTTCCCTGTATGGTTCTCAGACACCCCAGATGCCTGCCCAAGGTACTGCTTGTCATGGGGCAGGTGGGATTATGCTTGTGCTGCTGATTCGGGTGATCTGAGGGCAGTAAACTGATTGCTTCTAGTGCAATCTCTTTGGATTAATGTGAGGCCTGTTATTTAGGGCAGGAGTTCCTTGGGAAATTAGTTTTTCATCTGGGGTGTAAACTGTACAATACATGGGCTGGTTCTGGTCTGCCCTGTGATTTATGTAGGTTGCAGAATGTAGTCAGACTGTGCAGATTCTAAGATCTCGTTTATAAAATAAAAATCTTCTCGCCCTCATGATTGTAAAGAAAACATTTCAAATTTGAGCCAATGCAGTGATATCTTCAGGCCTTGTCAACTCTACTTCATTGCCAGCATTAACTATGTACGTGCTGATCCTTTCCCATTCCCTCCACTAAAAGTGCCTGAGGGACCCGCAACAGGGAATTGTGTGTTTTTAGGGAAGGAAATCAGAACAAGATAGAAGATGAGCAGGAAATTCACAGAAGGAAGAGAGACACACCCAGGCAGATGGTGCAAGGGCTTTAAAGAGAAACGTATTTCTCACTGATCCTTACTGAATGAAATAAGGTTCTGAATAATAACTAACTCCAAGTTTTTAGTACAGGTCCCTTGATCTGCTTGCAGACTTGCCATTGACAATACAAAGTTCTTCTGTGGATTGAAAGTAATGCGTAGACCCTACTTACTCGCCTGTCCAGGCATAGTAATGACCATGGAAATCTGTCCTGTCCTCCAAGAAGACCTGATGCCCTATTCTTGATATTGGCATTTCAAATGCGCGTGTTGTCTTCCTTGGTTTCGCATGGATACTGTTATGGAGTGACAATACTGCTATTGCAATTGGACACCCGAGAGCTAGCAAGAGGAGCCTTTTTGTCCACTGATGCCCTTTCCTCCCGTGACATTACATCTTCCAGTCCTTGATTTTTATTCATCCCGATTTGCATGCTTTAATACCCTGTCGCAAGAATTGCCGATTTCGTGGGAGAGGACAGGGGTTATATTTGGATCCGGCTGGTGCCCTGCTCCTTACTAGGGAGTTATGGTGATCTGAGGAACACGTCCCAGAGACTGAATATATTGCATCTACACTGCATTGGTCAATGTTCTACAAACTGGAGTGCGAGCTCAGCTCCAGTAGCACTAGGCCAGCCCTATATTTCTTTTAAAAGGACCTATTTCAATCATTGCAATACCCAAGAAGAGTGTGGCACTGCTGCTCAGCTACTATTTAGACAGGTGGTGTGTCAGCCAAATCCAAGTTTCCTAAACATCAGTGTTCATAGTGGTTTTTTATTCCCTTAGCCACTTACCTTCTTGCCCTATTCCAGGAGCAATGTTCATGGCCCCAGCTCAGATGGCATATCCTGCGGCATACCCTGGCTTTCCAGGTGTCACCCCACCCAGCAGCATGATTGGAGGCATGATGGCTCCCCCTGTAGGAATGATGGCACAACCAGGAGCTCCAGGGATGGTAACCCCCGTGGCTATACCAGCGGGTTATGTGGGCAGTGTGCCGACAGCTGTCCTGGGCATCCCCAATGGAATGATGGCAGCACAGCAGGCTGGCTATGTTGCTGGCATGGCAGCGGTACCACAGCCGGTGTATGGCGTGCAGCCAGCTCAGCAACTTCAGTGGAATATTGCGCAGGTGAGAGGGATTTGTTCCTGCTTGTGACCTGGTGCTGCTCAGATTAATGAACCAGGCTAATATTTATCCAGGGTGTCAAGACTCCTAAGCCCCCTCATGTTCATGCGTCGTGTCCTCCTTAGCATCATAGTGTTCTGTCATGCTCCCGCTTGCAAAACTATTGTGTATTTCAGTGACCACACACCAGACCTCAGAACTGAACTTAAATATACGCCATGGCAGAGCTCTGTAATCTAGCCCAGGGCTGGAAAGAGGATTGTTGAATGAGCAGGCTGATTTGCTGCCATTGGAAAGCTTGCGCACTTCTCAGCTGTGCCTTGCGGGTCTCTAGTATGCACTAATGTTTATTCCATAACTACCAGGTCATCCAGAATTGTAAAGGAGGGAGCGGACTTCGAGTGACTCATCCTGGATGCTAACGCTCTAAGCTTCATTGCATGGGTTACATCTGACTTCTTAATTTGGCAGGGTGTGATGCTTTGTACAGACAAGGCTCCAGGATACAGAGAAACGAGACCATTGCCATCTTTGGCCTTTTGTTCTAGCAAACTGTATTAGATTGAGCTGCCACTTCTTATAAAAGTCTCTTGCTGGAGATTGGGTCTAGCAGCATAACAGCTGACTTCTTACCTTCCGTTGGTTATGCTGCTTTCCCTGTTCTAAGGCTTGGCTCCAGCAAAGCAGTCCAGCACGTATGTAATATGAAGAATGTGCCTGAGTCCCATAGGAATCAGTAGGACTATCCCATGCGCTGTACTTTCAGCACATATCACGTGCTTTTCTGGCCTGGGGCCTAGATTTTTTTTTTTTTTCTGCTGTGTGTTAGAACAGTTTCCCTGACCCAGCTTGTTTCCTTTCCTCCTCAGATGACCCAGCAGATGGCTGGGATGAACTTTTATGGAGCTAATGGCATGATGGGATTTGGACAGTCAATGAGTGGAGGAAGTGCCCAGGGAACCAATCAAACCGTCAGCTCTCAGATGTGGAAATAACCTTCCTCCTCCCCAATATTATGACAACTCTTTTGCCTTTTGTTCTGTTTTAAAACTGCTCCACGAGACATTCAGGGTTTGTCTCTGTCTCTGTTCAGCCTGAATCTGTTTTCCCCAGAACTGGGACCCATCTTTTCCTTTTTGCTGCCAAAGCCACAGGGAAACCTCGCTGATCAGAACACCACGTTCAGCTCCTCTGCATTCAGCACAGTGAAATGCAAATGCTCTTGGGGGTAGATTCTCCCCCAGCTTCCACTCATGCTGCTGGGATATGTGTGCCTCCATAGGAAGACCTTCTATCTCAGGGGAGGGATGACGGAGGTAGTTGTGAATTACAATTCAGGCGTTTGGGGAAGTGGATTTAAATAAAATTTGTGGTACTGGTGGGCCTTTGTTTGATTAACGAAAGACCTTGCCTGGTGTTAAGGAAATGGATTTTAATCCAACCTAAACCATTCCCACCTCTGTTCTTCTTTCGCTGTGCCATTATTCAAAGCTGAGGCCTCCCTGTGCTTGGCTCGTCAGTCTTCATTGGAACCAAAGTCATGTTGAAGGCCCCTCTTGTGAACAGACCGGAGTCTGGCACAGGATGGGGCGCATGCTGTTTGGAATGTGAAATTTGCACTTCTTCCAAGGTGGTGCTTTCTGTCTAATCTGTGGTGTTGATGTAATTTAAAACAAACCAAAAAAGAAGGAAAAAAAAATCCAACCCTTTTAATGAACTAACCAAGGTAAATTTAATTTATAGAGGGCCAAGAAGCATCACAAGTCTTTCTTATGCTTTTAAAATGACCCTGGCATTCTAATTTATACTTTTTTCATATGTTTTTGTTCTTGTGTAGTCCCTATCCCCAGCTTTCTCTTGGCATTCTGATACTGCGGTATAAAAGGGAGGTAGGTGATGGGGAAGCAGGTTTTTCTTGTCCTTCACAGCCACCTCACTAGAAAACATCCACTCAAAAGATTTCATTGACGTGAGCAGAAAAGTGAAACGTACCTGGTTTACTTTATCCTGTGTATATGTAAATTCCTTAATAAAATACTGCAGTGACACGTCAGCTGTTCTCATATTCTTGTTTTTCTTAAATATTTCATTTGGAATCTGTCAAATTGCGAGTGATAAAATGAGTTAATCACCTCTGGGTATGGTGGTTCAGATCCTTAATTAAATGTTTGCTTTCCACTTGGTCCACAGTAGTAGGACTATGTCCACTTTCTTAGACAAAAGTACCACTCTAGCCCAGGATTCTGTGGGTTTGTTTACATGCAATGTTGTACTAGTTCAACTAACAAAGCAAAAAGTGTATGAACTGAGTTAATTGTAAGTCACTTTTAGCTAAACTAATAACAGAGAGGAAGTCGTGCTAGTCTATACACTATCAAAACAAAAAGCACTCTAGTAGCACTTCAAAGACTAGCAAAATAGTTTATTAGGTGAGCTTTCCTGGGACAGACCCACTTCTTCAGACCATAGCCAGACCAGAACAGACTCAATATTTAAGGCACAGAGAACCAAAAACAGTAAGCAAGCAGGACAAATCAGAAAAAGATAATCAAGGTGAGCAAATCAGAGAGTGGAGGGGTGGGGGGGAAGGTCAAGAATTAGATTGAGCCAAGTATGCAGACGAGCCCCTATAGTGACTCAAAGTTCCCATCACGATTTAAACCATGTGTTAATGTGCTGAATTTGAATATAAAAGCCAGCTTGGCTGTTTCCCTTTCCAGAACAGTGTGATGATAATTCTTCAGTAACGCACATACCTTTAGCTCATTGACAGAATGTCCCATTCCATTAAAATGTTGACTAACTGGTTTGTGGATCTGGAGTGTTTTGATGCCTGTTTTGTGCCCATTGACCCTTTGTCTAAGGGAGTTAGAAGTCTGTCCAATATCCAAAGCATCTGGGCATTGTTGGCACATGATGGCATATATGATGTTAGTAGAGGAGCATGAGAAAGTGCCTGTGATTCTGAGAGTAACCTGGTTAGGTGCAGTGATGGTATTTCCAGAGAAGATATGTGGACAAAGCTGGCAGCAGGCTCTGTTGCAGGGAAAGGTTCTAGGACTGGTGTTCCTGGAGGTAGACACTATGGCTGTTAGGATCTTCATGAGGTTGGGAGGTTGTCTGTAGCAGAGAACAGGCATGTCACCCAGGGCCTTCTGGAGTGTGGCATCCTGATTATCCGTAATCAGGATTATCCTTACTGTTTTTTGGTTCTCTGTGCCTTAAATATTGAGTTTGTTCTGGTCTGGCTATGGTCTGAAGAAGTGGGTCTGTCCCAGGAAAGCTCACCTAATAAACTATTTTGCTAGTCTTTAAAGTGCTACTTGACTGCTTTTTGTTTTGATAGCGTATAGACTAGCACGGCTTCCTCTCTTATTAGTTTAACTAAAAGTGACTTACAATTAACTGAGTTCATACAGTGAGCCTACCTGGTTTTCCAAAATTTGTCTACCTTAACTAAACCTGTGTACGTAGCAAGGCAAATAAAACTTAAGCACTGTTCCCACTGGCATGCAACAGTCCTAACTGTCAGGGTTACAGTGCTGTGACCAGATGCAAATTAGATCTTTTGTTTACATCTCTGCTCAGTTTCCCGTGAGTTGTGTCTTTTGCTAGTTAAATTAACACACTAAATTTGCAGAATGTCGTCTTGTATTTTTGTTGGCAAGTCGTTGCAGAGTCATGGATAATGCATGCACTCCTGTTGTGGGGAAATGCCCTTGTTCTGGAATACTTCATAGGAAAACCTCCTGAACTAATAATTTTAATGAAGTTGGAAAAGGCAGGATGTCAAATACTCTGCATCTAGGAAGTGGCAGATGGAGAATGTGTGTATCATCTACTTTGGCTAAGAGTTGCTGATTCTGCATTTAAGTCAACTGCATCTAAATGCAGGATATACATTTTTTAAATGAAAAACACCTGAAATTTAGACAGTTTCTACAGAAGCAGAGCATGGCACAGTTCCTGTTCCGGTGGCATAAGGCATGTGGAAAATGAGCAATAAAGGAGATAAAAAATTTAAAATATAGTGAAGGCAAATTCTTGTCCTTTAGCCTGTAGTACAAGAACCAAAGGGTCACTTAACCTAAAATACATAGCAGATAGGAAAGGAAATACTTGTCTGGGACATAATAATAAAGGCAAATCCCTTAAGAATATGCATTTATTTTAGATGAGAACTTCAAGTGGTTTCAGTTCTCATGGTCAGGTAGCACGCTGATGCAGTGGTTGGCTTGGAAGAAATCTACCTCATCTACTGTTAACCTCTTGCATGTGGTATCTTTCCCATTCCTCTAGAGCAATGGTTTTCAAAACCTGGCACTGTGCTGCGGCACGCTGGGTGCCCTGAGAACTGTCCAAGTGTGCCATGAAATTTCATCAATTTCCCCTTGCTGTGGTTCTCTGCAGAGCAGGGCTGGGGCTTAATCAGCAAGGCTGGCTAAGTCCCAGCTGGCACGGGGTTCATCAGTTTCCTGCTCTTCCCAACAGTGGCTCTTTGCAGACCCATGGTGAGGGGAAACGCTGACCCCACAGGACTCCATTTGTGCCATCAGGCACCTGAAATGCTGCTTCCTAGTCCAAATGAGTTGGCAGGGTGCCTGCCCCCCAACTCCCTGCTGTGGTAAGAGGGAGAGCAGGGGCCTGTTGGAACTGGGACAGAGTTTAAATGCCACATCCCAGCTCCAATATGCTGGCAGGGAAGGGGAGCTGCTTTCCAGAGGTTACTCATTTATTCAACATCCCTAGCATGGTGTTGAGCAGATTTTGAAAATGTCTGTGCTCGCTGGCAAAGGTGGTATATTCTGTGGTGGATTTGAAACATGAATGCCTTGGTCCTTGTTCAGCTGGTTGTACACACTACGATGTTCCACTCTGAGTGTAACCCCAGTAAATGTGATGTGTTTGAGCAATCGGTTCAGCTGAAAGGTAGGTTTGCCATAGAATTGTTTCTCTTTGGAGCGTGCCGTTACTGAAAATGTTGGGAACCGCTGCTCTAGAGTATTTTCTGCCATCTCAGTTGGGAGGTGAATGGTATAGCATATCAGGCATTGTTTCCTTTTCCTGTGAACTGTGGCCATTAAATTTGCATCAAATGGTAGTGATCTTTCAAAAATGGCAATAACAAATCTCTCATATGGGTATCTAAACTGAGAGGTTTTTTTTTTCCTCCAGTCTTGCTGCATTCAGATTATTCATGAATCTAACACATAGCCTCTTGCGCGTGACTGGAGATCAAAAGCTAAGGGGTTTTCCTGCATCAAACATTCTGCAGCCCACACGCAGGTGAAGCAAACAAGTTTTCAAACTGGCTTTTAATCATCTTTACTTGCTGCCCAAATACTGTACATGCAGGTACAAGCCAATGAAGAATGTGAACATTTCATTTTTTGTTTCTTCTTGGAAAATTGGCTAAGAATATCTTACAAAATAACATGCACCCTCCCATCCATCAGTCCTGCTGCATATAAACCACAAAAAATACAAGAGTTTTACATTAGGAAAGACCACACACATATAAAACATTACATAGCACAAGTATAAAATTGCCATTTGCTTTTTTTATAATCTACAACCTTTCTTGATAACCCATCACAGGCCCATCCCCTGGTCTTGCACAATGGAATTGGGGTTAAAATATTCTAATTCACCCCCTTTTGTGAGTTCATTTTAATACAAAGTTGCAGATTAGTTATGAATCTGTCATTAAGACAAAGCTTATTTCAAAACTATAAAACCAATAAGGAATTAACTTCATCAAGAACACCCCCACCCCCAAACTGGTTGCCTAATTATCTGATACTAGAAAGAGTTGTTTCCTATTAAATTAGTCATCTTAGCACTGAAGAGGAGCAGCTGGTTCTGTTAGACTGCATACCTGTTCTGACTTTCAGATGCAAAATAGGGGGTTGCTTTATGCTATTTGCCACTTCATCTTCAAGAAAGATGCCTACTTTTAAAAAGCCGTACTGTACTTAAATCATGGCTAATGGGAATTTTAAAGCCTGTCTAATCTCTTATGCTATGGATACCAATTCCAGGTGGACCATCCTCCCTTTAATTACCACACTGAATTCAGGAGATGCTGTTTGAAATGTTCTTTATATAATGCTCATATGGGTGGCCATGAGCCAAACCATCTGTTTAAAACAGATGCAGTGTAGGTTTAGATACATCTGAATGTTAGGCAATTATTTTTCCCCCCCACCTGAAAACCAAACTGGCTTTTGTTGTTTAATTTCCTAAAGCAATGATTAGCTGTATGAGCAGGGCTCCTAAAGATTGCAGTAGAAAGTTGCGGGGGAGATTCTCTGACCTTGTCTCCACTATGCAGAGACGCATCCACTCCCAACTCCAGCAGCAGTTGATCTACCAGCTATTGATTTATTACATCTCCTGTAGAAGTGATAAAGCTTTCTGAAAAGCACCTTCCCAAAAGTACCTTGATAACTGAGAAATGTCTCATTGACAGCCGAGAGGATTGGTGCTCCTAGGTGATGTAGGTGCCAAACAGGCAGTAGAAGCATAATTACCTATTGGGAGAGCTGAACCGTAGGTACCTCTGAAAACTTCACCCTCTGTTTAAATGCTGTAGCATTAAACTAACCAGACTTCAGACTTCCTGTAATTCCACACTAGAGCTAAGATGCTACTCTACCAACCCTCACCTGGTGGAGGCAGGTTTTTATAGTAGAGCTATAAACTCCAGCCATTAATGACAGACTCTTGGGTGCTGGGCACAGCTGTTGTGCTCCATGTGCTTTGTTCTAGTCAAGAATTGGTTTGAAGTGGGGAGTAGGACATGATGGGGGAAATCTATTTAGCGTTAACTGCATGAAAAGTTCAAGCCCTTTATTAAGAAAACAAGGCCACCAACATCAAAGTGCTAACAATCGAGAGGCATCCGATGCCAGAATTCCTGGCCAGTCAGTTACAAATGAGGAAATGAAGATGCCGTCTCTGGCATCTGAACATTTGCTTCAAGATCCTTGCTATAAACATCAGGACAAAAAAAACTTCCTTTCTAGCAAGTGCTTGGAAGTCTAGTCAATAGCCAGTTTTGACTTTCTGATCTCAGTGAAAACAGAGGCATCCTCTCCATCTGCATTAAATACAAATACTGCAATGAGGAAACAAAGTCTTAATGAAGCCCTCCCTTCGCAGTAGCTACTTGTGCCTTCTGCTTTCACATGGCTGCCATACAGACTTCACTGCTAGCTCTTGTTTATTTTGTGGGATTTTTTTTTTTTTTTGGGAAGGACCTAGGCAGAGAAGCAGTCTAACATCCTGGTCTGCCCAGTTAAGCAGCAGCCTCCTTGACAAGATACAGGTTAGTTACACCTTTTAGAGGTGCCAGGACAGGTGAAAGAACATAAAGCCAATTTTGCAGTGATGGTGTACTATCTTGCTGACTTCTAACAGAAACCTTCCTGCTTCTTGCCTCACTTACCATTAAGCTCAGTAATCACTAGCCAGTTTGATAATCAAATAAAGGACCCAACTTATTACAAGCTGGCATTGGAGCAGCTGTGTTAATGAATGCACCCCTATAATCGCGCTTTGCCATTACCATTGACAAATAAAAAAGCCATCCAAAACACAAGTGTGCTAAACTCTAGCCATAAAAACTTGAGGTATACCAATGATCTGCTTTCTGAAAGGGGAGCATACATGCACCACTGATTAGGTCTTGTGCTTGCAGCCACACTGGGAGCTGCTGTTTGTAGGGTGGACTAGGCTGAGAGCTTGTATAGGCATAAACAATGTCTCTGAGATGTGCAAAAAGCCCACACTCTAGGAGGATGAAGCTATGACAACCTAACCCTGGTGTACGTGGGGCTAGACTGACAGAAGAATTCTGTAGATTCAGCTATTAACTTCAGCAAGAGGAGAATTTCTCCCATTGGAATACTATACGTGCTGAAGTGTTACAGCTTTATGATGCCACCGTGTGTTGCCTGCCGGGATCCAGGGAAATACACTAAACAAGATGATCAAGGGGCTTGGTATTTTTTAAAAGACAAGACTGTTTTACAGAAACCAACAAACATTTACTCCCTTCATCTTGCAAAACTTTTCTTCAGATCATGTCTCAAGAACTTTTACTTGGGCCCAGGTTAATGAGATTAGGTGTAGTTGACCTTGCAGAGAATGGTCATTATAGGTGTGAACACTTTGGAGTCTGTTTTTACATCATTTCCTTTCCACTCTATGGTGGCGAGGGTTTTAATTTCAGGTCTTTACCACAACTGTTTTATTTCCGAGTTGGCACATGCTTCCAGATTACATTTAAAGCAGATCGGCTCGCCCTACTATCCAATGCAGGCTTTCCTACCATCTGAACTTTTCCAACGCACCCTGGCCTTCTAACAATGGCTTTAGCTCCTACTGCTGCTTCTCACGCTGGCCCTTGTGAAATGGGGGATGAGGTCCAGCTGAAAACAGCTGTTCAGAAAGCTTTTGGAAAGGAATTTGACCACTGTCAGTGAATTTCTTTCTGCCCTCTGTGATGCAGGTTTCATTCCTGCGGCATATGGGATGGTGTCTTAAAAACTCTTGTTTAACCCTTCAAACGCTGATATTTTCTAGCACAGTTGAATGCATTCCTCAGAGGAAGCATATGGGTGTGTATTCTACAAACTGTCCCACTGATTGGCAAGAGTTTGATGCACGTTTGAGAGTCAATAGAAGGTGAATTGATTTAAGCCTGAATCACTAAAGCCAGGGCTGCTTCTATAGATGGCCTTACACCATTCACGGCCCTCCTCTGCTCCAGCATATGCCAACGCTCATTTCAGCAAGACAAAGATATTTATAAGTGCATTAGAAAAGCACACATGTAGGCAATGGCTTTCAGGCAAGACAACACAATGCTAAGACCAAACGAGATACTGAGCAGAACAGGATTCCTCCAATCAGCAAATGGAACCCAGAACCGATTCCTTGGGCCCATGGCTTCTTTCTGGTCTCTGGAAAAACCAATCTTCATGTACAGAAGAGTGCCTGCAGTGCCACATTTGTTACTCATCTCAGAGGGGCAGAGAGCGGAGTATTGCAGTAATATACTAATCTCTCTGCTTTTTCTTTTACAGCTTCATGAACTTACAAACCTAGCTGCAGAACAGCTGGAGGCCATCCCCAAATTCTCCATTCCCTTCCAGCATACTAGGAAGCCGACAGACCTGGTGATGGCTCATATGCTGTCCTTCCCTCCCTGTTAGCTACTGCTGTTACGTGCCAGGTGTGCTAGGCAGAAATCAGCTGCTACAGTCCCATGGACTGGACATACCAGTGTCTTAGAGAACCTGTGCAGCAGCATCTGCCAGTAGGGTGAGCTAGTGCCAGTCATCACTCCTGGACGCGCCTTCTTTTTCATGTGATGCCTTCTGATCCATAGCACAGGATCTTACCTTTTCAGTGTAATAAGGCTTTGGGATCTCAAGAAGGCCACGTGTACAACAAAAGCTGTAATGTCATGTTTTGTTACAAGTTTGGAGCAGGACCCAGTGGCTGTGGGAATGCTTCAGGCTGATCTGGGGCTAATTTCCAGATATGAAAAGCCTAAGCCAGCTTCCTGGATGCCAGGAAAGTTTTGTTTGTACCCAAATTTGGCAAATCAGATCTGACTCTAGCTTTCAACAATTAAGAATTATGCAGTACTCCCCCCTCCCATTGTTACATGGCTGTTCCTAGTTTTGTTTGGACTGCTTTTCAGGTATCTAGATCCAAACTTCAACGAGAAGGTCTGAGCCAAACTCCTCATTTTAACTCCACCACGGTGCCTGGGGCCAGATTCTGTTCTTACTTGTGTTATTGTAACACCACTGACTCACTCAGTGACACAAGCGCAATTAAATTTTAAGCATCTATTGTACAATCCCAGCATGTGGCTTCCTTTTATTGGGGGCAGGGCCTGGGCACTGGCTAGGCCTAGACTAAAACAGTCTGCAAATGTCCTTATCGTATCAGCAGTCCCCTTGGGGCAGTTGAGGCATGAGGCTGGAATGGGTCTGAGATCCCTTTCCTGACCGAAGAAGGATGGAGAGGGTGACATTTGCACCTGTCATCACCAACCACGTAATGGACAAGAAATGCCCTTTTTCAGTAGATCATTTCATCTGCTCCCTACCCCAGCTGAAATCTTTCTCCATTAGGTCTAAGGGGGGGCTTGTTTGTAGCATGTACAGGAGCAAGTTAAACAAAGGGTTTTTTGAGTGAGGGAAATGTCAGACGCTGGATTTCATGCATAAGAAGATAAAAGGGAGCAGACTTCACAGTGTAAACATGATACTTAAGTATTGTCTTTTTTGGTAACCCAAAGTAAAACTTACCCCAGTCCCCCTCTGTGAATGGGGTCCAGTGGGCTGGGCATGCAGCACTGAGTGAAGCAATGAAAGCTTGAATGGGGCTTCAGTTTGTCTAGAGTAGGACAGCAGCCGTCTGAAGCCCTTGGCATGCCCGCTTTGCCATACTGACCCATCATGCAGAGCAGACGGACCCATTCCCTTGAATCCATGTGCTTTGCTTTTCACTTGTGCTGCCTAGCAGCAAGACTTCCTTTGACATTAATAAGGTATCCAGGGAAGAATTTGTTCTGCTTCTAGCTACTTTGGCATCCTCCAACGCAGAATGTTTGTTAATAAGAAGACCCAAATGCTCAGGATTATCCAGGTTGGTCTCTGGAGATTCCCAATGTCTCCTTCAGATTATGGTTCTTTAGTCTTGGTGCTGATTACAGAATGAGCAGATTTTTCCAGTTACTGCTAATGTGAGAGGGGGGTGGACTGCGTCAGAGACTACAGGTTTTTATATGCTGTTGTGGCTATACAACCACAATTGTCTCTTTGTTCAAGGTGGTTCTAGGAAACTAGTCTGGAAAAAGTGTCTGCAAACTTCCCCAATTTATCTTGAGCAAAGTATTATGTTGAGAGACGTTTGGGGTTGAAGTTGTCACATCCCTTATGTTTGTTCTGAAAAGAATGTGGGGGTTGCTTGTAAAGCTGTGGCACTAACTCAAATTTAGAGATCCCATAGTGTCTGTTGGAGAGAAAAAGACCTTGCTTGCTTGCTTACTTCAGTCCAAGTTAACGAGCAAGACCTTGAGCAAATTTTCATGCTTTGTCCAAGCTGACCGCCTAATGTTCAGTTCAACTTCCAACTCAAATCAGAGCTGATTCGTCCAGCACGGAAAAGCCAGGCCCTCCTTCTTTTTTTTTTTTTTTCCTTCTAAATCTTGAGTGGCCAAGCCAAAGTAGAGATGAGGTTAGCCTAAAGAGTAGAACTCCCCTTGAACACTTGTCCTGTTCAGACAGCCGCCTGCCAATGTATTAAAAAATACAGCACTCAAAAGCAAAGAAATAGTCAGGTAACAGCATCATGCTCTGGAAGGAACCTGAATTCACGTCATCACCTTTTCCAGTTCCAGTAAGCTGGGCACAAAATGAGCTTCCTCAAATAATCCAGTTCTAAGATAAAACCATGCAGTGGACCAGCAGGACCGCTTTTAAGTGCGAACTCGAACATTACTGTATATTGCTTGTACTGAACAGTCACTCCTCCTCCACAGCACATCAAGCTCTGGTTCCTTACGAGAAAAATGTGGGAGACTGAGGAGGAGCCAAAACTATCTCCATCTGCAGTCAGCAGAATCCAGTCTGATGCCCACTCAGCAATCCCGAGATATTTTGGTTTAGTAAAGTTGCAAATTCAATATATATTTATAGCAGCTGAAATTCCTTGACACAAAGTTGCTGAAATTTTGACGGTGGTTGTGTCCCATAAAACCGCCACCCGAGAGTGGTGGGTTGCCAACGGGCAGTTTCCATTTTGTGGAGGGGCTGGTTTCTTGGTGGAGTTCTTACCTTCCAGGTTTCCTTTTTTCTTTGTGGCAAGTTCTAGTTGGCTCTTCCTGGTGCTTTGTGCATTGTGAAATTCCTTTTGCCAATCAGTACTAATAAAAACAATACACTCAAACTTGCCTTTGATTAGTGTTTAAAGACTGAAGGTCAGAGCTATCTGCAAGGTAGAAATACTCCATAAATCCTGCATCCTTTCCCAGCCTGACCACTCATCCATCTCTTGGTTTTGGAAACTAATCCTTCAGGACAGTCATTGTATAATTTTTATTTCATTTTTTTAATGAAGAAACCTCAGTTTCTAGTGGTGTCTCCCCTGAGTATTTTCTGCAAATTTGATTAGGCACCTTCATAAAAAGCTTCCGTGATTCTCGGTTTTGCTACAAGAACTGGTCCCCCTTTGGGAACCAGAATGCTGCTTTAAAAACATGAAAACAAACACTAATCATTGTAAGAAATTCAAACATCTAGTTTGTTTTGTAACCTATCAGTCACCCTCACGCCAGATCTACAGCAAATGCAATCAAGATGTTTCCCTGCAGCATATCTATGAGTCAAGGTTGGGGAAAAAAGGTGCATTCAGCCCTTCTTTCTGGTTATGGGTGGCATATGTTCTGATTTAAACCCTCTGGAAATTCAGTACTAGAGTACTTTTCAGCTACAGGTTGGGCTTCGTCTAAGGGTGACCAAGCAAAGGTGAGACAGACTAGGAGTTCAATTCAACTGTCCTTGCCACGTTCCCTTCTCCTAGTTGGAACTGACGTATGAGGCATGATATCTATTACATTTTACAGGTGTTTTTTTTTTCAAAAGAACGTGAGAGGAGTGAACATCAAGACAGAACTAGAAGACATGTAAATAACAGTCTGGTGAAATGCACCTTTTTCTTCCCCTACTCCTTTTGGCAGAGTCGCGTCTCACAGGCTACAGGCTTCCAAAAAAGAGTGATCAACCAATGACTTGCTCAACCTTGCGAGATTTGTGTCCGGGAGACTAACAAAACAGCAAGTGACTGGTGGACGGCTCCTGTTGGTAGAGAGAGTATCCCTCCTAAATATTGCAGAGAGAGAACATGTGTTAAATTAGCACATGGCAGGCTACATAAGATGCTACATTCTGTTAAAAAAAGTAGTAGTGCTGAATATATTCATTTTTCCTTTTTAAGAAAAAAATCTTTTTTTTTCTTTTCTCGTCAATGATAAGGAAAACAACTGCAGCAAAATTAAATAGAACTAACATGCTATTTGCAGTGGGGTTGAATGAATCAGAACCAAGATGGTCCTGCCAACTGTTCAGATGAGAAATATGGTCCATCGTTTTGACTCGATGAGCTGTGGTAACAGTCTTGGGATTGGTTGTCGGACGGTCACGTTGTCTGTTCTGCGTCACAAGTTTGTTCTTGTTTCTCCTTCCCATGCCCCCTCATTTAAAAGTCTCCTGCCTGGGCGGTGGAAAGTTGCTGTTGGCGAGGAACGTGTTGAGAGCAGCTTGTTTCAGGAAGAGGGAAAAAAACAAACCCAAACCAAAACTAGACACAGAATATTTATAGCCATTCCACCAACAGGTGCAGTTAGGCTGGATCACTTCTTTCCTTCCCTCCCCCCCCTGCCCTGGGCCCTGCCACTTAGGGGCAAGAAGGACTTGTAGAGCTCTCAAGAGAGGACTGGGAGAGGCGACGCGTCAGTGGGCCGATGGTGGAGTCTGCCAGTGAGGAGGTGGGGAAGAGTTTGTACCAGCCTGTGACCATGTTGGACAGATCCAGTTCTTCCAGGACGATCTGGGCCATTCCCATGAAGCACTTGTGGTCCATGCGACCATAATCTCCCCAGACGATCACCTGCAGGGAAGAACCCTCATTAGCAAAACTCAACCTGGCTCCCAGTGAGCCCTGGGCATGAAGACTGGTGCCCAAAGCATCATATAAACCTTGGGACTCTATTCCAGTGTCCCAATACTTACCTCGAGGAAGCCAGGCAGGTTACACCAGAAGGGTGTCTGATGTTATCCTGAGGGGAGATCTGAGCCAGGGACAGAGAAGCAATGAATACCTGGGGGTTCCATATCCCCACTCTGACACTGACTCATATTATGCAGCCATGACCAATTCTGTCTGCCTCCCGTTGCCTACCTATGAAATGGGGCATTGTACCCTGAACCTCACAGGAATGTTGGGAAGGTGGGTTAGCCCATGGATAAATGATTGTAAAATTATTCAATATCTTCACTGCCCTGTGCTGCCTGCAATTTCTGGGCAAGGAACAGCTCTTCATAGACATACAGACCCTGCTCTTGGGTCAGGTATGACCCTAATACATACGTGCAACAGTGGTGGGCAACCTGCAGCCCATTGGCGTTCTATGTGTGGCCCACGAGACATTTTATTTACTGCTACCCATGTGCAGGGTTGTCAGATTCCATTGGTTCAGGACCCATAGGTCCCTCCCCCCACTGGTATTTCTTAATTGACAGGCACGTAAAGCCAGGGCATGTGGGGGTGGGGGTGGGGGGGTGCTGATTGCACATAACACTGACTGGGGGAAGCTGTGTGCTCACTCTGCAGCCAATCCAAATGCTGCTGCAGTTCCATCAACCCGTCCCACCAGTTCTAGGTGCACGAGCGCCATTAGCAACACTACCCTGGCCCGGACGCACTTAGTTATGACCACCTTGCAGCCCACTGAGATGGAGGAGGGCCACTCCTGCCACTCGTTCACCCGGCCGGGTTGCTCATCACCAGCATTTACTGTTCGACCTCACTCGCTGGAATGGCGGGTCACTGCAATTTCAACAGGAGTGGCAAGATTTCAGTTACTCTGACACTGGAGCTCGCTCTTGGTCAAGCTAATGCCCCCTTGGCTGCCTGTCTTCCTGGCCAGTGATAAGATGTGGGCTGTCTATCAAATGAGGCCATGTGTGTCCTCCCAAGTGACTGGATCCAGGGAAAGGTCATAAGTACCTCCTATGCCAGGATCTCACAGCACTTCACCGTCCTCCATCATTGAGGTAGCCGAGTGGCTCTGAGTGACGTGGCAGTTATTACCGCACCAAGAAGCGACAAAGAAGGGGGAAGGGGCTTTCCAAATGCGGGGAGGAAGTGAGGGACAGAGCTGGTGAAAGAAGCCAGAACTCTCAGTTCCCTCCCCTGCCCACAACTGAGCTGTGGGTGGAGCTGCTTCCTTCAGCAAAGACCAGATGTTTGACTTGGCCTCTCCGTGGCGGAGGCATAGGGGGAAATGGCAGCTACTGCTGAGGATGTGCCTCAAAGATGTCCAATTTTCCCTTTCGAGGAGCAGCCCTTGCCAAGGGGATTACTTCACCTGCAAGACTCTGCCCTGGGGGCCCTCGTCAAAGAGTAGTGCCTGTTGGTAGAATGGGTCCCAGGTCTTCTTCGCCATCTTGGTCTTCTTCTTAGCCAGGCAAGTCCCGTTCTCCAGCAGATAAACTTTAACGTAGGTTGCTGCATTGCAAAAGGGAGAGAAGCACAGATGCAAACCAGCCGTGCAGTTTGTGTCATGTACAGATGGGGAAACTGAGGCATGCACAGCCAGGAAGACATCTCAACTAGAGCTCTGCCACCCACTACCCTAAGGATGCTGACTTGCCAGGATACCCTCCCCAAGCTCTGTGCATACTTTCCCAGCACCATGCAGAAGGGATGGAGAGGGAAGTCTGGTCTGTTTGCAGAGGAAGGAGGTAGTAGTGGGGGGAAAAGGGCAGCTGGAATTTTGGGGGGGGGGGTGCTGAAAGAAGATGGCTACATCTGTGGGGCTGGGCCCTACTTACTTCCTTCGTGGGTGGGGTTTTGCATTGGTGAACCGCCCCCAGGCAGACTCAAACCTGGGATCTCAGGAGCGCAATACAGGGGCTGCTACAGTTTGAGCTAAAGTCACCTCCCGCTCAGCTAGGCTGTAGAGGAGACTCATTCTTTCTCTGTGTCAGTGGTCTAAGTGCATGGGACAATGTGACACTCTGGTGTGTGGGTTAAATTAGCCATAAAACAGCTTTCCTACTACACAACCCATAGCTTGTTACTGGCTGAGTGCACCAGGCATTGAGCCCCTCTGCTGCCCCTGCTGGGCAGAGCAAACCTAAGGGTCTAACCACAGCATGACCGTAGGGAGAGCCAGGGAGCCCCACGGGACTGAGGGGGGCATCTGCCTGTTCTTGGGGTGTATCATAAAACACCCCTATATAGAGAGCAAAATGGAGGTGTTAACTCTTCCCCAGACCCTGCCCCGCCACCCAAAAGCTCCTGGACTCCACTGACTCTATGGGGTTTACACAGGGGAGGAATTTTGGGCTCAGGCAAGCACAGGCAGGATCACAACGCCAGATCACACTCATACAGCACACCAAAGGGGGCACAAGCCCTCTTCCTCATCTGTGCTCTTTCCAGCCCTTCCTCCTCTTCCTCTAAGGTGTCTTGGCACAGATACCTACCAGGGATGGACTTGGAACCCAGCTTTGGGGTGAGGCCCCTGGCCTGGATCACCTCCACCTCCAGCTGCCCACTCCTATCGATCATCCCAATGTGGACATCGCCTAGGGCAGAAGGGGAGAGGTGAGAATTGAGTCCTAGCAAGCCCATCCTGTGTCAGTGACAAATGGCTGGTACCAATGTTCCCTGTAAGCTGAGGGCTTGTGCAGCCGCTGCAGAGAGATTCAAATGTTTCTAGGGCTGGTGCACATTCCTAGGTGCATATACAAAATTTTATTCTGCACAGGGATGGAAAAAAATAGCAGGAACATTGGCCTCAAGCACCAGAACAAGTCCCACAGCACTTGGAATCTTAAAACCCCTGCAACAGGGTGTGGGAGGCAGAGCAGAACAAAACATCAAGACCAGAGAGTTGACATGAAGATGGGACAGCACAGGAGAGCCACCTAACACCTTTCCCCACAGGTGGTTTGAGGGGAATATGTCTAGGACCTGGGGCTCCAGTTCTGGGCACCTTACTGCCAGAACATAGAACCAGGGGAGAGATCTCAGAGCAGAGCGACAGGCACGGTGGTCTGTGCCAATCTGACGGTGCTGTCGTGGCACTGGGAAGACACAGGGAGATACCAAGGGCTGGCACTGCACAATTTCTAGGCATCCACAACTGCCGGCGAGTTGCACCCTCTGGAAATCAGGCTGCTCTGTTCTCTGCCCTGTACTTTTGTAGTGGTAAAGTCACTGCAAGAGCCACCCTCTCAGACCCCTGAACCTGTCCTACGGGCAATTTCCCCTGCTAAGAGGGGGAATGTGCTGGGTTTAAAACAGGGGGTCCCTCAGCAAGGCAAGTACATACTTGGGCCGCCCTGAAAAGTTTTCATTCTAGCTTCAGGGCACTGGATGCCCTTGTGGGCCCATGTATCTTCATTTGCAAAATTATCTGTGGAGGCAGATATCTGCAAACTTGCAGGGCTCTGGATACAAAATTTGTATTTTCATTCATATGCACCAAAATGAGCCATGGATAGCACATCCCTGGTAGTGGATGTGGATACCCGTAGATATAAAGCAGATATCTGCAGATTTGCAGACCTTGGTAGATGAGTCTGCTGCAACTAGTTCACCTCAAATGAAGGGGGATGATTTCCCTGCCTGTAGTGCCGTTCCTCCAGCCCTCTTTGAGCCCCTTGAAAGCATCCCTAGAGATGGTCCATGTCCTATAGTCACAGACTCAAAGGTATTGCTGGTGAGCTCTTTGTGTGCACCAACTTCCCTCTTGTACATGTTACAGTAGCCTCCCCTGGGACAGCCTCATCCCTCTAGTTACAAATGCCAAATTGGCCCTCTGTTCCCCACCCGGATGCCTCTCTCCCACCCTCTTTGAAAAGGCTCAGACAAGTTGTTATGCCTTCATATTGGAAGAATGACCTTGGTGATTGTTCTGCACTTTGTCCAGCAGGTGGCAGCTGAGGAAAGCATGTTCTCTCACGGTAAGCACCGCTGGAAAAAAATGAAATACCATTCCAAGGCTCATGCAAAATGAAATCTTATGCGACATCCCAGATGGCAAAGCCCGGAACAACATGACCAACAGAAACCACCATGGATGGAGGAAGAAAGAAAGAAACCAACAGAAAACAAAAGAAAACAAACTGTTTTTTGGTTTTAAGTTTACAACACTGATTCGATCTCCAGCTTGTTATCCGGAGCAGCCCCTGTAGGTACAGCCCTTGGGATGTGCATGGAGGTAGGTCCCTGTTGCTCCGCTGGCGTGTGACTGGCCTACCCCCTGCACCCCTTGCACCGGTGTGGCTCTGGGGAAGGAGTGGGGGTGGCATGGTGGGGGCTGTTGGTGTTATACTGGAGGGTTTAAGAGAAACAATATGAACTTGGAAAGCCTCAAACACACTTTGCATTTTGGAAGTGTATTGGACACAGAGCAGGGGCCAGCATAAGAAATAGGGGTGAAGAGAAGGTCCCGAGATAAAGGCCAAGTTCTCATATCTTGGAAAAATAATGGAGGGTAAATTATAGTTTGGGGGTGTCTCCAATCCTGGTGTTTCCCAACCTTTTTGATACAAGTTGACCCTCTCTAATCTGGAACGCTCATGTCCAGCAACGTCCACAGTTCAGCATGATTTTATTTAGCCAGGTGCCCACTTAGCATGGCTGTGGCCAAGTTTCCTGTGGTCCTGTAAATTTTGTTTACAGCCACCAGTCCCGGCTGCCAGTATTCTGTGCTATTGTTTAGCTCTAATTTACCCCAAATGTCTTCTAAGAGCCCAGTCGGGGTGGAAGTGGTGGTGGTGCTGCCAGACTTCATTGAGCACCTATGGTTTGGCAAATTCATTTGGCAGAGGTCAGGTCCTGCATGCCAGACTAGAGAGGTTCAACATGTAGCAGGAACCAGCTTGTTGCCTTCCTAAACATCAGGGAGCGCTCCGGTACCTGGCACCAGTCCCCTCATTAGGAAACACTGGCCTTGGGGAAAGGAAAAACGTCTCATCTCTGTTGGCCCCAAACATGCCATAGACATGCCAGGAAAGTGCTTTAAAGGCTGCAGGGCTGACGCTGCTCTGCCTCGCTCACTGATTTTAAAGTGGGGGTTATTTCTGATTCTCACCAGGCTCAGTGAGAGCGGCAGTAAGTCAGTTTCTTCAGGGTGGTTTTAAATAGAGTGAGAAGGGGAGGATTTCGGCTTCCAGGCATTAAGTATTAAACACCCGCTCTCACCACCATTCCCCCGCAAAGCCTGAGTTTGACCCTTCCCGCTGCCAAGCTGGGACGCAGGTGCCAGGCCAACTGCTGGTTTATGGAAGATTCCCGCCAGATGTATTTTAAACTTTCAAAATCTGGGGCAAAATCTTGAAGGGAAAGGGAGATTTAAGAGAAAAAGGAGGAAGGGGAGATGAAAATTGAAAGACCACACTGCTCCCCTCCCTCCCATTTTCCAGCCCACTCCAGACGGGAGAAGTCAAAGGCCTGTCTGTCCGGCATGGGCCTAAAAGATCGGCTGTACCACTGCCCTTCGTCAAAGATCACCCACTGTTGGTCTTAAGGACATGCGCTGCCCTGCACCCCAGAGGTGGCTACATTGCAGGGCTGCTGCATATAAACTGCAGGCTCTATGCCTCAAAGGCACTATGGCACTTAAGCCGAGCGTTACAGAAAAGGTCTTGCTTCACTCACTATGAAAGAATGGTTGTCTGCTGAACGAGGCCGGATTCACCTCCTTTGCAACCGATCGCACTGTAGGGCTCCATCCAGCTTTACCCCTCTGGAGGAATCCCAGTGAGGGGACCCTATCCACTTGCCTGTGCGAAATCTGCACTCTCTTCTGCACCCAAAGGTGCCTCCTGTCTGTTGCTGTGGCGCCGTGTTCTAGCCCGGACACCTCACTGCCCCACCTGCACTGTTGTTTGTTTGAGCGACCCTGGCAAGGGCGTAGCTGGAGGCAGGTTATAAAACTGGCCTTTGCAAATGCCTTCCAAGGGGAGTTTAGTTCCTGGCTCCCTTTCAGATCCCACACTGACTCAGGCAGGGAAACAAACTCCATGGGGGTTCTCCTCCTGTGGCATGGGCCAGGGTCCCTTCTCCGTTCTGGGGCACAAGCTGATTAGTTACACGGCCACAGCCTTGGAGAGCAATCCTCAGCCTTCCCATGGAATGCAGCTAAAAAGTGGAGCTGCAACGCCAGCCCAGCCTGGCAAGGAATGGGTTAATACCAGCTCCCCCTTAGCCCCCAGGAATGAGACCAAGCCTTATGACTGTGGCTTCCCCACCCCCTGCCCAGGGCTGGCTCGGGGTGGGGAGAGGCCGGGCAAGGTGCTCGGCAGCCCACCCAGCATAACAGCTTCCCCTCTGACCTTTGGCTGGGCCATCTGCCCCAGCTGCGAGCACTCACCCATCGGAGGCGTTGCCAGTGTTTGTCGGCCAACTATCTGCGCTGGCCCCAGACCATCCAAAAAGTCACTGAACTGGCTCTCGGCTCCCAGGCGGGTCATGGGGAAAATGAATCTGAGGAAAAAGGGGGAGGTGGACCATATGGGTGAGACACACCCTGGGGGGGCACAGAATTTCCCAGCTAGTAGTTCTTTGCACAGGGATAAAGCGCTTTGCGGGAAGTTCTCAATGCACTGAGCTAACATGAATTTGCCAAACGCCCCCCTTTCCTGACAGTGACGTCATCTGGGGAGTGGACCTCCCCATGGCAATGGTGGGATGCCCACAGAGGTGGACAAAGCACTGAAGGCTTTCTATAGGGAACAAGCGCACCCTGGCCCCGCGCACACCGTTGCTACCTCCCATTTCTGTGGGATGCCATGAACTCAGCATAAGGAAACTCCAGACTGATCTGGCGCACTCTGCCCAGTGAGTTGGGGTGCAGTCATCACCCCAAGGTGGGGCGAGACTCCTTCTGAGAGGACTGGCTTGATGCTGGTAAGCACTGCTGAAAGCAGCTGAGAGCTCTTCCTTTGCATGCCTCCCTGGGGCCCCATGACTCCGTCTCATCTGGGGGCACCAGAAATGCTGATGTTAGTCCTGCTCTTAAGCAATGTCCCATGCGGGAAGGCACCTGTATGAATGGGACAGCCTCCAACATCCATCTCCCACGCTCCCTGCTTCCTCCAACCCCCTGGGACAGACAGTGTATCCTCTGGCAGGGGAGCGGCAGCTGGACTTCTGGACCAGTGGGTGCTAGGATTACATCCTCCTCCCCTCCCCTTCTGCTCCCCTACAATAAAAGGTCGATCATCCCTTTCCTCAGGCCTTACGTGCCGTCGGAGCTGTTGCTGTTGGTGCTGCCATCAGTGGATTCCCGGCTGCCTTGCCGGGTGACCCTGTTCCTCATGTCCACGGCAATGCCGGTTTCCGTGCTCCGCCGGATGTTACTCCGCAGCTTCTTTGGCCCCCCATCTGGAAGCAAAGAGACAGATAAGCCAAGTTGAGCAATCGCGGGCTGGAAACTAAAGAAACTCCCCTTCCCCAGACAGCAAGACAGCAGAGAAAATCACACTCTGTCTGCATCTCTCTCCTCCTCTTTCAAAAGTGGATGGTACATGGTCGTGCCACAGGACATGACCCCTCCTAGAGAGGCAACCCATGTGATGTCATGAGGAATGTCGTGTCTCATAGTTAAAGCAGGAGCACTGCAAGACCAAACTCCTGGTTTCCATCTGCAGCTCTGTCACTAACTTGGGGCAAGTCACTTTGCCCCTCTGTGCCTCAGTTTCCCCATCACTAAAGCAAGGCAGACCATCGCCCCCTCTGAGGTGGGGCTTCAGGTGACTTGACTGTCAAGTATTCTGAGCTTTGATGCAGATGGGCAGATGGCTTGTTGCTGCTGGGACCATGTTCGTACAGCACCTAGGCCCCCATCCCTGCTGTCTGTAATGCAGCTCTGCTCCTCTGGCCCCAGGGAACTGCATGGCAAAACAGGAGCTCTCATTTGTGCAGGATTCCAGGCTTCCTTGGGGGCTGCTCCTGGCCTGGAACGCACTCCTCCAGCAACCCGGAACCCCTGCAGACCTCCCCAGCTTCTGCTCCTTGTGCAACCTGCCTTTGCTCCTGCCAGCAAAGAATAACAATTGTGGGATTACTTTTTTAAAACCAAATGCAACTTCCCCCAAGGAAGGAAATTACAAACAAATCAACCACATGCTGCAGAGGCCAGGCCCCACTCGTCGCTTTGCCGGAGGGTGCTCAGAGGCCAGGCAGGTGAGCACACCAGAAGAACCCAAATAGAGTCAAATACTGAGGGCCCAGCACGAGTGGAGTTAAACCAAAGGGCTGGGAATTTCTATGAATAACAAGAGGACCCACTGGCATAATGGAGGGGTGGAAGCAAGTTGTGTAGAAGGGATGTGAATATCTTGCTTGACATGGGCCAACTTCTGCCAGGTGGGCCTTAGAAAGGAGCTTCTCTGGGGGCAGATTAGCATGGAATTATCCACATGGGGCCCCTTGTGCCTTGTATTAGGAGGTGTGTGGTGAGCAAGATGTGAGAAGTAATTCTTCTCAGCCCTGGTAAAGTCTCAGCTAGTGTGGTGTCCCGCTCTGGGCACCAAATTTGGAGAACAATGTGGACAAACTGGAGACAGCCCAGAGGAGAGTGACAAAGATGCTTAAAGGTGTGGAAAACATGAGTAAAGCCCTGCACAGGTACAAAATTAGAATCTGCAGCTGCAAAAATGATCCACAGATATAGAGTGGCTACCCGCAGGTTGGCAGGATTTTAGATTAGTGGTTTTTCAACCAGTGTGCCGTGGCGCACTGGTGTTCCATGAGAACTGTCCGAGTGTGCCTTGGAATTTCATCAATTTTCCATTGCTGTGGGTCTTTGCAGAGCCACCGTGAGGGGAAATGCTGACCCCACAGGACCCTACTCATGCCAGAAGGCAACTGAAATGTGCTTCCCAGTCCATATGAGGTGGCAGGAACCTGTTCCCACTTCCTCAGGTGGCAAGGAGGAGGGAAGGCGGGTGGGAGCTGGGACATCGTTTAAAGGCCCTGTCCTGGCTCCAACAGGCTGGCAGGGAGGGGATCTGCTTTCAGTGGTTACTCATTTACTCAACAGTCCCTAACACAGCATCAAGCAGATTTTGCAAATGTGTCTGTGCTCGCTGTCAAAGATGGCGTATTGTGTGGTGGATTTGAAACATGAATGCATTTGATCCTTGTTTAGCTTGTTGAATGCCCAGTTTCATTGCAAACCTCTCTAGTAAGACTGTAACTATAGGGAATGTACGTACATGTGATGTGTATGAGCAAGCGGTTCAGCTGAAAAACCTGGGTTTGCTGTGGAAACGTTTGTCTCGGTGAAGTGTGCCGTGTTCCTGAAAAGACTGGGAACCAATGCTCTAGATACAAAATTTGTATCCGCATCTGCAAAAATGAGCTGAGAAGATCTTCATCCACAGCTGTGGAGGAAGATACCCATGGATCTAAAGCAGATATCCACGGATTTGCTGGGCTCCAAACATGACCTATGAGGGAAGACTGAATAAAACTGGGTCTGTTTAGTCCAGAGAAGAGAAGGGGGAAAGGTTGCACTAAAAAGTGTGATAAATTGTTCTTACCCACCGTGGGTAGGACAAGAAGCAATGGGATTAAACTGCAGCAAGGGAGGTTAAAGTTGGACATCTGGAAAATCTTCCTAACTGTCAGGGTGGTTAAAGACTGGAATAAATTGCCTGGGGATGCTGTGGAATCTCCATCTCTGGAGGTTTTTAAGAGCAGGTTAGACAAACCCCTGTTGAAGATGGGCTGGAGAAAACTCCTGCCTCATGCAGGACACTGGAGAGGTGACTTCTCAAGGTCCGTTCCAGACCTACATTTCTATGGTTCCTCTAAGACAGCTGGTTCTGTGCAATCTGAACCAGGCGGCCCAGCTGTGAGGCAGCCTGGCATTGCCCAGGCTCCTAAATAGCAAGCGGGAGCTGGACTTTGCTCCCACTAGCTGCCAGGAGCCCCCGGTTGCTTGCTTGGCTGGTAGAACACAGAGGATAATGTTGCCAAGGAGTGACACACACTTGCCCCTGACTGTCCCTTACCCAGCAGGGGAGCTGTTGCTCTCTGACAGTTACATGATGCATAAGGTCCTCTGAAATATCGCACTCCAGCTGAGATGCTTCAGATCTGCTGTTTTCCTGCCCTTTACAACTGACCTTTTCCTTCTCCAGAGGGCCAAGGGTGTGGGCCGGCTGCTCTGCCCAATGGGAAGCACCCTCTGCCTGCAGGCCCCAAGGGAGCGGGGGCTTTGCAGCCAAAGAAAGAATCAAAGGACTCCACACGGCAAGCACTCCACCACAAGGCTCTCATCCCCAGCTCCCAGCGTGCTGCTCTGGGGCCTTTGATAAATTATTCACTGGGATTTATATGCCCTTTACAAAACAAGCCATGCGAGCCACCTCTCATGCGCTCGCTCCCCTCTTAAGCAGAGAAAGGTGTCACTGCGTGAGCAAGCACCTACCCAGCATGGAGCCCGTCACCTCCTGGCCTAGTCCCAGGGAGCCCCCTCCTTGTCTGACCCCAGCATGGACCATCCAGTCCTATGCTGCCCCACTTCCTGTCTGACCCCAGCCTGGACCGTCTCCTATGAACAGATTTGAGATTCCAAAATAAACAGGGCTGCATTTAACTGCTGCCCTGGAACAGCCCCCATGCACCTCCCAGCCAATCACATGGGCCCAGCCTGTTGCTGTGGGGCTAGAGCTTTTTGGCTGCTGGGTTGGATCCACTTGACCTTGGCTTCTACTAGCCTGGGGCCAGGATCTCCTTTTGATGGGCTAGGCGAACACCATTCAGTTGCATTTGATCATTCTTCGAGGAGGAGGGGTGTGTGAGCCAGAGAGAGATGTGGGAGGACACCCCCAAAAAATCTGGGCTGAAATTAATCTCCACTCACCTCACCCCACCCCTTCCATTCTCTTTCAGTTTGACTTTGCCTCTGTGCAGCATCTTCCCGGTGAGGGTTGCCATGGTAATTTGCCTGAAATGTGGCAGGACCCCCTATGACCAGCCCCACAATCTCCTCCCTTGTGCTGGGATGAAGCCACTGAGAACACCGCCTGATGCAGCAGGGCTGGGAGTGCTGGCTGTTCAGCCAGGCCATGCCTCCTTCAGAATCGGATTCGGCTGGTTCTTCAACCTGCTCTGAGAAGCCGTCAGGGTGACGTGAAAGCAGCCGCCCAGGGGGCTGGCTGCTGCTCTGCTCTTGGGGGCTGGAGTGGGTGGGCAGCCCACGCGCCACAGAGGCACACAGGTGCTGGCAGGGAGGTGTGTTCTGGAAGGGTTGGGGACAACATTTATGTCAGAGTTCTTTGGACTTTTGCTAGGGGAGGGGGGTGCTTTTATCCCTTCATCTAGGGCAAAATTCACCCAAGCGCAGGGGGCTGGTACCACTTTATTCGACAGCGGAGAGGCCACCTCTGGAATATTGTGTCCAATTATGGTCCCCCCAGGCGCATACACCCCGGGACAAAAAGGATGTGGACACACTGGAGAGAGTTCAGCAGAGGGCACCAAAAACGATAGAGGGCTGGAACACATGACTTATGAGGAAAGGCTGAGGGATTTGGGTTTATTTAGTCTACAGAAGAGAAGAGTGAGGGTGATTAAAAACTTCCTGTCAGGGTGGTTAAACACTGGAATAAATTGCCTTGGGAGGTTGTGGAATTTCCATCGAGATATTTAAGAGCAGGTTAGATAGACAGCTGTCAGGGATGGTCTTGATGGTACTTGGTCCTGCTTTGAGCAGGGGGTTGGACTCAATGACCTCCTGAGGTCTCTTCCAGCCCTAGGATTTTGTGCTTCTATACCAAGCCTGTACCATAGGCATAGACAACCAGTCTCGCTTCAGTCCTCTGAGTTCAGCTGTGGCTCATAATTAAAACCCTCCCAAATTCACAGCCCATTTCCGTCCATTTCACAGTCATAGAGTTTTAAAAGTCGTACATGTTGCAATTTCAGCCATCAAAATCTGCTGCCCGTTGTTCTCCACTGCTGGCAACAGCGGAGCAGTACTGCTGCCTGGGAACCCAGCTCTGCAGGCAGAGCCATGCCCAGATTGTTAGGCCATGTTAGCATGAATCTGGCCTCCCGCACTTGGGGGCACTGGGCCAGTTGCAGACAAAGCCTCAGACTCTGGTGCCCAGGCCCCCTGTTCTGCTGGTGCAAATGGAGTTGCGTCAGAGGGTATTTGGCCCCCAGTCTCTCCAACTGAGGGGACTCCTTGCTGCCCAGATTTCAGGAGAAAGCCAGGAAGTGGGGCTGGGGCTGAGGTTTCCCTTACCTACTGCAGCCTGAGGCAGAGGGGTGGGGAGACAGAGGGAATGAGCCCACACCACAAAAAAAACAAGGCAGCCCCGTGGGGCCAATGACGAGCAAACCAGATGACGTTGTGGCAGCAGAAGGCCAGGCCATCCCTCACTGATGCACCCACATTAGTTCTCATCAGCATATTATATGTACTTCCCCCCAGCTTTTCATGGTCCAGTCACTGGTTGCCATGGAAACCTCTCCATCTGCCCGCCCCCCCCCCCAAGCCGGTTCATGCTCTGCCTTTCCTTTGGTGATTTAATTGGCTCTGGCATCCCCCAGCTACCCGCAGGCCTGGCCAGTGACTCATCAGCCACCTGGGCCCCTAAATACACACCCCACAAGCTGGGTGTAGATGTAATCAGCTGGGTCAGGGCTGCAGCCTCCTGCTTCTCCTCGGCGGTCACTCGATAATAAGCAGGATGTCTTCAGGTCACCCTTCCATTTGTAAGTCCATTGATGGCTGATCAGCCCAGTTCTGGATCAGCCCAATGCAGGCTTTATCACGGAAGGGGCGGGTATTGGTAGTTGTGGGAAATGTGTGGCCTTGGCTTTATTGTTGTGACATGAACCACTCTTGCCCCACATTCATGAATTGGGGGCGGGGCCATCAGTGGAATGGGTAAAGATGTGGAATGGGATTGAGAGATGATGGGGGCTCCATGCAGCTCGTTAGAGCCCTCTATGAGCAAATAAATGCAGGAAAACAAATTTATCTCCCAGTCCACCTGTTGCTTTTCTGGCATTTGAAACATTTCCAGCCCAAATTGGAAAATTTCATTATTCATAATTATCTCCCCGGAGGTGTAGTGGAGGGTTAGCGCCTGTGATATATATTCAGTGATGTGACACTAATTGATCAACTAAATTGCCCTTTCTCTGTCCAATTTCATCCTTGCTACAGCCAAGTGTCAGACAGGTCAGAACATGATGGCAGGAGGAGGCAGGTTGTGGGATGGAGGGCAAGCAATAGAAAGGATGGGAAAGGCAGCCAGGAGCTGCCATTTCTGACAACTTGATTTCTGTCTGGTGTGTTTGGAAAGGCACCAAGACTGCTGCCTGGGCTGGATCACATTTGTCTGATCAACTTAGGCCCTGGTTTTGCGAGCCTCACTCATGTGGGTTAGTACGTACAGACAGCATGCATGGGAATCCACGCAGGGGTGATTGCTACTAATATGAGCAAGAGGCTGCAGGGACCCCTCTTTATGCTTTCAGGGTCTCTTTCATGTTGTTTTAATCTGAGCCGTTTTTAAGTGGAGATGAGCAAGGAAACAGATAAAAGTGACTAAAAGGCCTCTGCATGGGTTATGTACTGCAGTGCCATAATTTTTTTTCTTACAGTTCTGAGGGATCATTATGATCAGCTCAGAGAATTTCATGCAGAAGCAGGGGAAGAGAAATCCCTCATCTTCAATGTTCCCTCTAAGTTTTTTCCTTACTTGTGCAGAATAAATTTTGTCACATGCTCTGAGGCATGGACAGATGTGCACCACCAAAATAAACACAGGCTGCTGGCTGTAGGCACTCTGCTAATCAGCTGGTGGCTCCTGAATAGCTCCTGGGCAGCTACCCAAGTGCTTGGCTTACAGGGACTGCTGCTCACCCTGGGGAGATACTTACACCTCAATGGTTCATTAGGTGGGAGTTGGGGCTACTTAAGTATTCAAGACTGGAATCTCAAACCTCAGCGATTGGGGGACTGGTCTGAGAGCCTGGCTAAGCTAGGGAATTATTAATGGGATAAAAATCTTTCTCACCCAGGTTGCAAGATCAAACCCAGCAGAGGCTGGCGGAGTAGACGTGGTTGGCGTTAGGTGACAATCCAGTGGAAACCTCTCCCTCATCAGAAATGCACTGCTAAGACCTGAGTCAAGCTCAAAGTAAGCCTCTTGCAAACCTCCAGTGGGTCCCTTTCTTAGCACTCGCAGCAGAGGAGGAAAAGGTCCAATAGTTTTGTTTCCTCTCTCCACCATAAACAGCCCCAACTTTTTTCTAGCCCCCTTCTAGGCAGTTTTGATGCCCAAGGTGAAGCCTCCTCTGTTTCAGCCGCAGCATTTCTGAGCATGTGAACAGTGCAGCACACAGATTCCCCAGCTGCGCCCATCTCCCCAATTCAGTTTTCCCCCAGCCTCGTTACTAGATGAGAGACAGATCCAACAAGCAGAAAGAGAATAGCCCAATGGTTAGAGAACTAGTGGCAGATCTGGGAGAGCTGGGTTTGAGTCTATGCTCTGACACAGACTCCCTGTATGTAATCTTGACCACATCACTTAGTCTTTCCAATAATGTCTCTGCCCTCCTGTGCAGAGGTTCTGGGAGGATAAATGAATTAAGAGTTGAGAGATGCTCTGAGTTTACAACTCTGTCATCAACACAGCAGGTTATACTAGTGGGATGCTAGTACAGACATCCACACCTCTTGCCTCCATCCCCAATTTCTTGCATCGTCAGGCCACATTCCCAGTAAGTGGTGCACTTGTGCAGCCACTCAGGAGCCATTCAAATGCTGCCCAGCTGATCAGCAGAGCGAGGGTTTGTGTTTTACTGGTGGTGCACATTCACATGGGCTTTGGTGCACATATTTATTCTGCACATGGATGGGAAAATTTAGAGGGACCATTGCCCTCAGGGCTTAAAGGAAAAACCAGAGCAGCAGGCTGTGGTGGAGAAAACATCTAGTGCTGGTGAAAAGAGCCCTGAACCAACAGCCCAGGTAGTGATTTCTCCCTGCCTGCCCTGAGCAGATAAACCCCAGGCAGCTGAGCAACTACTCCATAGCCTTCTGTGTGCCCCTCCCCTGCTCCAGAGCGCAGGCCCTGCTCCAAGGCCTGTTCAGCCCTGGGATCCTCTGGAGCTGCCAACCAGGGGCCAAAATAGGATTGGGGTGTGATGGTTTTACATTGAGGGTGCTGGACAGAGTGCAGCCACTGGTGGTTTCTAATTGACAGCTCTCTAGGGGTTAGGGGAGAAAACCGGGACAACTGAGCTCCTGTCAATCACAGTCAATGGGTAGTGTTTAGCTTTTCTGGTGTAGGCATTTCAGTCCAGAGCCTCAGGGAAAAGGTGTCCTTGCTGATGTGGGACAAAGCATGAGATTGCAGGGAGGGTCTGGCAGCCAGAGCTCTCTTGTCCCACACAGATTGTGTTGCTGTGTGGGAAAGACAAGCACATGTGCTTAGACAAATAAGTCAGGTCATCATCATCATCATCAATAACTGTGGGCTCAGCTCCCATTGGTGTCTGATGCCTCCCTCACTATTTCCTTCCATCTTTCCCTGTCTAGTGCGGAGTGGCTTAGTTTCTGTAGACTAAATCTGCACCAATCTACCATATCGTCTACCCATTCTCTGTGGGGTCTGCCGCTCCTATTCGAACCATCCACTATGCCGAATACCAGGGTCTTGATTTTTCATTTGTCATTCATTCTGCAAATATGTCCAAATAGTTGTAGCTTCCGTTGTATAACCTTCTGCAGCAGGTTCTCTTTTGACTGTATCTTTCTATGTAATTCGTCATTGGTGACCTTCTGCATCCATCCTATTCTCAGAATCTTTCTATAACAACTGCTTTCGAACTCCAATATTCCTCTTTTCCAATCTTTCGTTATCACCCATGTCTCACATCTGTAAAACATGCTGCTGAATACACGTTTTGAAGATGCTCAGCTTCATTCTTAAGCTAATTGCTTTGCTTTTCCATCACCTTCAAACTCGCTCTTGCTTTTGCTATTCTAGTCGCTATTTCCTTCTTACAGTCTAGATCATTCGTTAAGTTGCTCCCCAGCTATGTGAACTTCTTTACATTTTCTAGTTCAATACCATCTGATCTTCCTTCCTATTTCCTTATCTCCAAATACCATTGTTTTTGTTTTGTCGACGTTCACATTCAGTCCGTACCGCTTCCCTTCTTCATTTAACACCTGCACTATTTTCGCTAGTTTCTCCTCATCTTCGTTAACAATAACTATATCATCCGTGAACCTCAAGTTGTTAATTCTCTTCCTGTGCACCGTACCCCTTCTGCCTCTTCCTTGATCTTGTCCATCACTTTCTCCAGATAGGTCAGGTGCCAATGCACATCAATTCCTCAGTGGGATCCTGTTGCCCAGGCTGGTTGTGTTCACCTGCCACGGGTGCCCCCTTTGCACTAAATCAGCCCTCCCTAGGGGGCCAGGCCCAGCTCCATAAGCCTAAATACCACTGGGGATTTAGGCTTTGGTCTCCAGCAGTTCCCTATAGTAGAGCTTGCAAACACTTCCATCTCCCTTGCTGTGCCTTGTGTGTCACTGAGTCCTGTCCATGGTGCTGAAACCAGCAGTGTGTTCACAGAGTGAGGGGAGTGCCTACCCCAGCTCTTACCCCTTCCCTGGCCCAGCCCCTCTCCACCACTGCAGTGACCCAGGCATGTTCTGGCCCAGCATAAACTGCTCCCTTTGAAGGAGCAGGTCTCTCAGAAAAGGGCTGGCTCTGCTAGAGATCTCGCACCCCAGTCTGTTGACTGATGCTTGGTCAATTGCAGCTTTCTTGCCCATCTCTGAGACACCCTGCAGAGTTCCCTCTGTGAGTGCTCTGAGACAGGGCCAGCTATTCAGGAAGGCTTATGTGTGCATGTGTCACTGGTTTAGATCTACTATCTGGAAGGCACTTGTAGGGCTGCGGAGTGCTGGAGGCCTTGTGAATTGTCGGCCAAAAGTTGCAGGCGCATCCATTCTGCATTCATGACACCAATGACCTTCTCACTAGTGCAGACTCTCCAATTACCCTCCAACCATATTTAGGCCTCCAATCATCCCCCAAACCATTCGGAGACTCCCACTAAAGCCCAGCCGCTCTGTTCACTTCACTGAATGAAGAGGAAAAGTAAATAATTAACATTTAAAACAATGCGTTCTCATTTCTGACATCACAACAATTCGATCGTCTCGTCACACAAAGGTGCCACCACCATCATTTCCAGACATCAATTAATAACATCCTCAGAAGAGATTTAATTTAAAAATAATAGATTGTAACTTTGCTATTTATTTAAAATTTATTTTCTATTATTTTTATTTATTTATTTATTTTTTCCATAGACTCCCTGCAATACCCTCATGGACCTCAGGGTGGGAGCCAGGGCATTAGGTGGTTTCTCACTCAGTTCTAGGGAACCCTAAAAGGTTTACATTCTGTTCATCTCTGGGTAGGGTTTCGCCCAGCTTCATTTTTGGATGCTCTGTTTGCTGAGCTTACTGGGATAATTACAACCCTTCAAAAACATCTCAGCTGTGCAAGGCTTGCTGGCTCTAAATTAACTCCTTCTCCTGATATCCCACACTTTGCTGAACCACGAAATGCGAATGAGAACCAAAATTACAAAGCAAGAATTCAGAGAAAATGCCTGGGCTAAAATTGGCTCTCCAGCGTTTTTTTTTTTTTAAGATCTATTTCAGGCACTTAAAAATTCCCATAGCCAGAAACCATGACTAGTTCCTCCTCTGAATTAGGATCTTCCTTCTCCTAGCACTTTTTATATTAAAGTTTCATGAAGAAACAACTGCAACTAGCTGCAGAGGGCCAGATCCTGAGCAATTTACTCAGGCCTTCTGCTGGCAAAGCTCTCACTGAATTCTACAGGGTTTTGCCTTCTGAGGGTGGGACAGGCTGAGGGTTTAGCACCATATTTATCTGAGTTCCAATTTGCCGCATAAGTTCTGCCCCAGCTCTTAATGCACCATACTGATTTCCAAGGCAATTTGCCTCTGCACGGGAACTTTAAAGCCCTGTGAAAAAGTCAGTTTTCAGCAGAAATGCAGCTTTAATGATGGGGTGCAAAACTCTTCAGAGCTAACATGAGCAGTGCTCTTTGACTAGGAGCTGTCTTTTACTCTGTCTGTACCAAACCAAGAACAGTGGCTCTCCACCAGGAGGAAATGTACTCCTGCGGGTATATGCACATCTTCCATGCATGCATCAGGGCCAGACAAAATACAGCCTACAGGCCAGATCTGGTCCCCCAAGCCACTGGATACAGCCTCCAGGCACAGCAGAAGCCTCTGTCAGGCTGCCCTGTCCCTGGACACTGCTCAGAGCAGCCAGCTGTAGGGCTCTGTTTATGAACAGCTGTGAGCCTGGGGGGTGGGGGAGAACAGCTTCCCACGGTGCCCCCTCCCCCAGCAAAATCTTGCAGCACCCATTGTCCTGTTTGAAGAACAGGTAGCATGTGGAGTACCCCTCCCCTCGGCTTGCACCTGTTCAGATGCACATGACCCAGCAGCAGCTGCTCCAAGTTGCTTGTCTGGGGCGTGGAAATGTCTGGGCTGCTGGCTTTACGTGCATGTACCTCTAGTCATATGGGTAGGAAAAAAAGCTATGCAGATGGAAACCAGTGGAAACAGGCAGCCTTGCACATGGGCAACAGTAAATGTCTTGCAGGCCACGCATAGAACCCCAATGGGCCGTATGAGGCTCGTGGGCCACCGGCTGCCCCTCACTGATCTTTGGGGAACAGCCTAAATGAGTAGAAGGCAACTCTACACTTGCACAGCTATGGTCACTCTTCAGGGAACTTTAACTGTTCTAGGATAGTGAAAGGGGTACAATGTGTGTGTAACCCTAACCCTCCCACAATCCCCAGCCTGATTTTAGTATCAGAGCTGCCGACTCTCCCGACACTGGCTCCATTTATCTTACCACATTAAAAACCAGCGATCTGCACCTCTGCTCCATGCAGTGCCCCATGGCTGGAAGAAGGGGGCCTTTGGGTAGAGGAATCATGATCTTTCAGGTGAAAGGTAGGTTTTACTTTGGTTTTTTTTTTCCCCCAGTGTCAATTCTGGAAGGGTTTGGGAGAACTGCCTCTGACTTCTGTCCTCCAACTCTTTCCCAGTACCCTGCATTTCAAATTCACCTGCATCAGACCTAGCAGGCTGAGCATGGTGTGGAGGGAGGAGGAATTTCAAAGTTCCCAAAGAGCCTATTGATCTGATTTTCAAAGGTACTTGGACACCTAAATTCATATCCATAGGAGTTAGGTGCCTCAATATGGAGGATCGGAACCCAAGGTCCCATTTTCAAAAGTGACCGAAGCATTCAGGAGCCTAAATTTCAATCAATGTCAGTCACAGAATCCTAGAACTAGAAAGGATCTCAAAAGATCATCAGGCCCAGCCCCCTGCACTCACAGCAAGACCAGGTACTACACCATCCCTGACAGATGTTTGTTTAACCTGCTCTTGAAATCTCCAAGGATGGAGATTCCACAGCCTCTGTAGGCAATTCATCCCCAGGCTTAGCCACCCTGATAATTATTAAGTTTTTCCTAACCGCCAACCTAAACCTCCCTTGCCGCAATTTAAGCCCATTGCTTCTTGTCCTATCCTCACAGGTCAAGGAGAACAATTTTCTCCTTCCTTGTAGTCCTGTGGCACCGTCTAGACTAACAGATATTTTGGACCATAAGTTTTTCTGGGCAAAGACCCACTTCATCAGATGCATGAGTGGAGCAGATACAGACTAACTCGGCTACCCCTCTGATGCTTGTCTCCCACCTTGTAGCACCCTTTTCGGTACTTGAAAACTGCTATCATATCCATTCTCAGTCTTGTCTTTTCCAGACTAAACAAACCCAGTTCTCTCCGTCTTCCCTCATCAGTCGTGTTTTCTAGATCTTCATTCAGTTTTGTTTTGTTCTTCTCTGGATCATCTCCAATTTCTCTGCATCTTTCTTGAAATGTGGGGCTCAGAACTGGACCCAATATTCCAGATGAGGCCTAATCAGTGCAGAGGGGAGTGGAAGAATGACTTCTCACGTCTTGCTCACAACACTCCTGTTAATGCAGCCCACAATGAGGTCTGCCTATTTTTGCAAGTGTCACACTGATTCATATTTAGCTTGTAGTCCACTATGACCCCAGCTCCCTTTCTGCAGTACTCCTTCCGAGGCAGTCATTTCCCATTTTCTATACAGGCGCCTAAATCACTTAGGGCATAGGCTTTCCAAAAGCACAAAAGGGCCATGAGACACCTCGGTGCTACTGAAAATCACTGGGAGTTTGGTGTCTCTGGTGACCAGGGACATCTTTCCTGAGAGGCCCTCTCTGAAAACTTTGCTCACAGTCTCAGGTGGTGGGATCAGCATGGAAGAAATGAGGGAACTCATCCAGAGCCCCATGAAGTACATGGAAAGATTTTGATTTGTTTCAATGGGGTTTGGTTTGAAGAGACTAGACCTAGGATGGCCACAGAACCCCAGTTCCCACCAGGCATCTACCAGCCCTTCGCAAGGGCAGATGCAAAAGCCACACAGCATGGGCCAGCAGTGGATGGTGAACTGGGCCTGTTCTCCAGCACTGACCCCGTGGATATACTGACTGAGGTCAGAGGGGATGGAATAGAACAGGATTTTCCCTAATTAAACCCTTAGCAACTGAGCTCTATTCTGGCAGAGGAAGGGAAAGGCAGATGGCTTGGGCACATGGTCGCACTTCCCAAGTGCCAGCGCCATAAGGACAGCTGGGTTTGCATGCCCTGTGCCAGCAGCTGATCCTGAGCTGGGTGGTTCCAATACAGAGCTGCAGCCAAGGATAAACAGGGAGCTGGGTGGGAAATGTGGAATCTCCCAACCCAACCCCTCCCACCAGCACAAATCCCTGGCTCTTACCGGGCTGGTTGAGTTGCAGGGTGCTCTTGCTCCACTGGGACAGCCCCACGATCGCCACCATCTTGGCCCCGAGGCTGGAGCGCCTCTTCTTGTTGGAGGTGACGCTGGCCGAGTCTGCGTTGCTGCCATTGCTCTTCTCAAGGTTGTACATCTCGCCGCTGATGCTGGAACTGCGGACCACATTTTTAGCTGAGGAGGAGCTTGTCTCCCCGTTAAACATGGTCAGCTATTTGGTCTCCGTCTTGGGGATTCCTGGGTGGGTCAGCTGTGTGGGGAGGGAACGGAGACCAAGGGAAAATTCTGTTAGGCACACTCTGCTCCTGCCGCAACCGCCTTGTTTCCAAGTGCAGGAGTGGGAGGATGCAGCCCAGGGGTCTTCCCACCTGTTCGGAGGAAATAGACCAGACCGTGCAAAGAAAAATCAGCCACCCTGGCGAGTGGTGTCTGCTCAGATCAGGTGAACGACACAGCTGGGAAGGGAGCTGGGATGTGCAAACAGCCTACAGGGTGTTGCCCCGTTTTGGGGGAACCTTTCCTGGGGAACAGGCTAGTAAGGGGGATTGCTCTCCCTGGCCTGCCGCTGCTGCACAGAGGTGAAGTGACAGGCCCATGGTCAGTCTGTGACAGAGCAGAAATTGGACTCAGGGCTGAATTCTAACCCTGAGTCTTTACCATTAGGCCAGCCTCCCTGTATGGGAAAGTCGGAGGCTCCCAGGTGCCAAGATGCCCTAGGCCTAGGTTAGATTATCCCATGGAGCCCATGTCAAGGCCGCCGGAGCAACCCCACAGGTGAGCTGAGCAACCCCTGGCTAGGGCGGAGAGGAAAGCTTTAGAGCATCACAGCATGGCCTAGCTCTGGGAGCAGGCATGACAGCAAACACAAGGATGGAGCCCTTGTGGTCTTTGCTCGCTATTCAGGTGGCAGGAGCTGCAGCTGCTATTCCTCATATTTCCGACATGGCGGATGCTTTGGCCCAGCCTTCTGGGCTTGCGGGGGGCTAGTTGTTTTTGCCCCTTAACAGCCCTACAGCTGCCTCTCCCCCAGCATTCTCTGACTTGGCACAGAGCGATCTGCCCGCAGCCGAGGCCGTTCTGCTCCTACTGCCCTCAGTGTCATGGCCATGTGGCCTGGGGAGAGAAACCAGCACTGGCTGAAAGAGCCTGCATGGGGCAAGCAGGGTGAGGCGAGGGACTCTGCATGGGAAAGCTTGTTTAGATGCAGCTGCTTTGTGACAGAAATCACCAGGGGAGGATAAAAACCTGCAATATGAGGAAGTGATTTTTGCAGGCACATTCTGCGACATCAGCAAAGAACAGGCTGCTCTGCACCTACTATAATTTTGGCTTGTTACTGGGCTGGGCCTGGGCCCCTGGACCCCGGGGGGATGAAGCTGGAGCACAGGCCACGGGCCAGGGAGGCTGTAAACAAGAACTCCCCAGGCTCAGAGCATTGATCTCAGTGCAGCCTCTAGATTTAGCTTTTAAGCAGGAAGTTATACCAAGCCCCCGACAACGCTAAAGTGCTGTGCGGGTACAAAATGTGTATCTGCATCCTCAAAGACAAGCCGTGGATACCCACATCCGCAGATGAGGATCTCAAGCGGATATCTGTGAATTGGTAGGGCTCTAGTCACTGAGTGTTCTCCTGTAAGGCCCCGGCTCTCCCCAAGTTCTGCTGTTAACAGTCTCCTGGCCAAACTGCCTCGTGTTGGCAACACTTTCCCCGCTCCCCCCCAAAAAAATGGGTATCGTTATTCTGCTCTGATAAAAACAGCCTCATTCCACACCAGAAGTGGCTGTATTTCAGTAGGACTAGGAGCAACCCACGAGGGTGCATTTATAGAATGAAGGGCAGTTTTGCTAGTGTGTTTGGGGGGAGGTGGAGGGCAGGGTCCTCTCTAACTTTTTCCATCCATAGGTGGAATAAATTTTGTTATGTGCACAAAGCCATGTCCGGACATGCACCACCAGTATAAACCCAGACTGCCAGCTGTGGATGCTCTGATAATTAGCTGGGTGGCACCAGAATCTCTCCTGGGTGCCCACCCAAGCACTCAGCTTCTAGGGAACACAGGTGAGAGGTTCCCATCTGAAAGTTATTTGTAGGGAGCCGTGATTGACTGAAGAGTGTTTTGAAGCCTTGTGCTCAAGTCCCTAGCACTCCGCTGGGTCTGTGCTCCTGACAATACAAATGGACTTTGCAAAGGCAAGTCTGACCTACAGCCATGCTGTTAACAGAGAGCTGCAGGGAAAGTGCCACTTCCTTGTCCCTTGACCTCTGCTGCCCAGGACACGCTGATCACAACAGCCCATCCGTGCCACACCAGCATCCTTTGTGAGCCTTTGTAGCAGGCCCCCTCTCCCACACTGGGTGTGCCAGACCCATCTTTGCAAGTTCCCTTCAGCACCACAGTGCAGGCAGACAGTATTCAGTAATTGGCACTGATCTGAAGGCTCAGTGGTTTAGAAATGTGAGTCTTTCATCTCTGGAGACTCAGGCACAGCAGCACTGTCTTACATCACAGGGGAAACAAGTACCGTTGTCTCAGTCTGGCGTCTGCAAGGCTGCCCACAATGCACCACTGCAAGAATTAATGCTCTGGAGTGGTCTGGAGCTAGAGCAGCAATAGTCGCTCACAGATGAGTAAAGTGCACAGGTGCAGAGGAGTTGAGGGTTGGACTAACAGGTGCGAGGTGCATTAGCCGAGCTGGGGGAAGGTAGGGGAAGCTGGAACAGCAGAGGCCTACAGGTCATGACCAAAGGACAATCAGTGGGACTACAGGGGCTGGGGAAGAGGAAGCTATCCCAGATCTTCCTTGCACAGCTGCCGGCACTAACTATTTCCTCACTTTCACAACTACCAACGTTCTCCAAATTCACCCTCAAAAGTCACCAGAAGGAGGTAGGAAATGGGCAGAGACTTGCTTTAACTGTCAAGACACACACACAGAAGAATGCCCCTCAAACCGTCTAACGCGTAAAACGCAAAACCTAACCAATTGTTGCTTGAGAACGCAACGGTCTTGCTTTACTAAAAATCCCCTCTGTGTACACTTCTCAGGGCTTTAATATTTCTGTGACAAATGCCATTCACCAGTCACAGCTAAGCCAGGCCTGATGTTCAAACCAGCTGACAGCTCTCAGTGGTTCTGAGCTAGGCAAAGTCACGGAGTATGAGCATATGAGGCCCTGATCCTGCAGAATTCCAGTGATGTCAATCGGAGTAGCAGGAGTCAGCCTGTGCAGGCCCAATTACAGGACTGGGGCCGAGGACTGCAGTGCGGTTTGCATTAGGACCCACCGCTTTCAGCAGCTTATAACTTTCAGAGAGTTAAAAATTGCTCTCTGGGCTGTAACTTTCCATGCTGGGGCTTAGAATCTTGTCAAAGTTTGAGGAAAGTCCTTCCAGCTGTTTTTGAACTGAGATGGGGGTTTGCGGGTAGAGGTGAAGGTTGGATTCCACCTCTCCAAAGACTATTTTTGCTTCATGGAAGACAGCAAGGATGGTTCTGTAGTTAATGCATTAGACTGGGACTCAGACCAGTATTAAACTGCTGGCTCTGCTACAGACTCCGTGTGTGCCTCCAGGCAAGTCATTTAATCTCTTTGGGCTTCATTTTCCTTACTTGTAAATCAGAAACAATAGATGCTTTTTGAAAATATTGGCTAAGTGACTTAGGACTCTAAGGTACATTTTCAGAAGTCACTTAAGAAACTAAATGCCATAGACTTTCCTTAAAAATTCAGCTCCTAAATCACATTTGAAAGTGGAATTTGGTAGGATAAAGGGGCGAAACTTTCAAAAAGCACCTTTCTCCCATCACTTGTCTGTCTGGCCTGTGTGGACTGGAAGGTCCTTGGGCCTGTGTTTTTCTGTGCCTGGCACAGCAGGGCTTTGGGATGTTACTGTGACACACTGATGATTCATGAATAGCTCAAATTCTAAAAACTTGAAATGCTGCATACAGCCAGACTTTAAAGAAAAAACCCTAATTAATTATACAGCATTAATTGGGTAAATAGGTCTTTGCACAGGTGCAGTGAGCATCTTTGCTGTTGTAATTAACTTTTGGAGCCACAATCGCAAAGATACACATGTGACTACAAGCCAAGGGGCATATTATGGGCCAAACTCTGCAGCTGTTTATACCAGAGTAATTATGACTTCCAAAGGGCAACCCTTCCTCCCACCACTGTAAATAAGATGAAGATCTGGGCCACAACATTTCTAGACCATCACCAATTTAATGCTGAGCTGAGAACCTTTTCGCGCAAGGTACTGATGTTGCAGCAAGCTAAGAAAGGAAAGCAGGAATGGTCCCTCTTCTTGGAGCTTTGCACTGCACAGTGGTACAGCTCTGATCACACACACAAACCTCAAATAGTCTCAGATGGCTGTGGTCTTGCTGCCTGATTTCCTGTTCGAGAACAAATCAGTGGATCTGGGTGTAATTTCTAGTGAAGCTTATTTATTCTCCCTAGATGCAGCAGTCCTTGGACAGCGATGGTCACGAACAGCATGAAGGCAACCCCCTCATCTACCAGGCCCAGCACAACACCAAAGTCTTGCTTCCAGGCAACAAGTCCACCTCAAAGTATCCATACCAGTTAGACAGACAAAGGCAGAGAGCACACTCCTTTGCTGTTTGCAACAGCTCCTCCAAAAGAGAAGCCCTTTAAAAAAAAAAACCTAACTCCACAGCTTGTCTTCCAAGCCTGAGCAGTGGTCACACCACAATGAAAATAACTTGTGAGCTGATGTTACAGCGCCACCTTTGTGTAAGTTGTGGTAAATGGAAGCAAGTGACCACTCACGTGACTGCTGCTGGAGTACTGAATTCAAAGCTGGGTGTCCGTGCTTCAAGGACATTGAAAGGTTGGTAAGCATTTAGGAGAAGAGCTACAAGGATAATTGCAGGAGGGGGGCATTGCTTACAATGAGAAACTCGAAGTGCTCAATCTATCTGGTTTGTCAAAGAGAAGGAAAGTGGGTGATTTGATCATAGTGCATTGGTACCACTAAGGAGAACCAAAATTTGTTGGGATTGAGGAGGAATTCCAAGTTAGCAGCCAAAAGTATAACAAGACAAAAGCTGAAGACAAATTAGAACTCATGCATACATTTTTGACATGAGTAGTTCACTATAGAGGCAATTTGCCATGAGCTGTGTGAGGCTCCTAAGCACTGGCCATTTTTAGATCAAGATCAGATGTTTTTCTAAAACCTGCTTTGTTTCAAACAAGTGCTAATTCAGGGGTGTCATATGCCCTGTGTTAGATAGGAGGTCAGAAGTTTCACAGACACAAAATGGGAATTGACGGTCAAGGAAGCAGCACTGCAGAAAGATTTGAGGGTCATAGTGGACCACAAGCTAAATGTGACCCTGTTGCTAAAATAAAGAACATCATTCTAAGATGTACAGGTTGAACCTCTTTCATCCGGCACCTGACCAGTGTCAGATGAGAGAATTTGCCAGACGACTGAAAGTCAATATTGTCTAGCGCATTACCAACACTTCCACTGCTGACTGGGCTCTTAGAAGACATTTAGAGGTAAATTACAGCAAAATAACAGCACTGACCACTGAGAGCCAGGACAGGTGGCTAGAAACAAACTTTATGGGACCACGGGAAACTAGTCCATATCCATGATAAGTGGTCGTCTGGGTAACTAAAACCAGGATGGATTACGGAGTTTGCTGGATGAAAGACTTCCGAATTAAAGAGGTTCAACCTGTATTAACATGAGTGTTGTTAGACATGAGAAGTAATTCTTCCACGCTACTCTGTGTTGATTAGGTGTCAGCTGGAGTACTGTGTCCAGTTCTGGGCACCACATTTCAGGACTAATTTGGAGATGGTCCAGAGAAGAGCAACAAAAATAATTAAATGTCTAGGAAGCATGACATATGAGGGATGACTGAAAGAACTGAGGTTGTTTAGTTTGGAAGAGACAAGACTGAGAAGGGGCATCACAGCTTTCAAGTACCTAAAAGGGTGGTACAAAGAAGAGAGAGAAAAATTATTCTCCTTAACCTCTGAGGGTCAGACAAGAAGCAATGGGCTTAAATTACAGTAAAAGAAGTTTAGGTTGGACATTAGAAAAAACTTCCTACCTCTCAGGGTGGTTAAACACTGGAATAAATTGCCTGGGAAGGTTGTGCAATCTCCATCATTGGCGACATTTAAGAGCAGGTTAGATAAACATCTGTCAGAAATGACCTAGACAGTGCTTGGTCCTGCCAGGAATGCAGGGGACTGGGTTTGACGACCTCTCGAGGTCCCTTCCAGTCCTAGGATTCTATTAAAGGATTCCACTGGTCCCTTCTCGCTTTGTAGTCCCACTGCAAAGTTAGTGGCAGACAAAACTCAGGTCTCCTGATTCCTAGCCCAGTTTGTCATGCTGCCCATCAGGAGCCAGGCCTCGTCTGGCTTTCCATTCACCAAGCCGGGGGGGATGAGGCAGCTCTGAAATGGCTGCCAAACACCCTAATGGATATTGCTTTTCCAACCCATGAATATTTAAAATCTGAGGGGATGGAAGCATCCATCTTCCAGGGAAAGGTAAATGATTCCCTCCCTGCCAAGCGAAGCTGCTTTAAAACAAAAGAGAGAGGCTGCGTCTGGAAAAATATTTCTCTTTCAAGAAAAACAGCCGCAAATGGCAAAGGGTGAAAGTGATCGGGCAGGTGCTCTCATGCGATAGCCCCATTCCACAGACCTAACCAGAGCAGCTGTATGTTTTTAAAGCGGCAGTTTCACCCACAGCCAGCACTTTCTTTGTTTTCCTTTGTGGAGCTGACGATGTCTTTTGCAGAGAAGCAGAACAATAGCTTGGCTTGGCTGTGGTAGCGGCCCATGGCTTGGGAACAGTGAGGAGTGGATGTATTGGACTCCCTGGACTGATTCACTAATGCTCTGCACCTTGTGTTGGCATGGAAATCCACAGGGGTAAAAAAAAAAACAGCAAATCAGCACCCCTGCATCTTAGGCCTGCTTCAGGCAGGTGTGAATGAGGATACCCGGTGCAGGGCAATAGTGGATCGACAGGCAGGGCGTTAAGTTGTAACATCTGTGCATGAAGGACAGTGATCCCTGTAAGCTGAGCTCTTGTGTGGCCACCCAGGAGAGATTCAAATGCTGCCTAGCTGTTTGGCAGAGCGCCCACAGCCGACAGCCTGTGTTTCTACTGGTGGTGCACATCCACACATGTGCACATCACAAAATTTATACCATCCATGGGTGGAAAAATTAGAAGGAACACTGCTGAGGGAGGACGTAAATTAAAGTAACAAACTTGCTTCAATTTACACCCTTTCATTGCTGTACCTTCTGCACACTGGGGTCTAATAGTCCCAGTTAATAGGTCCCAGTAAATGCTCGGTGAATACTATGAGCAAGAACCAGAGCAGATCTAAATGAGCAGAGATGTCCTGTGCTTGGATTATATTAAAGACAAACTCAGCAGCAAACTAAAACCACTTGGCATCCCCATCCACAAGGTCCAGGTTCCAGTGTATTCCTAATTATGGTTCCATATTGCCCCATCTCTTCTCCATAACAGAGCACTGCATGTGGGTTTGCTAAAATGGTGACCTTGGTTAGGGGCCACTGGCCTCATTCCACTGACGTCAACTGGCAGAGCTGGATTGAAATCACCAGAACTTCTGGCTTATAATGTCTCACTGTTAGTTACACGTCTGGAAATGCCCTGTTTGCAAGGCAATATTATTACAGCCAGGGAAACATCCTGTGTTTGATAGGAGGGAGATACCCTGAAACCTTATGGCCAAGAAAGCCCTGAGTGAGAGAAAGGATCTGCACTCTGGATCCCCATTTGTAACGGCATATTCAGCAATACAGGCTGCACATGGAAAGAGGCAAAATCCCAGCAGAGGGACTCCCCGGCCCCCAGTATCTGGCATAGGCCCGGCTGCACCTGCCAAGTCCTGGACACCTCATGGACCACGAGACCAGAGAAGTGGAGAGAATTCAGAGAACCAAGGCCAAGGCAGCTTTTCAACACCGCATGAGAGCACGTGGGTATCCATTTGCCACTACAATGAGTGGGACCAGAGCATCCAAATTCACTAGTAACTTAGAAATCTCTGCCTCAGCCATCAGGGCCTATGGACTGCACCAGTTTACAGCCCAGTAATGGTCCTGCCTGTGTCCTACAGCTGACTGATATGGCAGCTTTGTGAAAAGCCTAGGACAGCGGACAAGAGACAGAGCATCTCTGCCCAGCCCTGCCACTGATCGTCTGGGTAGCCTGTAGCACGTCACTTCCTTTCTCCATACCTGCCACCCGCTAGCTGTCTGGTCTGTACAGCTCATGAGATGTTTGGGGCAGAAGAAATCTCTGAAAGGCAACCTTTGAGCCCAGAGAGCATCACACCAAACACTTCAGCCCTTCTGTCACTCTGGGCCTGTGCACTTCCCCTCACGGTTGCCTGGCTCCTCAGTAACATCCATGCTACAAGGACACGGCTTTCCATCGCAGCAAATAGAGACACTCCCACGCCTGCCTGGCTCCTCCTCATGCGGAACAGCCTGATGCGTGTGGGTGGCAGCTGAGAGGGGTGGCCCTGCTGGTGCTCCCTGCATCTGCCTGACAGGCTAATGAGACCTTACCAAGAGCTAGGGGGGGAGATGGGGGCTGTCACACCACTCTGCCTGAACTCACGCATTTATCAATTATAAAGGGTTGTAAATAGGTTCTCAGACAAGCCGGGTGATTACTCATAATATCATTAATTAGAGCCTGCTCCCGGAGAACGGCGGCACTTCAATATTTACCTTCTGGAGGCAATTTCCCACTCACACCCTGCTGCCCTTCCAGTAGGTGCGGGAAGGAGATTAAAGGGTTTTCTCACGAAGCAGTGCCAGCCACATGCCCAAAACAGGCGAGAGAGGAATGTGATCATGTAAACTCGCCTAGCTCAGTGTCGCAGGGCCTCTGAGCTGAAGAGATCTCACATGCTGTGGGTGCGGGAGAGGGTGGAAGAGCCTCCCTGTTACCGTTCTCTGCTTGTCCCCCACCGCACCTGCCTGCGGCCACCCTCTTTCAATGGTTTGGATTGCAACAGTGTGGAGAAGCCTCAATCATGGCTCAGGGCCCCGCTGTGCCAGGTGCTGCACCCAGTCAGACTCAGAATAAAGACCATTCCTGCCCCACTGAGCTTACCTCCCGTCAGCTGCTTAACGAGCTGACTTTAAACAACAGCTTGAAGAGTGAACCAGGAAGGGCAAGGGGGTGGAGACAGAAGGCTGAACCATAGGGGTAACAGTGTTTTTCTGCCCTCATCCATGTCAGCTGGATCTGTTGTATGGATCTCTAGGCTCCATTGTGGAAATTTTGCCCTCCAAACCCAAATAGTTGTTCCCTGCCCATGCAACCACACTGATGTCAGTCAGTCAGGGCTGCCAGGGGACACATGTTCGTGGTAGAGGCTTGTGCTAAAGGCACTGGGAAGGGCAGGATGTTGCTCTTAGCGCCACCACTGACATGTTGCATGTCCTTGGGCAAATCACTTAATCTCAGCCTCCTTTTCTGGTGCCCAGCTTCAGACTTTCAGGCCCAAATTTTTCACAAGACTTGAGCTCCCACAGTTGCCTAGTTTCTTACCTGCTCTTCATCATGGTATCCATGTACCTTTCTGTTCTGTCCTTGCCACAACCTGAGTACCTCCCTGGATGCTCGAGTTAGTGATGACATTGAGAAATGTGAACTCCAAGCCAAGACATACATTAAGGTAATCAAACCTCATTAGCCATTATACTTTATGCCTAAAGGAGATGCTGCATCTCACTCTAGGGTGTCTATAGCAGATTGCTGCTTCATCCGTACATGGGGGAGAGATTTTTCATCTCTGCCCTGCTCAGCTGTTGCATGAAGCAGTGCTGGTGTTTCATTTGGTAGCTCTAATTGCTGACTTTATGCCGGTTCCTCGTCCTCCGGGATTGCACTGCAGCTTGGAATGCTGCATCGGTGGAGAGAGCCGAGACTAAAGTCTTGCCCAGCTGCTGTTATTGAGTCACTTTCTTTTTTTTTTTTTTTTGCAAGGGACAATGGGGATTTTAGATTGAACACTAAATTCTGTTCTGTCAAACACCAGTGGGGTAAATGGGGAATAATCCAGATGGGACACAAGCCCTAGGGGTCTGGTTGTTATGCCAACAGGATACACAACTTGCAAAGCAAATGGCACTTGTGTTATTTCACTGGAATTATAGACTGTTGCTTGGGCTTGGTGCCTAGTCTTACTGTACATGTCTGAACACCAGGACCCAGTGTATAGACGCTGTATAAACAGGTAGCCAGAGGCAGTGCCTGCCCCAAGAACATGCAACCTGAAGAGACCTGAGATAGGGTGGACTAAGCCCCAATGCCCCCAACAGGAGTCCAGAGGCCTTGCCATACCCCATGCCAGTGAGAGGAGCAGAAAAGAGGTCCTCCAGGCAGGACAGAGCGTCTGTCTCTGCTGCAGCCAATCAGGACCTAGCAGGCCAGCATAAAAGAAGTGGCTGGGCTAGCACCTGCCAATTCCTCACGGGAGCTTGACCCAGGCAGGTCCATGCACCCAGTGGGAACTGAACTTAGACCTGGGTGAGGCCCAGAGGCTGCAGTCTGGCCACAAGCTTCGTACAAAGACCCAACAGCACCATGGACAGGGCTAGTCAGCTCCTAGCCCCAGAGCCCCTCTTGGCCATAGAGTGTTGCTCACAAGTGGGTGGACCCTGTTTCAAGACCATACGGACAAAGAGCGGGAAGAAAAACAGAGGCACAGAGAGGGCCCGTGACTTGTCCTTGGGCGTAAAGCACAATCAGTGGCAGGATGTGTTTTGGGCTCCAGTTAAGTTGTAATCCTTTATGAGCACTCTGGTCAGTGCATTCTACTTGGGACTCTCCATGACATTTCAAAGCTGTCAGTCAGCTCATTCTCACACCACTCTTACCAGAGAAGGATCATCTTCATTTTAGTGTTTGAGGAAACTGAGGCACACACAGGGCAGCGTTCTCTCTAATTTTTCCTATCCATGCGCAGAAGCAGGTGCATCTCATGAGGCCGGATAAATTCATCCATATCAGAGATGGGACAAGAGCCTGTGTGTTTTGACTCCACACGCTCCCTTATTGGGATACCTCCTCTCTTAGGCCAGGTTACACTGGACCTGAGAGTCGATCCTCGATATGCAATTCCAGCTATGAGTGTTGCATAGATGGAATCGACATATGTAGGATCATCTTATCTGGCCGTCCTCACAAAAGGGAGGTTGATGAGAGAAACTGTCCCATCAGCCTCCCTTATTTCTCTTGAGAATGAGAATCGGATAAGCTGTGGAGCCCTGAGAGCTACAATTTTGCACATCCACTAGGTGCACAAATTCAAAGCCCCAGAAAAGCTACCCTGACTGGATCGGTCTCTGGGAAATACAGACCTTCCCTTAGCCTCTCACCGTCTGGTGACAAAGCACGAGTCTTTCAAGACATGGGATTTGTAAAGAAGATTTGTGTGGAGCTGAAACACACACAGATGCCACTGGAAAAGTAGAGTGACTTCATGCTCAGCTCCAAGACAGCTCTGTAGCCAGCTCACCCCAGAAAAATTGGGATAAATACCCATTTCCTGACTCCCCTTTTCCAAAGGAGACCTGAGTTGCCAACTAGCAGATTTGGCTGTGAACCAGACAATTAACCCCCCATTATACACACATAAAAACAGGTTAGTAAGTCACTTTTGCTCCTGGCTGTGCTGAAGAGCATGGCAGGGGTGCCGTTTGCTACGCAGAGTGTGAGTGTCAAAGCAGTACTTATCTCCAGGGTAAAATTAAAGGACAATGTAGCGCTCAAAATGAGGACTTGCAAATAAAAATGTCGGCTTTTTGAGTGCCTGTTACATTGCTTTTATGTCCTCTGACCTTACAGGTGAAAGGCAGGCCAGAGTGTGCTGAAATTGCCAGACTTCTTCCTGGTGATGTCAACGGGCTTGGATCAAGGCCATAACTAGTAAGTAACGGAGGATCTGGGCAGTGTTCCCTGGAAGCTGAGTGCTTGGGTGGCCACCCAGCAGAAATTCAGATACCGCCCAGCTAGTTAGCAGAGCACCCGCAGCCGGCAGCCTGTGTTTCTACAAGTGGTGCACATTTATACATGCCTCAGTGCACAGAACAAAATTTATCCTACGCATGGGTGGAAAAAAAAATCAAAGAAGTAAATAACTTTTACTTTTTCTTTTTCACTTTCTCCATACCTGTCATGATTTCATAGCCCTCCATCATATCCCCCCTTAGGCTCCGTCTACATTACCTGCAGAAGATCAAACACTTACATTCGATCTTCTGCGGTGCTGTTTTACACATGCACAAAATGGCATGTTCTGGGATCAGTGCTGAACTCGGAACTCCTTGAGAGCTGCAAGGATTCAGATATGTCAGCAGGAGGAGAGCTCCTGTCGACATTCTGCAGTGAGGCTGGGGACCAATGTCAATATCAAATGGCTGCAAAATCGATTTTAAGTACACAATTGGCGTGGCTCAAATTACGTAGCAGCCACCGACATTCCCAGTAAGTGTAAACGTAGCCTTAGTCTCCTCTTTCCTAAACTGAAAAACCCCAGTCTTTTGAGTGTCTCCTCTTAGGGCTGCCATTCTAAGCCCCTCATCATTTTTGGTGCCCTTTTCTGAATCCTTTCCAATGCCAAGATATCTGGTTTTGAGTTGAGGTGACCACAGCTGCACACAGTAGTCAAGATGTGGGCGTACCATGGATTTTTACAGAGGCAATAAGCTATTCTGTGTCTTATTCTCTATCCCTCTCTGTGTCCCTCCATTGACTTTCACCCTCTCCACCACACCAAGTGCCAGCCGTAACTTTCCATCATGTCTTATATAGGACACCTTATGTCATCCGTCCTCACTTCCTCGCTGCCAGTCTTCACTACCCACTCGCCACGCGCATCTCCCATGCCAACCCCTATGCACGGAAATTGCTCACCTTGAAAATCTGCAAACCTACCACATTGTCTGTGAACACCTGCCCACTAAACAATCATCAGGGTTTAGGCAACCTGTCATATTGATCACAACCATCTCATGATCATCCTGTGGCTATGTTAGCTAGATGCTGTATGCACCTGTTGCCTCTCCTCATATACTTAAACTCTTAGCTGTTTATGGCAGACACCATCTTTGTGCTGCATGTTTGCACCAAGCCCTAGAGTCTAGAACCAGTGTTCCCAGCAAGGTGTGTGCTTGTGCAGCACTCAGGAGAGAGCCAAATGCCGCCCAGCTGATTAGCAGAGCGCCCACCGCTCGGTTCTGTGTTTGTATTGGTGGTGCACATTCACACATGCCACGGTGCACATAATTATTCTGCACACGGAAGGAAAAAAGCCTGCACATGGATGGAGAAGATTAGAGGGAACATGTAGTTCGCACAAGAAACAGAGGTACAGTCAAAGTATGCATCATACTCCATGGTCAACTGCAGAGTACTATCAGTAGGTGACACTCTGTCTGTATCTGTCTCCTCCTTGGTAGCAACTACAGCAATGATGGGCAACCGCCAGGCCGGGGGCCACATGTGGACCACGGGGGCTTTATGTGTGACCCATGAGACATTTTGTTTACTATGGCCCATGCACAGGGCTGCCAGATTCTGATGGTTTTCATCCACACAGCTTTTTATTTTTCCCCCTACCGGTGTTACTGACTTGACAGCCACATAAAGCTAGGGCACGTGAAGTGAGGTGTGCTCTCTCTACAGCCAGTCAAAGTGCCTCTATGATTCAATCGTCACTCCCTGCAAATTCTAGGTACCCAAGTGCAGTCAGCAACACTACCCTATCCCAGGAAACCATCTTGGCTACAACAATCTTGCAGCCCACTGATGAAGGAGAGCCATTTGTGCAGCCCACTCACTAGTGTGGGTTGCCATCAGGGCACTGCAGCTTGTCAGCACATTTCGATGTCTAGTAACTTGCTGAAAAAAAAATTGTAAAAAGGCACTCTTTGCATTTGGTGAGTAGTTTCTGGCAAAGTTTAAGTATTTCATTTTGCCTGCTTGAAATGACTTCTCGTTTCCAAGCAGCCTTTGCTGTAGAAGGTTAGCTCACTAAAAAGGAGGGCGAATGAACTGGAAGCAACCCCAAAAGGAGAAATTCAACCTGTGTTTGATAATATGTTTGGGTTGACCCAGTGTGATTTTTACTTTACAAAGCAGAAGGTGAAGGGCCAGGGTGGGGAGAGAAGGGAAAAAAATCTGTTTCATTTCAGACTAATTTTACCATCAGAATTTTATGATTTAACACCCTGAATCAGTGATTCACTCAGCTCTAGCAATAATGTTACATGCAAATGTTGTTACAGACATTTCCCATGCTGAGTCCATGGGCAGAAGGTTTGCGAAGTGCTTTGAGATCCTCAGACAGTTGCTCTATCACTGCAGGGTTTTGCTATTGATAAGCCTCTAGGTGTGACAAAGAGGCAGACTCTGAAATGACAGCACTCAACACCCTTGAGAAACAAGCTGCTGCGTATAAGCTTCTCACAGACAGTTTCTCTGTCAAAAGTCCCGGTAACCTTACAGGTATTACTCTACACAGGAACAGAGAAGGCAGCAATGACTCTGAACAGAGCAAGGCACTGGGCTCTATTCACAATCATGCCACTGACCCACCTAAAGATCTGAATCAAGTCACTTGACTGCTTTTTGCCTCAGTTTCCCTATCTTCAAAATAGCAGGGCTCCTTTGCAAAACTCTTTAAGATAAGATGGATAAAAGGTATATTGTGTGTGCACACAAGATGGCCAGATCCCTCCCTACTAAACAGGTGTAGCTCTTGGGCAACTCTTCGGGTGCAAGCAAGAGCAGATTTCAACGCCGTGGCACTACTTATTTGAGAACCGACTTGTTTCGGAGACTGTGCAGACCACAGAACTCCATTCTGGGTTTGTCTCCCTTTCTCCGCAAGTTAATCCAGAAGATGGGGGAGCCCTTTACCTGTCTGGCGCCAGCAAAGGCTCCATGGTCTCTGCTTTCTCCTTTGCAGAGCAGCAGGTAAATCTTGGCCTCGGCTTCTATGCCCGACAAGCAGAGATTCTGGCTGCCAGGCTGTGCAGCCTTGAAAGACCACAGCCTCGACCATCTTAGGAGGGTTCTGCCTAGTAGCTTCCCATTCCTTGGAAACCTACATGCCAAGGAGCCTCTCTGACACCTGATCCTGGCTTTTTTAAGGGGGGGTCGCTGCCTGCTGCCTAGAGCCTGAAACCTCCCTTGCCAGGCTCTGGGGAAGGGGCCAGAGCTGCTGGCAGGGAAGGAAATCCACAGTTCAGAACTTCGGGAAGCTTCAGGACTGCCCGGTGGTGCTGCTGAGTCAGCAGTTTGCTCTGTGGGGAGCAGTAACTGCTTTGCAGGAGGCCTGCCAAAGCTGACAGGGCAGGAGCACGAGGGAGCGTGGCTGAAATTGGCGGGCAACTTAAGGAAGATATTGTGATGGATGGCTTCCGACTGGGCTCAGCCCACCCCACTCTGTGGATTTACAAACCCTTCATTTTACGGGCTGTGATGGGGCATCTGCCCCACACTGGCCTAGCAAGGGTTAAACCCAGCCCTGGCAGAGAGCGGCCCTGGGAGCCAGCAGCTGAGGCAATCTTGTTCCAGCTGTGCAGCAGGAGGGACCTGGCTTCTAGGGAAGCTACAGAGGCTGCCTAACGAAAAGCAGAGCTGGGGAAGCTCTGGGCTGGCAAGCCACAGGCTGCAGAGCCTGAGGGCTACCAGGGCAGCAGGAAGCCAACCAGGGCAGCAAGGCCACACCCCCTTGCCAATGAGGAGTGGCCGTTTCAGATGGTGGTTAGATGAAGACTGGCAGTGGGTCACGGAGAAAAGCCGGGTATATAGGGGTTTGGCGTTCCCTAGGAGGGCAGGACCCCAGAGTGTGGGGCACTACCTTGAGGGAAAGCCTCCCTGTTCTGGGAGGGCTACAGGTCCTGATAAAAGGTGGAGAACAAACAGATGGGTACCAGTGAGTGGGTACCACCAGGACAGGGCACTCCAGAGGCTGAAAAGCGACTTCCCGAGCGACCAGCAAGAGGCGCCAGGGTGGTGAGTCACACCCCGTTACACAGGCGCAGAGGCAGCCCGGCTGGAGAAGACCTTGGTGGCCAAGTCGGCCCATTCCCCAGGGAACCAGTGCAGGACTGTTGCCTGCCAGCGTATTCCCCAGGGATGTGAATGCCCTGAGCAGAGCAGGCTGAGCTCCCTGTGAAGGCTCCAATCCAGCCCAGCACCCAATTCTGTGCTTTGGCTCCAACATTAGAGTGCACCTGTGCTAAGAGCTGGCACACCCGTAAGTGTTCTGCTGAGTCAAGCGTGATGAGTATTTCTGGTTTGGTTTGACCCCATCCCCACCTCTTCCTCAGTGAACTGGTGATGCTGATCTTCAGACAGTTCATTACTCGCCTGTTATTTGTGTCAAGATCTAACTGGTCACAAACTGTTCCCCGTAAGCTGAGCCACCCGGCTGATTGGCAGAGCGCCCACAGCCAGCAGCCTGTGTTTCTAGGGGTGGTGCACATCCCCATATGCCTTAGTGCATGTAGTATTATTCTGCCCACGGAGGGACACAATTAGAGAGAACACTGCCTCGTATTGGAAAGGTCAGATGTGCAGGTGTCTAATGAAATTACATGGACCTGTTATTTGCACTGCTGTAGAATTTAGGAGCCTGGTCATGGACCAGGGTCCCATTGGGCAAGGTGCTGTACAAACACCAAATGGTATTGTTTCTCTGCCTGACCCTGGATGGCAGGCATCTTCCACAGGCGAACAACTCACTCCTTGCTAGGACCTTTCCACTGAGCTATTCGTCATGCTAAATTATGTAAAATTTTGGGGCTGGGTAGCAGGGGTCCCTCTTTTTCCCCCATCTGTGGGCAGAATAAATTTTATTTTTTGCACCAAGACGTGCAGTTATTCACCACCAATAGAAATGAAGGCTGCAAGCTATGGGCACTCTGCTAATGAGCTGGGTGGCATCTGACTCTCCTGGGCAGCTGCCCAAGCACTCTGCTCACAGAGCACTGATGGACAGATGTTTTCCATTCAAACAATGGGTATCCAAATACTCACCAATATCTAATACAGGGCCACCAATCACAAAGACTGAGGTCAGTGGTTATTAACCAGTGACTGGGCTTCTGCCATTGTTCTTTGAATCACTCTAAGGGACAGTCATTCTATTGTGTTTGTGCAACACCAGAACCACGGGGTCTTGGCTGCTACAGCAATTGATATAATTATCAGAACTAATGATGCAAGACCAGGGATGCCCTGCAGCTGTGTGGCTAATCAGTGCTCTGATCTCTGTTTAAACACTTGCTCTGTTGCATTTGGCACATTATGGTCCCCTTTTGTGCGTTGATTTCCCGATCTGTAAAATGGGCACAATAATGCCCAACAGCAGTGCTACAGAGCTCCCGTCCATGGGGCTGTTTCAGTGCAGTGGGTTGGAGGGGCATCTGAATTTTTCTGAAACTAGGAGGACAGTATCTCTCTCCACTAGCCCAAAACAACCAGCCTCCTGCATTACAAATCTTGTGATCACAAATTCCTTTAAAATATGGGTCATGTTACCTAGAACTAAAAGACAGCTGCCTCTGGGGAGGAACACAGTAGGTGATTGACAACAACCAGGAGCAACAGGACAAAAACTGGACCCTCATCCTGCCCAGACTACAAGGGGGACTACTTGAGTGCTTCATGTTTCAGACTTTGCCAAACTGGGACCACAGTCAGGGCAAGAAGTAAACAAGACAGTCAACTGATATTGCAGCAGTGAATTTGGGAAGATAGAATAATCACCTAATTTGACCAGGGCAATACCTTATCTTCTGCACACAGATAGTTGTCATTTTTAATGTCATTTAAAGGGCGTACCCCTGCCACACAGTGCTCCATAGCATGGGGCAGGAGCTTAACAGGTTCACTTTTACCTCCATTTTTGTCATCCCTCAGAGAGCAAGAGCTAAAAAGCTAAGCATCCTTAGTAATCATAAAGCCAGGAAAATAGGATCCTGCTGCTTCTTCCCCCACGTACGCTGTTCCTCCTCCACCTCTGAGAATTACTAAGCTCCGGTGGTAACAAATTAGATCATTATTACACTACGCTAATAGGATCACTTTCCGTACAACACACAGAATAATCCATGCCAAAGAATAAGGAAAGCATCTTCTTGTATTGCAGAGCCTAGAGGAAGGATAATCTTTACCCTGTCCTTAATTTTACCTCTACCTGTTCTCCCCATCTCCCCGATTCCCTCGAAGAATGGGTAATCACCGGTGGGAACAGGAAGGACGTGCTGTACCACAACAAGCTTGGTTACAGAACATATCCTAGCATCTGGGGACCTTAACACAGAAGCCATTGACTCTGACTGGTACCAGCCTGTCAAATGTAACCTATTCCATAAGCAGGTCCTTGGTCTAAAATCTATAGCACTTGTGGGGTTTGCATACTCTCTGAAACTCACTTTACCCAAGCAAGGGGGTGCAAGTCAATTTCCAATTCCCTTTCTCCATCCTATTTGTATTCATTTTATTGCAAATGACTAAATGTTTTAGAGTAAATGACAGCAATACTCCATCAGCGATCAGATTACATGAAAGCTTCCTTCTCTGCTATAAATCACTGCTCTGAGACTGTGTGGGAAGGGGGGGGGGGAAATGTATCACAAGCTTGTAGTCCCTAATCAGTTTGCTTATCAGTGACCTTCACCATTCTTATATATATATAAAGCATTTTGAGAAGTTCTCCAGTAAACAAGCTCCATTTCCCTGCACCAACTGGAATCAGTTTCCTTAGCAAAATTGCTTCAAAACATATGGAATAGCAGGAAATCAAATAAGGGCAATCAAACGGAAGAAACAGTCACGTTAGTAGCATTTCTCCTGCAGATCTGTTGCCTTAATACTACCACAGACAGAAAGAAACATCCCTGCATGTGCATTAGCAGATGCACAACATGCAAGGCACAACTGTCTGGAAAAATTAATTCCCTGTTGCCTTTTTTTTTTTTTTTTATTAATTATCCACCCCGCAAGTGCTCCTAAAAAAGCGTGATTGCTCCCCAGTCTCCTTCCCTCCCATGCACACAGCTCTAAGGAAAAGGAGTAATAAGAGAATGATGCATCTTACCAAGCAGAGGAGTCCTACAATGGTGTCCAGGTATAAGAGGAATAAAACACACCCCAGCTCCTCCAAAACACAACCCCCTACCTCTCCTCCCGCCACCTTCCCTCTTAAAAAAAAATCTGCCCCAAACGATTCAAACCCCAAATCCCATCCCGGGTGCGAGGAGACAACAGTCTAGTTAATCTTTAAAGGTTTCAGGAGAAAGACAGGAGCGGAGCTGTAGACTCTTTGCCGAAGCATCTCCATGGTTACCTCCCTGACCCAATTCGCCTCAGCCAAAAGCAGGGGTAGAGAAGAAATTCAGGAGTGAGATGCAAGGCATGTGGGGATCAGTCATTATAATTTCATCACAAGCATTACCTCGCGGGGGAGCAGGATGGTTCTTTAATACGATGTCTCTTCCCGCCCTGTGTTATTCCTCATATTTCATGGTTTGAAGACCCATCTTCTCATCCTCCCTCCTGCCTGGATGCAGAGACATTATTTGGGGTCTGTAGCAGCACAACAGTGTAACTAGATGTGATGCAGTGGTGGGTGTGAGGATTTTATTTGTCTGGTTGGGTTGCATGTTTCCTGGTGCCCTGTAGTAACCAGAAATGGGTGCCTCAGTTTCCCTAGGCACAGCATCAGTGCATAGTGGTAATGGGAATTTCAGTGTGATGACTTTTTACACTTGGAGGACAATGGCCCTCCAGGCTCTTTGTAACAGGCAGCCAGGCACCAGCTCCCTGACACTCACAGGAGTGGGGAAACTGACCAGTGCGGCAGTGCTGGTTTGTTTCCTGGTTCCCCCAGGTACCGCAAAATTTGACTCATGTGGGCTTGTGCAGGAATGCAACCTTCGCGTAAGTCAGGGGTCTACTGTAAAGTTAGTCAGCAATCACTCACTTAAGGTTGAGCAATTCACCGCACAAGTGAATAACTGAATGCAAATGAATAAACAACATGCAAGTGCAGTTCCCAAACCCACACGTTTAATGCTCCCAAATTGGGTGCGTGAAACTTATTTAAATCAAGTCCTCATTTTAAGTTTTTGGAAAATAACCTCTCTTACAAGCTGTAGTAACTTATACCTAAATCTACCTAAAAATTAAGATGTGTGTAGACTAAATCCATGATCCTTTCTTGAGCAAAGCTGCAAGAGGAACTTAAGAAAGGACTTCAGATTTTTGGCTCAGTGACTGGGTAAGCGCTTTTCTTCAAAAGCAGCATTCAAAAGCCAGATGAAATTATTAAGTAACGCTAATCTCGGAAGGTTGTGCTTCTCTGCTGGAAAATCAAACTTTGGACATAGAAACAGAGCTGGGTCTGCAGTTTAGAGGCTGCTGTCTAATTGGGTGGCTTTTAAATCATGCCAAGAGTGCCACCCAATGGAATGGGAGGATGCAAATGACGGTGCCCGTTGCTAATTCCAAATATTGCAGTGCTGGAGACTAGGCAGAAGATGCTTGATTGGGGTGGTTAGATCAGAATTTACTTCTGGAAAGGGAGGGGAGAGGCAGCTGGAAATAGGACTAGACTGTCAGGAATCTAAGGCCAGCTGTATCGACCCCATTTTTGCTCTTCCCCCAAATCGGGGCTGTACAGACTTTGACTCTAAAATCCACAGCAGCACCTTGGTGGTTGCTTCTGAGTGCCCCCCTCCTCTACCTTCAAGCTGTTCCTAACCCAAAGGAAAGTCCCCCTTCATGAAGCAGAGAGTTGTTTTCTGTTGTAACGATCTCCCTGTGTAGAAATCAAGCAGTGTCTGTACCTGCTAGTCTTCTATCTCCGTGTACATTACCAAAAAAAAAATAGCCCTAGTTGTGGCCAGATCGCCTGGGACCCATCCTACCACTGAGGATGAAGCATGAATTATGAATATTCTAAACCACAAACACAAGCATAAACCATTATAACATAACCTGGTCACAATCCTCTCCTTGCAGTCATCTTGAAATGCAGGTAATGCTGGAGTACGCCAAGGCTTCGCATTTTCACCTCAGTCTCTCCAATGCCCTGGGCTGGGGTTCACTTTTCCCCTGAACTGACCCAAGAAACAGCTACTCCCACTGTCCAGAAGCTGTTTCTCCAACTATGCCAAAGCAAGACATCCAGCCAGTTCATGTAACAAAAAGGTAGGGCTGGACAAAAAGCATCTGAAGGATAATTTAAGCAGAATATGAGGGTATGTTTCCTGGTGATTAAAATCATTAGCAGTTGGAATGGTATTGCCCAAGGGAATTAGGAGCAATGCAGTAGATTTTCTTGGATCACTTAAAATGAGGACTGCAATGTGAAAACACAGGGGCTGGCTGAAGTACAGACAAAGTGAAGTCCCAGAAGAATAAAAAGGAGCTCCAAAGGCCTTAAGGGAAAGTGGCTGAACTGGCCTATTAGTGTTACCAGCTCCTAAGATTTTATCCCATGACTTGGGATATTTCCTAAAGTGCCACCTCCTGGAGTCACATTATGGGAGAAGCTGCCCTCTGCTTGCACGCAAAGCTTGGCAATGGGACACTCCCAAAAGCTCAGAGCCCCAGAGCAAAGCACCTAAAACGTATTAAAGCTCGTGCTTGTTAATCCCATTTTGCCTTGAGGACGGGGCATGACTCACGACTTGTGAATCCTTGAAGATGGCAACACAATAGGTGGTGTTCCTTCACTTCTCTCTTCTGGCCTCCTGCCTTCATCACAGTCTTCTGCCCCACATCCATATTCCACGATCTTGCACGAGGCTAATCAAGAGGCACTCACTAATGTGCATCAAGGACCACTATTAACCACTACCTAGATTTGAATGTTGCCCAATGGTGATGGTGCTTCAGTCTGGTCTGTACCTTTTCTATAGCCCTCCTGTTCTGTCCCAAATACCTGCATGGGCCATTAGATCTGTCTGGAAACATACGGACGCATGCTGGGTTAGGAAGCCAGCGGCTGCTGTATGTAAAGCAGGGACGAGAGCCTGAGCACACCATCAGTCTGTCTTTTTACAATGCTGCTTTTGCTGAGACCTCTCCATTACGCTCTATGTCCAACACGGGCTGAAGTCTATCTCAATCCACTGCTAAGGGGAAGAGCAGAGCACATCCTGGTTCCCTGGAGGGAAAATGGCCCGTGACTGAGAGCTCTGTTCCCATAGCAACTCACTCCATGTAATGCGGGAACAAGGATGGAATCCAGCCAGTGGACCGAAGGGATGCTTCCATTTCAGCCACTGAGAGATGCTGAGAGCCTCCTGGCCAGGCTAGGTTCTGCGATGCTCTGAGCAGAAATGCAGGGATTCATGGATCATGCTCCCATATGCCTTCCTTCCATCACTGGCTGACACAGCTGGAGAAATGCCTCCGTGCATGTGGATTTACTGCCCAAGCAGCCAAAAAGCCCACAGGCTGTCTTCAGCAGAGAGTCCAGCCGTCTGGTCCAGGGAACTGGTTATTGCAGCTCCGTGTCTAAACAAAGTACAGTCCCTATCTAATTCTGGGTGAAATCCTGCTCCTCCCTGGAGCAACAGAATCTGTGCATACAGCAGGCGAAGCCTTGGAACACAATCCTATCACATGGGACTGGGAAATCAAACCAGTGATCTCTTAGCAGAGGCTCCTTTAAGATTAACTTCCTTTGATATTCCAGGCCCTGTCTGAGGCCAAGGGAAGTGCAGTAAAGTTGTTTCCAAGCCCTACCCTGGATTTAGGGCCTTGCCTGGAGGTGGGAAAACAGGCTGTGCTTTTGGCTTAGCTGTGTTCCTCCTGCGCTCTCCCTCCTTGGGCAAAGGCATGGCCAAGAGTCCTGGGCCTAATGGAAACTGCAGTGGGGAAGTCAATAAATCATTAGCTCCAAAGGGCTGCAAGGAGGTCTCCGCATGCTCCAAGTGGAGACAACTGAGAACGTGCTGCGTGATGTGTCCTGGGAGAGCAAGCAATCTCCTGGGGTGCTGAGTGGCTGCCATGTGCCCCGTTATTTATTCATGACCCGATTTTCGTAGGCTACAGGCCCATTGCATGAGCCTCCCTGGGCTCAGTCCCAGCATCAAACATGCCATCGGCTGCCAGGAACATTCGGTGCAAACCGGTTGCAGATGGAGAAGCTTTGGCATAGGGGCAGAGCCGGGGGGCAGCTGATCAGATGGAGAAGAGAAGGCCCTGAAATAGCATCTCTCAAGCAGGAGCTGCCTGCCTTTTGCAATGGCTAATGTGCGCAGAGGCAACATGAGCTACGGGCTCACGGACTGCGAGCCTGACCTGGCTTCTAATCATGGCTTTGCCACATGACCACAGGCGGATGACTTTGCTTTGGTTTTCCCCGCCCGGCCTTTGTCTGCGTCTTTCACGTTGCAAGTTCCAGCGGCCAATGACTGGGGCTGGCGACCGACTTTGCTGGGCCCTGGGCGATGTGGGGGGAGGGGCTTGGCTCTGGGCAGAAGGGGCGGGGCTACAGGCAGGCATCCTTCAGTGCCACATGGACTATGCCATGCATGGCTCCCATGGTGGTTTAAAAGGCCAGGGCTCCGACTGCTACGTCTGAGCTTTTTAAATCACTGGGCCCCAGGGCAACTGCCCTGTTTGCCGTTCCCTGTCAATGTCCCTGCAACGGACCCTTAGCATGCTGTGAGCACTGAGTGCCACTCAAATAGAAATAGTACAATGGGTGCGGTGGCTCTGCTATTCAGCCTGGCTCTCTGGCCCACCAGCAGGACTTGCAGTAGCCGGTGTCTTGCTATTGAGAGTACTGGGTGGGAGGCAATCTCAGGAAGAGTTCTGCTGCCCCCTTCCGATCCCCACGGCAATATCACCAGTTGCTGGTCTAACCCCTTCAGTGACCAAGTCACAGCAGAATGATCACACCTTGTATAAATAACCAGCACTCACGCCAGGTCCCCCAGGAAAGCAATTGGGCTGCGGCTTTCTTCATTAACTTGGATGGGGTGTAAACTTGGTGAGGCATCACACATGCCAGCCTGCAAAGAGGACTGCAGCACAGAACGTGGGGCTGGGTGGAGAAAGGGGCAGGAGTTTGGAGGCATCTCAGAGTCTGCTTTTGGGGGGCTTCATCTCGGCTCTTCTCTGCCTCCTTCACTCACCGTCCTCTCTTCCCTTCCATTCAGACCCACACATCTTTCAGGCCTGGGGTCTTACAAATGGGCGACACCCTCTCAAATGGAAAGGGAGCTGGAAGGAGAGGGTCCCTTGACCATTGGCTTTGTGCATCCTCAAAGCTGCTTCTGAAGCTGAGCTCATCAAACCAATACTCTCCCACTGCACAATAGCAAGGAGTTGGGAGCAGACATCTGCTCTCTTTTCTTCCTTTCCCTGTGGCATATTAAGGAGAACATGGCAATGGAACAGATTCAGCTTGTGGCTGCCGTTATGACCACCCACCAAAACCCCCCACCTCAAAACAAAACCACAGCAGCGCTGTAGTGGACTCCGTTTGTGCCTAGGCGATGTTCAAGGACCAGAGGAGTACATCTCCCCTAGCTGGAGAGAGACTGTGGCGATGGGAGAATTTCTCATTTACCTTTTCACATCCCCCGATTCTGGGATGAATTAGTTCCACAGCACGTTCCTCTGGCCTCACCCCACCTGAAAGTCCCCTGGATCTGAGTGTTCCTGGGAAAGGGTGAGGGGGTCCTTTCCCGCTTAGTTGCACCCCACCAGATCCTCTTCTCGCTGAGTTACACCACCACTGCCCGCTGACTAGTACAGCTAGGAAAAGTTCTTTGAGCAAAAGTCTTTTTGTTGGTGGGGGTGTGGGGAGCGGGTCCAGTGACCAAGACACCAGGTCACATGTCTCTCTCACTGAATCGAGTAAGGCAAAACCAGCAAAGGCCTGTGCGTCTGCAGTAGGAGGACCTTGCAATGGACATCGAGGTTCAAGTGTTACAATATGCAATACACTGTCAACTGCCCAGCCTTGGGTAGCTGCCAGCCTCCCAGCAGAGCCAGGGAGCAGTTCAATGCATCAGCTGCCCATGCAGGAGGGGTGGCATGTTACCAGCATTGCACGAAGAATTATGTTGGCCAAGGATCCCTCTTTCACATGAGAAGGGGAAGAAAGTCTCACACCCACACGGCGCTTCTGTTCTTAAAGTCTCAATCAAGGGCACCCCCCCTTTGTCTCACCAGGAGGATTTTCCAAGGCAATGTGACTGCACATCACATGTTCCCTGGCTCTCCCCAGGGGGAGGCGAAAGTGCAGTCACACACCTTGTTTCAGCAGAGGCTGCATCTTACAGGTTTCTGTATTTTCTAGTGGATGCAGCAAAGGCTCGGAACCCCACTCCAAATGCCCCGTGTGGCAGCCTGTCTTGGGAGGAAAACAAGAGATGGTGCAGCAGGAGCTCTTTAGCCACTACCAACTTCGGCTTTCAGGAAGGCACAAGGCAGTTAATCCAACCTCTGCCCCGTGCGACCTGGTCCCTAGATCTGTCAACAGCTCCCACCTATCCCTCCCAAGCTCTGCAGAAGAGTTTGCAGCCATTTCAGCACTTGCCCTATTGAACTGCAGAGCTAGGGGCAAGGGGCTGGAGGAATCCGCTTGGTACAGGGGAGTTCTACCAAAGAAGCTCCTCCTCAGACGTTCAGCACACCCTGGCTTTGCACTGCTGCGGGATTCTGAGCTCTGCAATGCAGCTCGTGCCATTCCAGAGGCTGCTGTGAGCAAATCTTATCAATATTTCACAGAGCAGCTTCCTCTAGGGAAGGGAATCTAGCTACTTTCCAGCCTCTCTGATGCTCCTATTGGATTTCTTGCACAGAATAACATCCTGCTTTCTCCCCCTCCCCACCACACACACAGGTTCTTTTTCCTTTTATGTACCAGCCACCACTCTGCAGCCCAAGTGTGGCACTAACAGTAGGAGCAAGAGCTGCAAGGCCTTGGGCAGACTCCAGCTTGGGAACTTGAACTTCCCGGGGTACAGTTTTCCTCTGCATGTCCCTCCTAAGCTTGCAAGGCATTGCTATGCGGCTGTTGCAGAGCTGCTGTGTGCCTCTCCTGAGGTGGCCCTGGCCCAGATGGCAGGGGTGGGGCTGGACGGTTCTCCTCTAGGCATGGCAAGAGCTGTCATCAAGCAAAGAAAGCAGGTGGACACCGTTGGGGGCATTTCATGACTTTGCCTTGGCTCACACTACAGCAGGTGTAGGGGATAACTCAGCATGGGACATACCCTACGCTCCATGGGCCAAGGATCTAGTGCCTGATCCTTCCCCTATTCCGGCAGCTTGGCACCTGCAAGCTACAAGCCCCTCCATGCTACATACACAGCTCAGCTTTCTGCCACAGCCAAGCACCTAATCGCCCACTGAAGTCGACAGGAAGTGACTGACAAGGGGTTATTTATGTCCTTTGAAAACACACTGCTGTATAAACACAAGTACTGCTGCACACACAGCACAGCTGCTTCAGGGGCCAGTAGGAAACTCCCCTGCCTTGGAGAGACTTTTGTATTACAATGGCATCTGGAGCTCCTCCGTGAGATCAAGATCCCACTGTGCAGTAAATGACACCTAGTAAATGACAGCCCTTTTCCTGAAGGCCTTGTGATCTGAACTGACCAGGTACAGCAAGAGGAAGGGATGTGACTAAGGTCATACGACAAGCAGTGGCAGAGCTAAAATAAAACCAAAATATCCTGGGGTCTAGCCTAGTGGCTTATTCATAACCTGCCTCCCCCACATGAAGTTTGTGGGAGAGGGGTAATTCTGGAGATGAAGCAGAAGATTTGAAGGTGGCTGCTTAAGAGAGGAGATTGCCTGTTGGAAATGGGACAGAGTACAGATTTGGCTGGCCCTGGGTCTGAAATGTTGAGACCCCCCCTCCTCATCCACAGCAGCTTAGCGCTGATGCTGGTAACACTAGGCAGACAACACAACTTGTGATTCAGCAAAGGGAGCATTTGTCAAACATTTGTGCTGCACCTTGCTGCTTCCAAATGCAAAACACCTAAATGGACCCGGGTGTCCCCTCCGGAGTTGGGAATCTGAAAGGATCAGTACCAGGCTGAGCCCAGGCGGTTTGGAGTTTGCTCAAACCATCTGGTACAGCTTAGGGGTGAACACTTTGGGATTATCAGCCTAGAGGCAGCTGCTGTATCTCTGGTATCTCTGTGTCTGGCAAAGAAGGAGGCAGCGTAGAAGGAGCAATGGGCATCTTGTACAGGTTCAGCTTTGCAAACAGACACCTCAGTGGATGGATTCTCTCCAGCATGAGGAGAAGTTCCTTGATTTGTATCTAGTTTTCTTTGGGACCAAAGTTGCCCATAGATGAAGCTTGGAGTCTGGGACTCTCCCACTGCCACAGTGCCTAAATCCTAGGCTTCAGCCCAAGCCCAGAAGTCTACACTGAAATTAAATAATCTCACAGAGCTAGACATTTGGCACGGGCTGCCCATGGATTTTTCTTTCCTGTGTGAACGTCCCCACAGACTGCTGGGACCTGTTGTAAGTGTAGAGTTTCCTGTCATTTATAGCAAGGGCCAGGGATTCAAAAAGATGTCCCATGGGTCCTTTGTTCCTAGAAGCATTTCCATGGCTTGTGTAACCCCTCCTCTCCACTAGCCCAGTGTGAGGTTAGTCAGCATAGGGGAGCGCAGGTTCTATCCCTGGTGCTGGCGACCCAGGTCTGTCAGCGTTACACTTGTATAACCCTGCTTACTCACCTTTAGACTGAGCCCAACAGTAGCCCAAAAAGAGCTACATATTGGTGAGATGGCCCCCAGGATTTGGGGATAACAAACAATGAGGTGAAGCAGCAAGAGCTAATTTCTTTGTTGTTTAAATGGGAGAGACCTGGAGCTACATGCCTCTCTTGGCAGGGATAGAAAATGCACAAAGTTCTGAGCATTCTTCTGCAATAGGGGACACAAGGCTTCCAGTAACTTTTGCTCAAAGTTTCCAAGAAGTTGGGAGGAGGCCTTGAGATGGCTCTCAAGAGTCACTAGTGAGCGGGCAGAGGCCAAGGACAGAATGATCCCAAAGGGAGGTCTGGGTCCAGGTGATTCTGCTCTACTTGTACAGCAGGGTGGGCAATAATTTGAGAGGGGGGACACTCCAAGATCTTGGTAAGTGGACAAGGGCCGCACTTTTCTGTGGAGGGGATGTGGGGTCTGGGATGAAGGTTGGGTGCAGAAGGGAGCTCAGATTATGGGGTGTGGTGGGAGTCTACAAGGAGCTTGGTTCAGGAGGGAACTGTGACCTGCGGGGAGGGAAGTAGGAGAGGATGCAGGGTCTGGGGTGCTAGAGAGAGGCTCTGGCCAGGAGACACTTACCTAAGCATCTCCCAGCCGGCAGCACTCTAAGGCAGGTTTTCCTGCCTGCCAGCAGTCCCAGACTGCCCGGCTCTAGCTGTGGGAGACGCATGGCATGCTGCTCCTACCCTCGCCCCACTAAAAATCTCTCACCTCCTATTGGCCAGTCTCCAGCTAATGGGAGCTGAGACGCTGTGCTGCACTGCTTTCCCACCTACCCAGCAAATTCTCTCAGCTCCCATTGGCTGGTTTCCAGCCAATGGGAGCTGAAATATTTTGCTTGGGGGCCAGGGCAGCCAGCAAAGCTCTCCCCACCCCCTCACAGGTCAGATTCAAAGGCTCAGCAGGCTGGATCCAGCCCCAGGGCCGTATCTTGCCTACCCCAGGATTAGAAGTACAGAGATCTGTAGAAGATGCAGCCTATCCATGCAGGATTGGCTCCGAGTCTGCACCTTTTACTGCACTTCCACATAATTCCTAGGGAAGCTATTTCACAGCTCTGGAGATGGGGGAGGTGGGGGGTGTTTATGGAGGGCGTCAGGTGTTTCCAGCAAGATGAATCATTGTAAGGTCTCTGCTTAAGTCCTTAAATCCCCAAGGTGACTATTAGCAGCAGGGATTGTCACTGTGTATCTTTGCAGCACTTAGCACAACAGGGGTGCACATTAAGGGAGGCCTCTCAATGCTACCACAGTATTATTCCTTTATTATGTCCTGACGTTGACAACTCCGTGCCCGTTAGAAAGCAAAAAGAGGCGCTGCTTTCCCATAAGGGAAAGCCACAACCGCACAGTTTTAGAATGGGAAACTTGCAAATATGTCTAGCCTGGGTGGCAGCAAAATGCAGGAAAGCAGAACTGTTTATCTTCAAGCAGAATAGGCCGTTTGGTGAGGCATTGGCTGGCATGGGAGTAGCTGCTTCTGCTTCATTACAGCAATGCGGCTTCAGGAGTATCAAAGCAGCAAGAAATCCTGCAGGGAGGGTGCTATCCATAAGTGCTTACTGCAAACAAATAGCTAAGTGTCCCCCCCACAAGACCTGGCTCCTCCTGGCAGGATGAGTCTAGATCAGGGTGTGTAAGATACAGCCCACCTACCAGTTGAAGCAGCCCCCGGGCTACATCTGGCCCACTTACTATTTATATCCTGCTGCTAGAATTGTCTCCCATCATTGGTGGCGCACATCCGCACATGCATTGGTGCACATAACAAAATTTATTCTTCTTGTGGATGGAAAAAGTTACGGGGAACCCAGCTAGGGAGGCATCCATATCTCACAAGAAACTGTCACTGTGGGAACCTGGCAGAGGCCAAGGGAGGTGTGGATTCAGGTCATTCTGCTCTCATTGGAGTCATGAGGATGCTCTGCCATGGGCTTCGGTTGGAGCTGGGTGGCATCAGATGTCTCGTCCATCTGCAAATTACGCAGTAAGAGGACAAAGTAGCCCATTGCCCATGCAGACCAGACACATGGGGAATCCTGCACTATGCTCACAGCACAGCTGGAGCAGGGCTTCCATCACTCTGGCTGCCACGGCAGTGCTAAATCACTTTACAGTAACAATTAAGCTTGCTGATTTCCCTGTTGGGGAAGATAGATGGGATGACAATATTTTAAGTGCATTGAAATGGCTTTGAGTACATGATGCCACACCACCTGGATTTCAGTCAGCCGGAAAATTAGACATGCTCATAACACTCTAAAAGGCATCACGTACAACATGATAGTTTTCATATGGCTGCACTATGGCAAATCAAGTAAGGCCTGAACCTCAGTTCCCCTGCTCCCGCCCATGCAGGAGTGGTGGGGGTGACAGGACTTTCAGCCACTCTCATGCCTCCTTCCTGCTCACCCTTCAGCAGATGCTGGAACAGTCCTGAGCCTGCTCCATGGAACACGCTCCTTTCCAGGAAGCCAGGTGTGCCTTGGGAATCCGAAGGGCCATAATACAGACTTTCTGAGCCAGGTACCTGATACTCCACCAACCTGCTGTGCTTGGAGCACCTAAGCCAGTGTTCAGTATTCACCAGCTTGACACTGTCTGGAGAGCCCCTGCGCAGTCTCCATGCCTTGAGCATCTGGGGTCACTGGGCAAAAAGCACTCTTTTCTACAGGGCAGCTATCCTTTGGCTATGTCTACACTAGAGGATTTTGTCGTCAAAACCCAGGGAGCATCCAGATTCCCAAGGCATTCTGCCAGCTGTAAATCGACAGAATGCAGCACTTTATCGATGGTCTTATCCCACTCCCCACGAGGCAGAACCCCTCCATCAACAGAGATCTGCCAACGGAAAGCTGGTCTGGATGTTGCAGCGGGCCCTCTAGTGACCTAGGGCTTCTGGGACACCGGGCAGCCCTGTCTGCTGTGCTTCCATTTGGCCATTTTGTCAACAAAGCAGCTGTGCAGTCACTCTCTGGTGACAGAGCAGATCACTCTTGCAATCCGCTTGGCACTTTGGCCACAATCTGTCGAAAGAAGTTTTGTGGGACGACATCTTCCAACAGAAACTTCTGTTGACAAATCGCTGTCATCCAGATATAGCTTTTGAGTCCTCATCTTCTCAGCTCAAAACACAGCTGCCCTCTGAGGGGTGAGGCTGATGCTCTGTCTTGGAAGCTGAAGAGAGATGTTTGACTGTCCCTAGTGAGAGACGATCTGCGAGCCAGGCTAAGGCATGCTCTTGTGCATGGCTAATTAAATAAACACCAAAGGCCCATGGAATTCCCCAAGCATAAAATGATGCAATGCAGCTCAAAGCTAATTGTTTTGTTCAGCCTTGAAGGACCACTTAACTGCTTCCTCGTCAGATATTGAGAGCAGAGAGCACTCTGGGAGGCTACTCACAGCCTTCTCATTAATATCCTACCAGGAGCCAAGCTAATACTGCAGGATCTTTCTAATGTTCAAACCAGAACCAAGAGTTTCTGCAATGGCTGTTTGCTTCTTACCACTACTCTTCATTGGGAAGAGCTGCCGTTGCACAGTATTCATTGGTCTTGGACACATTTGCCCCCTGGGCAAGCAACCCTGCAGTCATCTTGACAATTCCTGTCTAACAGGAGTCCACTAATCAGGGTGGGAAAACACCACATGTGACTAAAGCAACCAATTATGGCAGGCACCAGCAGCCCTGAGTTTGCATAAGCCATTTGTCTAAGAGTGTTCAGCAAACAAATGCACTGAAGCAAAAGTATTTATAAGTCAATATTCACAAGCTGACGGAACGAGGAGCAATGGTCTCAGGTTACAGATGAAGTGTAGGTTGGATATTAGGAAGAACTATTTCACCAGGCAGGTGACGAAGCACTGGAATGTGTTACCTGGAGAGGTGGTGGAATCTCCATCCCCAGAAGTTTTTATCTCCCAGCTTGACAAAGTCCTGGCTGGGATGATTTAGCTGGGACTGGTCCTGTTTTGAGCAGGGGGCTGGACTTGATGACCTCTTGAGGTCTTTTCCAATTCTATGATCCAAGCACATAAGAAGGAACAATGTTTTCTGGACAAGCTGCTTGCTGCTCCACTAATTTGCCCACCTCCAATTGCAAGAAAGCTACTGCCCTGCCACTCCACCCCCACACAGAAGTGATTTGCCCAGTGGGAAACTAACACCTGAAAGGCTCCTGCATGGCCACCCTCTCCTGCTACTCAAGGGGAATATCAGTGACCAATTCCAGGCCCACAAGAATTTTGTCTACCACCCCATTGGGTACAAAGGGAGAGATGCTGCCACTTCATATCAAGGGGAAGGCTGTAGGTAGGGAGAGCTCCTAGCTCAGGTTCTTGTATGTGGGCACCAGATAAGCAAGCTGTGATACTGTCTAAAAAGAAAGGAAAAACCAACCTTGCAAAGGGGAGGAACTGGCAGTCCTAGATGCCACTACAGGGGGACACAGTTTTCCATCTGAATGCAGCAGTGCATCCACCTCATCTACATAGAAGCCTTTATGTCTGGCATGGTTGTACACTCTCCATCACGGGAGATACTTAATAATAACAAAGAGGAAGCCGTGCTAGTCTATACACTATCAAAACAAAAAGCACTCTAGTAGCACTTTAAAGACTAGCAAAATGGTTTATTAGGTGAGCTTTCCTGGGACAGACCCACTTCTTCAGACCAGAGCCAGACCAGAACAGACTCAATATTTAAGACACCCCTCCACTCTCTGATTTGCTCACCTTGATTATCTTTTTCTGATTTGTCCTCCTTGCTTACTGTTTTTGGTTCTCTGTGCCTTAAATATTGAGTCTGTTCTGGTCTGGCTCTGGTCTGAAGAAGTGGGTCTGTCCCACGAAAGCTCACCTAATAAACCATTTTGCTAGTCTTTCAAGTGCTACTAGAGTGCCTTTTGTTTTGGGAGATGCTTAAGAAGAAGCTAGATAAATATCTAACAGGGACGATAGATGGTGCCTGGTCCTGCCCCGAGGGCACAGCCTGGACTCGGTGACCTCTTGAGGTCCCTTCCAGGTCTAGTGTTCCAGGACTGCTACAGAAACCTCTTAACTGATCTCAGCACAGAGGCCAGACCTTCCCACAGCTCTGGAGCAAAGCCCGGGCGGGAGAGAAGGGCGCGAACCCCTCCCAGCCCTCCTCACTTGCCCGGGGCAGGAACCCTCTCCCAGCCGCTGGCTTAGAACCCCAGCAAGCCAGGCAATTAGCCTCGCCCGCCTCTTCCCCCCGGCCTTGCCGCTGTCTGATTACGCCTAATTAGGCGGTGGCTGGGAACAGCGGCCGCGGGGCTTTAACCCCTTGCCTGCCAGTCTCCTCGGAAGGGCTCTTTCCTCTCCAGAGCCAGAGGACCTACCGCCCCCCCAGCTCGTGGGGTTCCGGGGACAGGCGCTCAGCACTTTGCGGGGAGCACGAGCTCTTCGGCAGGGTCAGGCCCCACCGCAGAGGCGCAGCCCTGGCTCGCTTGTACCCCGGGGGGCTGAGCTGATCTGAGAGCTGCTCTCCGGCCCCGGGACCCCCTTGTGTGGGGGGCGGCCGGGCGGTTCGCAGCAGCCGCGGGTGCTGGAGGCTGAGGCCGTTAGGAGCCGCTTGCACAGGTCGCTGGGCTGCGGAGACCGACTAACGGGGTCACCTCTCTCGGGCGGGTCTCCCCCGCAACTCGCCCGTCCTTGCGTGGGGCCGGGGCCGGTCCCGCTCCGCGCAGCCCGGGAACCCTGCGCCCAAATAAATGGGGCGGTCGCTAGGGCGCCCCAGGGCTGCAGGCTGAGCCGGTGGCCCCCTGAGACTCGGGGCAGTGGCAGGCAGAGCCCAGAGACGCCCCACCCCGCCGCCCCCAGCAGAGCGACGATTCCCCCATCCCGGGGCGGAATAAATGGGGCGCCCCGGGGCACGTGCGGATGTGCACCCCCCAGACACGCAGCGGCTCGGGGCGCTCCGCTCAGCAGCGGGGCGGCACCTGAATCTCTTCCCGGGAACCGGCCACTCACCTCCAGCGCCTTCCCCGCAGGAGGGAGCCACGCTCAGCCCTGGCAGGTGGGGGGAGATTAACCCCAGCGCGCTCTCCCGGCCGGGACCTGGGACTGCCCCCCCCATTGCAGAAAAGGGGAAATCGAGGCACGGCGGCAAGACACCCCCCGAGAGCTGGGGCAGGGCAAGGAGGGGAGCCCCGGGCTCTTGGGCCCCCCAGCCACCGAGCGCCCCTTCTCCGGGCGGCGCTGGCTACTCACCCGGCTGCGGATGCTGCTCGGCTCCGCCTGCTCCCCGCACCCGCTAGCGGGACGGCGCCTGACCCGGGCCCCGCTGGTCCAGACGGCTGCCGAGGGGGGAGCCCATCTGCACGGCTCCAGTGGCCGGGGCCGGGGCCGGGCGTGCAGCGGCCGCAGGGTGCTGGGGAGCGGCCACGCCCCACGCTGTGTTCGGCCGGCTGTAGCCTGGCGCCTTCCCCGGCGCCGAGGCGCGGCTGGGGCTGGCTGGAGCGGGGCGAGCTTCAAGCCCCCTATCAAAGAGGGAGGCGGTCCTGTCCCTTTAAGATCCGCAGCCCCCGCCCCACGCGTGGCCGCCTGCAGGCGAATCCCCCCGGGGAAGGAACCTCCCAGGCCAGCAGGTGGCTCAGCCCGCTCCGCAGAGAGCAGCGAACGCACCGCACGGGGCCCGGCCCGGCAGCTCCCTGCGCCCTTTCCCTGCCCACAGCACGTGGGGGTGCAAAGCCAGCGTGGGGGGCTTGATGCGAGGGGCCCAGCTCCGGCCGTGCTCCCAGTTTAGCTGAGCCCCCCGAGTTTGGGATTCTGGAGGCTGGATGGAGGTTTATGTGTGTCCTCCCCCCCGCCCCGCCCCTCATCCTTCGAAGAGACACGCGGGGTGCCAGCCTCTGGCTCTGGGCCCAAAGGCAGCTTCGGTGCCCATCGGCTCAGGTTACACTCCCAAGTGCTCATCACCTTGGAGAGTGATCCTGGTGGTCCTGTGCCCAAGCCCTGGGCCTGCGGTGGCACTAGGCTCTGATCTGTGCTGTAGTGTTAGGTATGGGTAAATCCCTGCCCACTCTCCCATGCCCATGCAGAACCTGCAGCTGTATCCCCAAACAGGACAAAGTGGGGAGTCAGGCCAGAGGGACTGGATCTGCACTTCTAGGCCCTGTGTTGGGGCCCAGAGTTCTCTTCTCCCTAAGAGTGCACCAGCCTTCCTCTTCCCATCTCTGCCTGGGTTTGCTTTACTCCCTGTCATTGGGGCACGTGTCGTTCTTCGTACCCGTACCCGTCTCCCCTACCACTGGAGCAGATACAGAACCAGAACAAGCTGTGACCACAGGGTGAAACTCCGGTTTGTGAGGTCATGTGTCCTAGCAAAGAGGTCCCCTGTCCATGGGAAATCCTTACCAGTCCTTCCTGGTGGTTACTTCACTTGAATTGGAGCTGAGACAGATAGTGACTGAACAAAGTTGAGGTGGGGCAAGAGCTGGAAATAGTGGAGAGCCCAGCTGGGTATCTCAGCATCATGTTTGACATTTAAACCCAAGCGGTATTGGAGCACTCTGCCAGAAGCCTATCCATCCTGCAGGGATCACCAAGTCTTGGGAGAAGGTGAGCACTGAACTGGGAGAGACTCTGTCAAACCCACACCCAAGCTGTGACGTTTGGGGCACTGTCAAACTTGCATGAAGGATTTGAGATGTAATATACTTACAGCTTCAGACAAGGCATGGCTGGCCTGGTAAACAAGTAAGACAATACTAGCGCTCAAGCTGTGTGGATGCATGTGTATTTGGATCTATAGGTGAAGGTGTTTGCTTTATTGAAAGCCGACTTCAAGGACTGGGATTTTATCATCTCAGAAGGATAGTTGTGTTAGTCTGTAGCTTCATAAAAGGCAATCGGTCCTGTCGCACCTTAAAGACTAACAAATTTATTTATGGGTAATAAGGTTTCATGGGTAACACACTTCTTCAGATATATCACTAGCAGATTTACTCAGCATTGCTAGGGTCAGTAATTCAGGAATTCTGTCAAGTGTATTTTGTATCTTCATCTCTGTAAACTCTTATTGTTCACTATATTATAACAAAAAGAACTATAGTCAATTCGGTTTCCAATAATATTTAATTCTAGTTTTCAGAATGTAAGCATTGATTTAGCTGTGTCAAAACAGAGCACTAGTCCAAATTTCCCCATTTTGTCTGTCTTCTGTAAGGTTTATTGCAAAGCAATCCTGTTCCAGTCCTAAAAAGTCTTCAAATCACAAGCTGGTCTCTGGTCAAGCTTTCTACTAGGAGTTGCCCCCTTCCCTTCTTTAGTGAGAAAACAGGAAATATCTGTCCCTGGGACCTGGGTCCCTCCTTACAAAAGTAGCTGTGCTGAGCTTGCCTCAGCTGGCAATTATGCTTTACGGCCCTAATATTAAACCATAGGTGGTTTTAATGTCTTCACTAGAAACCTGAAAGTCTTATGGTCATGTAGCACAGAAGGAACTTTGTTGCTGTACCAGGTATTAGGTTTTCCATTGTTACATGAAACGTTTTGCTCTGGAACAGAGAAAGTGTTAACTGAAGAGAACTTTCTCCATTCACTGTGCCACCCTTTATTGCCGGGCATCTATCTGTGCACCAGCAAATAATTATTAAATAGCTGGGCTTCTGTAACAGTTTATTTGGGGAGGAGAGGGGATTGTTTTTGTTTGAATAGGGTTGGCTGTACTTTGCAACAAATGCCAGGCTTATGTGGCATCTCTAAACATGCAGGTATTCAACTGCTGTATATCTCCACCTGGGGGTGGAAAATAAAACTGCAAACTCCCAATGCAGCTGTGTCCCACGTAACAACAAACTACACTAAAGGTGACAATCAGGTCTGATGTTTTTGCTAGTTTTGTTTTTTTTTATTTCTAAGATACCTGGAGAAGGCCTGACAGGTGGATTATCTGGGAGGAGAGAAGGTTTGGGCTCACTTGGGAATTGTTTTAACATTAGACATATCAGGTCTTATTAAAAAACTACAGAGAGTCTGACAAGTGATGGAGATTGAAATTGAGAGGGAAAGAATTTTTGGTCAGACTGTTTAAAATTCCTTGGGTTTTTTTTTTGTTCACACGTGTGTAGCTCAGACACCTAACAGTCCCATGGCAGAACAGCTCTCTTTTTGTCATTCAAACCCTGGCCCCTTACCCCTCCAACTAAGGACAGGGGGTCTATTCAGTTCTTTGGTCCCTGAAGAGTCTTCCAGAAAAAAAAAAAGACAGGGGAGATCTCCTCTTATTCTAAAATTTAAAAAAATCTATGTGTGTGTGGGGGGAGGCGAAGGGGGGAATGGGACTCTTACCTTGTGGAATCTCCTGGGCTCCTTTTCACACCCTGTTAAGGAAAAAGAGTTGGTGGTTCCTTTAAGGTCTCCTTTAAAGACCCAATTTTCCAAAGCTCTTTCAACATGCATCAAAGATGTGACCAGTGTGCTCCAGAGGCATGTATAATAAGACAAACACAGCAGTGTTCCCTCTAATGTTTTCCATCCATGGGTGGAGTAAATTTTGTTATGTGTACCAAGGCATGTGCAGATGTGCAATGCCAATAGAAACACAAGAGGGTGGCTGTGGGTGCTCTGCTAATCAACTGGGTGGCACTTGAATCTCTCCTGTGCAGCTACCCAAGTGCTCAGCTTACAGGGATCACTGTGGCATAATGGTAACACACTGAAGGGCAGATTCTGATACCCTTATGCAGACTAGGTAGCAATGTACTTCCCATGTGATCCTACTGACATTCATGGTATTATTCATAGAATAAAGGGTATCAGAAACGAGCCGTAAGTCTCATTTTTATGCACATGAGCAGAAGGCAGTGTGGCTCATATGCAGTCAGGGACTCTGGTATGAAACCAAGTAAAGCCTTATGGCAGTTTTTTACCTCCCACCCCTTTGTAGTATAATTAAAACTCAGACTAATTTCCCCTTGTAGGGCAGCTGAGGCAGGCACAGTTATGAGAGTGGTCCAGAAAAGGGAGGTCAAAAGGAAAGGAAAAAGCAAATTCAGATGCAGGGATTTCTGACTGCAGGAAGTCCCCAGGGTTGTGTTCCAAAAGTTTGTTGTTAATCAGTGCTTTAGAACTCAGAACACGTTTTTCTATGGAAACAATGTTCTAAATGGTAGTTAGGCTCCCAGGATAGCACACAGAAGCCTATTTAACCCACAATCTAATTGAAATTTTGTGTTCTGGCAATGAAAAGCAGGAGAAACAGTTTTTTATTTAACCCTGAATGCTAGTGCTTGAGCAAGGGAAGGTTTAGAGGAGGATGAAGACGTAGGTGGAGATACAGAAGGGCACTTCTGGGCAACCCCTGCCTGCCACCTGCCACCCCATAGGCTCTGTGCTGGATCCTGCAGCCAGCCCCAACCTCCGCTACCTCTCCCCCCTCCAGGCTGCACTCAGCTTCCATCCACCTGCTCCTGGGGGAATTCTGCAATTGTTGCATTTGGAGCCATAGTAAAATCACTGCGCATGCGCGATGCCCTCCGTCGACCGGAGGCAGAACGGAGCCTCTAACATCTCTCCCTCCACCCTCTGGGACGGAGCGCCCGCCCCCCGCCGAGGCGAGACCTCGCGAGACCGAACCGCGAGGGCCGGGCATGCGCAGTGTTTCGCCCGAGGGGGGAAAGGGGCGGAGCGTCCTCTCCACCGCCTCACGGAACAGCCGCCATCTTGTTTCTCGCCCGCGCTGCACTCGCTGTGTTCCTAGTCCCACCCTCCTCTCTCTGTCGCTGCGGCCGGGCGGGAGGCAGAGCGCTAGCGGGTCGGTGCTTCGGGCAGAGTTGGTGGCGGCCGCGGCGCTGGCTTGGCTGGTGAGTGAAGGAGGGGGCAGGGAGCTGGGGCGGGCCAGCCCGGGAGGCCCCATTGGCCGAGCTGGCCCCGTCGCCGCCGATTGGCCGGTGGTGAGGAAGCCGGCGGGGGCCGCTTCGTGGCGATTGGCTGCGGGATTGCGGACCGCGGAGAGAACAGGAAACGGAATCACCCCGTTCCCTCTCGCGCCGATGGGGTGGGGGGAAGGGCGGGGAGGGGTGCCCTGAGCTCGCCGGACGGAGGGAGCTGGGTGTGGCGGCCGTACTGGTATTAGGTAGCCTGACAGCCTGGGCTGGGGGAGGGGGCCCGGGGCTGGAGTGGGCTGGGGGAGGGGCGCGCAGAAGGAGCCATGGGGCTGGCTGACTCGGGTGGGCGGAGGGCAAAGGGAGGGCGTCGCTGTTAGTTTAGTTAAACCCCGTTCCGCCTGCTGGCGCGTAGGGCAGCAACGAAGGTCCTCCCCAGGGAGGTTTAAACGGTGGTAGCCTGGAGATAGCCACATCTCAGAGAGCTGGAAAGGACCTCGAGAGGTCACTGAGTCCAGGACCCGGCCTTGACACTCTTTTAAAATCTAACCTGCCCCAGAACCGTGAAGGGCCCCCTCAAGGAGTGAACTCACAACGCTGGTTTGCAAGGCCAACGCTTTAACCACTGGGTGACCCTCACCCCCCAACAAATCTTCAGTTGAGCAGTCTTAGAGGAAAGGGTGAAATGAGCCATTAGCCACCAAAGAGCCAGACAGATCAAAGTGCGGCAGGTGGAACCCGTTGGAGGGCTGAGGACCTGCGCTAGTCAGACTGAAATAATCTTTATAAAGCTCTTCCTCCATTTCCAGTTTGTGTGAGCGGATCCCGGTGCAGTTTGTGCATTCTGCTGCTTGTGCAGTGAATGTATGAGGTACGGGAAAGATGCAGCAATTTTTTTTTACCGTCACTCAGCTGCCACTTTACTGGCTGAATCCAGCTATCAGATTGATAGGGCTTCAAGGTGAAGCTTGCTTTATTTCCTGGGGCGGTGAGTAGTGGATGGCTTCCAGGGTTGTCAGGCAAAACCTTCAGCTGTCATATTTTGACTCTAAAATATAGATTCCAAGTGAGGGGTGATATCCAATCACAAAATAATACAGTGGTTTTGTCCATCAGTGAGATCTATCTTCTGAGACTCGAGCATTTCTACTTTTTAGAGTTTGAATCGGTATTTAATAGGGGGCAGGGGGTTAGGTCCCTAAGAACAATTAAAACCAGTAGAAATGTCCTCACAATGAAAAAATCAAATGAAAGCAGTTGATTTTTAAACACATTCCTATGTGATTGTTGAAACCCAAATATAGTAGCAGTAAGAATCTTGAAAGTGAAACTAACTGCTTTGACTTTAATTTTTCAAACTGAGATAAATGAACACATTAAGAGTAGTAGTAAATAGGCTTGAAATCCATTCATTTAAAATTATCTCTACGTTGTTAAATGCAATATGCATACATTGGTTTACAACTGTGTTTTATGTTGCCTCTAAAACTAAGTTCTACAATAGCCCTATAGAGTAAGTAGATATTTGTCATGCCCGTTGTGATCACTCCCACTTCTCTCTAGAAAGTTCTGTGGCCCTTATAATTGTGATATCCGAACATCCCATAGTCATTAATAGACTTACATCCCTTCCATCACCCATGTTAGGAAGGAAAGTACTATTTCTGTTAGATGGGAAACCAAGGAAAAGGTGTATTTAATAACTTGCTCAAGGTCAGTGAATATATGGGAGGCTGACATAGGCATTAAATTCAGGACTTTGACTGGAGACCACACCATCTTTCCTCCTGAAGTTTTACAGGATGTCACTCGGAGCTAGGATTACAACCCTTGACTCCCATTGAAGTGCTTACTGATGTATTAGTCATCTCCTGAACAGCATGCTATTTATTTCTGACTAACCTTAGTATCCCATATGAGATTTCATTAAGAAGCTCTTGATTTTGAGAGCACTATTCTATTCTGGCATGTCTGTGAATAAGCCTTTCTTGGAAGTACTCATTAGTTGCCAGAGTCTGTGCAGTTAGTTGTGTTGAAAGTACTATTTCAGTTCAGTATGATACGGTTAAGAATTGTAGTACAGAGCAAAGCACTTGGCAGCATGTAAGGCATAGTTAGCTTTTTTTTATATTGACCACAAACAAAATAATCTAGTACTGTATATAGCACTTCCTGCCAACTTAATACAGTCACATCTTTCACTGTGAATTAAACTTATTCACTCAGATGTTAACGAATTTGCTTTTACAGTATTTAGAGCTCTTTCTTCTTGGTAAACACAGTTGAGTGAGTGCGTTTAAGTGCCATTCAGGGTGCACACAAAATTCTTGATCAAATAAACTGGAAAGTATTATATTTTGAGACTGGCCCTGGAAACCTCTACACAGCAGGTTACGATTGTTATTTAGTAGTTATAGTGAACCCCTCCTGGCAACATCATCTTCACAGCCAGGCTTTAAAGAGGCTTCTCTTTAATGTGCGTATCTTAGCTTTTGAAGTAGAAGCTGATACTTCTCTAATTCATAGGCCTTTAATGCAATGCTTAAACAAAAGACCATAGTGCAAAGTCAATTCTGCATTATTTTGTTGTTGCTCTAGAGAGGAAGGGAGGGCCAAAACTTTACAGCAAGTTGGCTGAGTTGGCCAATTAGACTGTATTAGTTGTTCAGGCAGCCCTTCCCTTACTGAAATAAGGATTATATTGTTTATTAGTTTATTGCTTGATGGAAATGGTAGAATTAGCAATAATACAGAAGAGTTCAATAAACTTTTTTGTTCTGTATGAGGGGGAAGATACTGTATCATAATTTTTATTACCCTAGTATCTTGGACAGATGTTAAACAGCAGCTGTTGAAATAGACATTTTTAAGTCATCTTGTCTGGATAACTTATATCCAAGGATTTTAAAAGTGCTGTCTTAGGAGCTCACTGGTCCATTAATATTGATTTTTTTTTTCAATAAACCATGGAATGCCAGGAAAATTCACAAAGACTGGAAGAAAGTTAATGTTATGCCAATATTTAAAAAGGGTAGATGGAATGATGCAGGTAATTACGGGTGTGCTGGTCTGCCATTAGACTTGTGCAGCATAATCTAGTGGTTGGTAAGAGAGTCAATTAACAAAGAAGTAAAGAAGAATAATGTAATTCTTGCCATTTGGTATGATTTATGGAAAACAGGTTCTGTCAAATTAACATTTTTCAGGAGATAGTAAGTTTCTTTGATAAATACAATTATGTTGATATAATAGACTTCTGTGGTCACGACTTGGTACCACACGACATTTTGATTACAAAGCTAAGCAGATATAAAATTAAGATCATATGGATCAAGTAACTCTCAAACTGTAACAGTAAATGGGTAATCCTCATAGAATGGGTGTATTTCAAATGAGGTCTCCGCAAAAATTTGTTCTTTGTCTTAAGCTGTTAACATCTGGAAGAAATAATAAAATCATCAGTGATAAGGTTTGCAGATGACCCAAATAGTGGGGAGACCCAACTGCTTCTGCCTAGGGAGGTCTTGAAAGCTCCTTTGCTGGAGGTTTTCAAAAGGAGGCTGGATAGCCATCTGTCTGAGAGGGTTAGACATACCAAATCCTGGTAAGGGGTTAGACAAGGTGACCCTTGCAGTTCCTTCTAACCCTGTAAGTCTATGAATCTGTAATAAATAGCACTAGATTGTTTAAGTGTTTCAAGTAAATATTATGCATTCTAATATGGCTAAGTGTGTGTGTGTATGTGTGTGTGTGTGTGTGTGTGTGTGTGTGTGTATATATATATATATATATATATATATATATATATATAAATGTATGTATATGTAAGAACAAAGAAAGTAGGCCATCATTAATAGGGGTGAATATGATCCTGGAAAGCAGTGACTCTGGAAAAGATTTAGGGATCATAAGTAATCAGCTGAACATGAGCCTGTACTGTGAGCCTGCGGTTAAAATGGCTAATTTAATCCTTGGCTGCATAAACGGGGCTCTCAAATAGGAGCCGATATGTTCTTTTACCTTGGTTTTTGGTAGTACTGCTGAAGTGCCTCCAGTTCTCAGTAACATTCTCTGCTAGTATTTTGTTCCATGCTATGTAACATCATGATATGACTCTTGATTCTTTTTCTACACTAGGCTGGTTTGTGCCAAATTTCTTACAGCTGCGTTCACCAATGGTGTAAACAAGAAGCTGACAGCAGCTGGCATTTCAAACCCTGTGTTGTGTGGGCCTGTAGGAGAGGGTTAGACAACACTGTTTAAACTCAGGCAGGTGCCTGGAGCCCTTTCTGTACTTACACTCCCACCTACTGAATGATAGGTGCCAACTGGGGGAAATTTGGGGCAAAAACCCATTCTTTTCCTCCTTTAGTAGCCCTTCAGATTTTTGTTAACAGTGATCCTGTTTCATCCTTTGCCCAATGTGCATCTTAATTAATTAGTTCTGTTCTTGTGCAGTTTTTGTGCCTGAGAGCTACCTGTAGTACGTTGAGCAGTTGGGAGGGACTAACATACTGAGAGGGATATGGAGCCTTTCAGTCTTTAGATTGCTTCAAATCCATCTCAAACTGTTAATAGCTTCATCTATACTAACAAGTTTTTCTGAAAAAGTTGGAGCTTTTTCAAAAATTCCTGCGGCTACACACAATGCGTTCTATCGATATTAAATGGGAAGAACATGGCACTTTTTTCCGGCTGCCCTCTTCCGCTCCCAGATGAGGAAGAATGCCTTTTTCTGAAAGATTCTTCTGGGGAAAAAAGGGTGTAGACACCCTGGGGACCCTTTTTTTTTTGAAAGAGCAATCAACCATAGCAATGGATTTTTTGATCCAAGATGTTTCCTGGCCCATTATTTTGAAAGAGCAGCCAGGGCATGGCTGCTCTCTGTCGAAAGAGCGGATTGATTTTTTTCAATCAGCTTTTTTGTGTGTGGATGCAATCTTTGGAAAGAAGTTTTTTCAGAAGAGATCTTCTGATAGAACTTTCGAAGGACTGCTGTAGTGTAGCCTTAGCCAATGACTAAAAGGGAGCATCAGCACCATCTGATGGCCATCTATATGCAATGGCCTGAAAGCATCAATTCAGCTCCTTGAAGGCAGTTGTCACGTTGCAGAAGCCACCTCCTATCAGTGTCTGTGTTAAGCCAAATGCTGACAGAAGAAAAATGCCAGTTAGATACTCTGCAGTTATACATTGGTAGGGCAGTGGTGGAAGCTTGCTCAGTATCAGTGTCTTAGGCAACAAATAAATTTAATTCCCAGTAACTGTTCCATTTGTAACTCTGTACCAGCATTATGTTTAGAAAAGGAGAATGTTGTGTTAACTGTAAATTTAAGTTCTTTAAAATGATTTGGCTTCTGAGTTTCATAGGTCATCAGGATATTATGATTCATAGAGCCCTGAGCAGATACAGAATTTGTATCCCTATACTCATCTGTATCTGCAAAAATGAGCCACAGATATTCACATTGACATTCACAGATGTGGGATATAAAGCGGGTATCTGCAAATTGGCAGGGTTGTAGGTGCAAAATTTGTATCCATATTTTCAAAATTGAGTCGTGGATATCTTCAGTCATAGATACCTGTGGGTATCACTCAAATATCTGCAGATTTGCTGAGCTCTGTTTCATCTACTTTTTGATTCTATAAACTTGAGAGCAGTCGTTTTTATCTTTTAGTCTTTTTGATTTCACTGCCTGTTTTTAATGGTTTATCTGAATACAGGTTGCACCTCCCTGGTCTGTCACCCTCAGGACCTGAGTGGTCCTGAACCAGGGATTTTACTGGACCAGGAGAAGTAAAAGCTTCCCTGCTGGCCCCAGTCCCGGGCTCCCCTCCAGTACAGCTGCTGGCTTCTGCAGTACTCTCAGTTGACCCACATTACAGGCCACAAGGGCTCTCTGATGCAGCATCATCTGTGGTCATGCAAAAAAATGGATGTTGCCAGACCAGAGAGTCTGGATCTCGGAGGTTCAACCTGTACCTGGCAGTAGATTATATCCCTTCTGAAAAATGTACTATTACCTGTATGCATGCAGTGATAGCTGTCAGTAGCCAAGATAACTAATAAGCTTTATAATCAGAGGTGCAACTATGCAACTTACTTGCTATCTTCCAGAATTTTCATCTTTTACTGTCTTTAAGATGGGATTTTTCAGAAGTGCTTATGATTGGCTTTACTTTGCTTGATCCCATGATAATATATTCTTATTTAAAATCTGTCCAGAAGATGAGAATGAGACCTATAGTCTATATAGTATTACAGGGAGGTAATCTAAGCATTACTAGATTCTGAGGCTTTTTAAAACCAGTATTGTAACAATTTAACTTTTTTAAAATTAATATTTCATATGCCACTAGAATATGATTTTCTGAAGTGCATTTATTTCTATCAGCTGTTTGTATCTAACTTAATCTTTTAATGTTTGTTTAAGCTTCTTAACATAGAATAGTGGAGGGAAAGAAACTAATGCTTATTTTAACCGTGGAAGCATTTTGAAATACGTGTTTGAAAGCTGCTGTACAAAATACAGAGATATTGCTTCTGTAGATGTTAATCACCTATCTACAGTGCAAAATACATTCCTACTTAAGTATATGTTTGAGAGCATTGCATTTAGTTCATTATTACATGCTATAGGCCTGGTCCAGAGCCTACTGCAGTCAATAGGAGTCTTTCTGTGGCCTTCACTGGATTTTTGGATTAGACCTATTGTGTGGACGTTGACCTTGAAATGTTGCTGCCACTGTGGTTTGATTGGCATGAAGGTTTCCATTCTAGATTTGGGTGCTTAAAGTTAAACCTTAAAGTTGCTTGCCCTTTTTTTTTTTTTAAATCAGATTACTTAGAATGGCAGATCTGTTTTGAAAAACCATAGTATGCCTTCTGCGAATAAGATTAGGGCTCATATAGATTAGATGAATTCTGCTTCATCAAATTTAACATTGTTAGTTTGTCTACGGCCAGCTTTTCCTGCCTTATAATAAAGAAAAGCCTATAGCGTTTTCACACTGTAACTTTTCAGTGTGTGCTTAATGTCTTCTCAGATTAACTGTTGTAGGGTACTATGCTGATGTTACACAGACAACCTATCTGGCCAATCAGAAGCTCCTAAATTATCTTAATTTTTTTTAAATGGAACACAGATAGCCAATAAGAAATCCTTGGGGTGGGAAATAGTATGACTCTACCTTAGTGTCAAGAAATCTGTCAGGCATGCAAGAGCAACTACTTTGGATACAAATACCTTGTCAGTTTTTGTATTCTGTCTGATTACTAAATATTTCCTTATATAAGTTTCCTTCTAGTTTGAAGTCTGTGTCTGACCCCTGTTCTGCATCTCAAGGTAACTTTAAAACAGGAAGTGTACAATGGAGGTTAGTGATGACATGAGCAGCCAATCCAGACTGTGTGAGCCGAACAGATAAAGGAGTTTAACCAATGAGACAGCAGTGGAGGCAAGATTTGGTGTCGAATATCATGCTAGATTGAATGCCTTTGACTGTTAAAGTGGAAGGAGGCTCCACAGTGTTTCTTTGGCGACTCGGGAGTTTTTCAGTGAGGCAGGGGTCAGCTGAAAGACAAAGAAAAATGGCGAATAGTTTGCTGGGAGGGCAGCTGTTCAGTTATTTACTGCATTGGACATTCTACGACCATTTCTCTGCATCTCCTGCTGCCTTTTGTTTCCTCTTCTTTTTGTGGGGGATGGATAAGAAAGAGTTGTCTGAAGAGAGATAATAAACTACATGTAAAATTAATGCAGTTCTTGGTAAGTTTAATTTTTGTTTTATGTGGAAATCACAGAAATTGTCTAGCTTTAATGAGAGGAGATAAGTTGAACTGTCTCAGAAAATGGCCACTTTACATTCCTTGCATACCTTACAGTGCACCTACTGTACCTTGTTATGTTTGGATTTTGCATGCCCTTTAGCTGTACTTTGCTGGTTCAGTAGCAATAAGAGAAGATGAAGAAACTACCAATTTGCAGAGAATTTAGTGGTAAAATACTTATTCTGAGCAACAAACATAAAGGTTCAAAGCTTAAACTATTTTTCAGAATAATTGTTTGTTCAAGTGCTCTGAAGCTTTCATAGAGAAAGAAGATGTAATATATTGAGGGATTTTTTTTCTCCATGTTTCCTTTTACTTTGAAGATGGAAAGAACACCAGTGGCACACTTGTGAATTTCTATACAAATATGCTTCACTGTCCAGTAGAATTTCAGATTCAGGCCCTGAATCATAAAGTTAAATTCCTTCATAACTTCCCCTTGTATATCAGGAATAGTACTGTTTCTTTATAATGGCTGTATAATGTTGGGAAAATTTTGCTATCTTCATTCTCACTGCAGGATATTCATAATGTCTCAAGAGCCTGACTGAAAAGGAGGTACATAAATCCTTTAAATCACATCCATTACAAAGACAGCTAATTTAACTCTTTAGATTGCATGTACTACAAAATGTCTGTCACTTCATATACAGCCTTCTGAAAAATTGTGGTACACTTACTATTTTAAGAGTGGGAAAGTCATAGTAAGGTGCAGCACATTCTGTTGCCCTTGCAGATAATGCCACATTTTAAGGTTAGGGCATACAAAACCTAGTGTTAGCACATAGGTTGCTAATCAGTAACTATTCTGTTCTTGTGAGTAATAAAGCCTTCTACAAACATCAACAAAACCCTTGACATGTATAAGCAGCCCTTTGTTTTCCTTTTTATTTGCAAATAAAGACTGAAGGTCACTGGAATGTGCCTGCAGTAGAGCAGTCTTACGGGTTTTGTGCAAAGGACAGCCATGGAAATAGAGAATGGAACACCGCTTAGCTTAGAAGTTTTTCAGTGTGGAAGATTTGCATGTCAAACTGAATGAAAGACTTGAATTCCATATTTATTTATTGCTCTTGCCGTTGAAATCGTGCTGCAGTGAAAGTTGCTCGAGCAAGGCCTTCATTTACTAGGAAGAGTGACCTTGAAATACTGCTCCTTCAAGTTTAGAGAATGAAGGACAAAGTTTGTTTATACCATGTTGAACAGAGACGAAAGCATCTAGGTTGAAAAATGAAGTTACTTCTGAAGTCCGGGAATATTGTTTGGCATGAATATGCTGTAAATCTAAATTAGAATTCATTTCCAGTAGTAATCCAAATTATGTCACAGTCCTCTCCTTCCCTGCTCGTACCAAGATTCTAAATCTCCCTGGCATTACAATTATTGCATTGTCATTCCTGAACTGCATGACACAGATTCAGTATTCCCATTCTGATGCTCTTATCTTCTTTCTAATCTTCAGTTATTGGCCATAGGAATGGTTTTCTGAAAGCCGGAAGCCGTTATGTTTGTGGTTTATTTTTGTGTGGGCTATGGAAGAGCAGGCCAGAACTTTACTTCTGGATCTTAGAAAAGAATGATTGTTCTGTGATGTTTATTGCCACCGTTAAGGCTAGCATGCTGGAATTAATCTTTATCAAGAATAAAAGGCCTGCAGTTTTCAGATACTAATTTCAAAATACATTTTTTGAATTTAAACTAATCACATCTGTCAGTGTCTTCTGCTTGCAGACTATGCTGCTTCAACATTGACTTCTGGGTTGTAGCAGTGCTAGAGCCAAATCTAAGAGCATGATAAAGCAAGGGGTGCGACACTAAGATCTCCTTTGCACAAAACACTACAGCAGCACAGCTGTGTTGCTTCAGTGTGTATGCTACCTACAATGATGGGAGGTGTTCTGTCAGAGTAGATAATTCACTTCTCTGAGAGGCAGCTAGATTGTAGCTGTGTCTACATAAGGACTTGCTGGCTTAAGCCTGTGACTCAAGGGTGTGGATTTCTCACATCCATGACCATAAGCTAGCTAACTTTTTTTTTCTGTAGACCAGGACTAACAGCCAAAATTATCTGTACTGGAGGATCCCTTTTTATGGGTATACAGTAATAATAATACAGCTTTGTACAGGGTTACCAGCCAGAATCAATGTGCTTTTACTGTAATTATGAAGATCATTAACATTTTCAAGCAAAAGGATGAATGACAGTTGAAAGTATTCTTTGTTAAGATAAAGATATTTTCCCAAGAGAAATTGAGGTAAGGTGCATTGAATCATTTTGGAAGGGAAATCTGTGCATGCGTATGTGTCTCGTGTGCATATCCACACTGTAAAGAAAATAAATCTTTTCCTTAAGCACATACATAATGCCGAGTTCTTACTAGTACACATTTTTTAACATTGCCAGAAGTTGAGTCTAATTAGAATAGGTGCACCTTTAGCTATGTCAAGGGCTGGAGAAGTATAAACATGTTTCAGTAGATCTAGGAAGGGATTTATTTACAAATGGGACCAACTTCTGTCAGTTTTCTTCCCCACTGCTGTGCAAGGCAGGACAAGAGGGAGATGCACGTTCTCTCCAGTTTACTCAGTGCAGTAAATTTAAGAGCCTAATCCTTTATTCTGTTCTTACTTAATACTCCTGTTGGCTTCTTTGAGTTTAAGGTGCCCAAGGAATGCAGGTTTGGGATCTCAGTTTGAGAGCAACAGATTTAATTTTTTTGTTTCAGGTTCACATGTTGGTGAAATGAGTCTTCAGTTTAAACAAGGTACCTATATATGTTTGATTCCCAGTGTTTCAGTTGAATTTTTATGGAATGAAATCTTGTAGGTGAAGTTTCTGGTGGGGAAAACTCTTGTCCCCGGGGTTGAAAAAGCATCTGAAATATAGAAAGGTTGAGTGTTGTTTACTGATGGAAGTCACTTTACAACCAGAAGGCTGTAAATTTGAGTCTCTTACTCTGTGTTGAAGCATCTATATGTTAACTTGTTTGGCCATGGGAATCAACTTCTGCCACTTTCTGGGCTTAGTCAATTTGTAATCAAATAAAATCTTTATGGTTGCTGTCTCTTGTACTTTTTTAAAAACAATCTCTTTGCACCTCAGGGTGTCCAAAAGCTTAGTTAGCACTTGTTATAAGAACACTGAATTCAGGAACAAACTTCCAAGATACTAAAACTTACTGGGAGTTATCTTTTGGTTCTTTTATCTTGCGTAATTCTCTTATAATCCTCAGGTGTATCTTGTTCAGGACTTCTTTTTTGAGTTTTGGGAGCTTGCTATAGTCTGTTTATAACTTCCTGCCCTACCTGCTCACTTTGTATAAAATTGGGTCAGTCTAAGTAGTCATCTTTCTTTTGTTCACTGAAGGTGTCCCAGACTCATGTAGGATGAAGATTGAGGGCATCTGTATGGTGTGCTCTTTACAGGACAGAATTGTACAAGCTAGAAATGCACAAACATAGTGGATTATTCAGTCTACCTCCCTAGCAATTCAACATCTGTAGGCCTCTCAACCAAGGCAGTGGACTCCTCGGTATTTCCTTATGTAAAAGTAGAATAAATATGCTGTTTTAAATTTCATTTTTCACAGTTTATTTGCAAAGCACATTGATTACAAGAATGAATAAAAATCGACAGGGATGTTGTTTATTTTGTTTATGAAGATTCTTTCAATAATCTTCCTGTCCAAAAAATCATACCTGTTATACAATAAAAACATACAAATACTATATTTTTCTGATTTGGAGAATAATTAAATTTGCAGTCGCATACTGGTGCATACAGTTAAATAATTGCAAGGAGACTCTCTTACTTTCTATTATTTTTTTGAGTGGGGTCTGTTGATAATTTGTGCTATTTTGAATTGTTCTTTGTCTCCCCTCACTCCCATATAGTTTGACAGTTGATCCTAAAATATGCAACAGAAGGTTAAAGAAATATATAGTACTTAGTTTTCCCTAAAGTTGTTGCAGCAGTTGACTACATCTACACTGCATTCCCCTTGTAAATGAATGTAAATGAGGGAGATGAAAATGCAAATGAAGCCCTGGCTTACAAGTCTTGCACTTCATTTCCATAGTCTCATACAATGGTGTTTCCAGAAGAGGCTTTTCTGAAAACAAAAACAACTGTGTAGACAATCCCCTTTGCTGTTTAAAATACAAAATGCAGCAAGAATAAAGTCAAAACTTAACCAAATACTAAGGCTACATCTACGCTTACCCCCTTCTTCAAACAGGGCATGGTAATCAGGTAATGGGAGCTTACTAATGAACTGCTGTGATGCATATACAGCACTTCAGAGTTGCTGCAGGGGGAGAATTTGCCTAATGAAGTGTCACACTTCTAACTACCAGCATGCAGTGTAACTGCAGGCACTTCCAGGTGCCTGTGCTACTTCAAAGTGCCTTTATGCCCCAAAATTTTGAGGAGTAAAGGCACTTCAAAGTAGCGCGGGCACTTGGAAGTGCTTGCAGCTACCCAGCGTGTCGGCCCTTTGAAGTTTGACACTTCGAAGTTGCCGCAGGGGAGAATTTGTCTAATAAAGTGCTGCATATGCATCGCGGCACTTCATTAGTAATCTCCCATTACCCTGATTACCTGGGGGCAAGTGTAGATGTAGCCTAAATGTCTTATGTCGTGTACCAGATATTACCAAATCCAGGCTTTGCTGGATTGTCATGAGAAAACAGTTCCAAAAGTAAGGCCTCACAAAGGACAGCTGTGTGGCTGTCTTTCATATTGAAGTGGTTCCTATTGAGAGCATAATATGCTTTACCCGAGGAAGTTTAAAATAGAGTGGGTAGAGCTATTATTAATTTTGGAAGAAAGATAGGAGGCAGGAGGGTAGCCTCTTCGCTCTTGTATTGAAGAGAGAGTAACTAAAGAGTGTTCAGGAAGCCCAAATTATCTTTATTTTCTTTTTTCATCAATGTAGAATTGGTTTCGTGACTCTTCCAGAGCTAAAATAATTACTCTTTTGGATTTTCCAAGACCTCTTGAAATGCATGGTTTTGTTATTAAGTTGTACACTGTGGTTTTTGTGGTTACAAGGGCCTCATTAACTACTTCAACCCTTTTTTTTTTTTTTTTTTTTCAATTTGTGAACAATTTAACCATGACTTTGTAAATATTGGTACTTGAAGGACTCTCATTTTCACATATGTGCTTATTGGACATTTATCAGACAGTAGCCTCAAGTTATGAAGAAAATAGTGAGCAAAGTAGGTATAAGTCACAAAATTACTAAAAATACCATTTGAGTATTGAGGTTACTAATGTTCCAGCCGAGGGCATGTTCTAAATAAGAATAGCTTGAAATGTATGCTGACATGATTTATTACTGCCACATATTGGGTGTTGAAAATATATTTGTGTGCCAAAACTCATCATCTTCATTCCTTGAAATTAGATAAACTATTTAATATATTTTTAGGCATATGACAAATCCACTTAATTTGTATCTTGCTGATGCCTAATAATGGCCATGAAATTTCATCAGAATATTCTGTACAAATCTGAATAAGACACATCGTGTCTCTGAGGAGTGAGAAGCTGTCACATTTATTTCAGCAGTGCTTTTTTTAAGTTAAATTAAAAATTGCACGACATCAACCTTGCACAGTTCTGCTTCTTGGGTAAGTAACTTTTTTTTGATAGGTAAGTTGAATATCATTCATTTATTACCCACATCATGATCATGAACAAGAGCAAGTGAGTAAATTTTTGTTGTGCCTGGGCTGGCAAACTCACCATTTGTAAAGATGTGTTGCTACATACCTTGGTTTACGTTTATAAAATCACAATATAGAGCACATATTTCATTCCAGATTCCCTGAGTGAACGAGGTGAAAGCTAGGAGACAAGTTGTACCATTTGATTTATTCTTGTGTATGCATAGTATTTCACCATCTGAAATAGACCTTATCAAAAAAGTGTTCAATTATTAAAGAGGTCTTTTACATCTTTACTCAGCATTTGATACTGAAATTCATATACAAGGTACATATGAAGAAGACTTGTCCTATCTGAGGGCTCCCTGCATCAGTTTTTATTCTGTATGGGGGAAAAATCTTGCCAACCCTGAAACCAAACTGCAGGAGTATTGAATGCAAAGGGAAAATATAAACATTTGCTAAAATGTTTAACTGTTTAAAATCTTACTTGTGACCTTGTGTTCTTCTTCAAAGGAGGAAGTATGATCGTAAAATGCTCAACCATGGCACTTCAAGGATTATGTGATGCACTTAGAAAAGGTCACAATTTTGTGACTCCTTGTGGAATTTAGGCATCCAGTGGTCCTGTCACGGAATAAATCCTGTGGTGTCTGTCTGTCTAGTTTGTAAATAAGACAGAGGACCATACCTAGGATTCAAATTAGAGAAAAAAGTTTGTATAACAAACTATATACAGTGATTTTTTTTTTTGTAGTCATATGGATAACACAGTGGAGGTCTTAAACATGTGTTCTGTGGTTTTATGTAACAGAAGTACTTTTGCCCTTAGTACATTTCAAATAGGGGAGCTCAAAGTGCTCTATAAAGATGGGGAAACTGAGGCACAACAATTCTGACTTGTCCAAAGTCGTACAATAAGTTATTGCCTGAGTTGGTATAAGAGCGCTGACCCCTACTCTTAACTGAGTGATGCTGCCCTGTGTCTGTTAATTCACATGCAAAATTCAACACGTTAAATATTGCGACATTTATGCACATATCCTGACCTAATGTGACTTTGCTTATGTTTATGGTCTAAATGACAAATACTTAAATGCTTCTGAGAGTATTCAAAGAATAGTTGCTTTCTTTCGGTGGGTAGTGCAACAAATGTGGAGTCTTGGTCCCTAGTTCTGCAAAGAAGTAATCAGAAGTCTAACTTTAAGCAACAGTATTTCCATTAAATTCAGTGGGATTACTGACATGTTAAAGTTAATCATATGCATAAATCTTTTCAGGATCAGGGCCTTCATCCCACAGTTTGCCCTTCAAGAGAATCACATGGCCAAATTAAGTTCTTTTGTACATGTGCACTCTCTTGCTCACTTAACTGCAGTCTAATGGATTATACATAGCAATGCAAGATAGTAATTCCCCACTTCTGTTCATGGCTCTGCAACTCACAATGATGTTGGGCAAATTTGTACCACAGTTTTCCAAAATGGAAATAGGTATAATGCATCACAAAGATGCTGTGGGAACTAGTATTTTGTAGCATTTTGAAGCTACAGAGAAAGAGTAGTAGTTTTTTATTATTCAAGCAACTTAAGCACATAATTTTTTCATAAAGGGAGAAAGTTTAAAATGAAACTGAGGAATTACAGAATTTCTTGAAGTAAAGGTATTGGAAGGAAACATGCATTTCAAAATATTTTGGTTTTGTATTAAGCAATTAAATATTTGCAAGTGTTCTTCTTTGTCTGAAACAGCTTAAGGACCATACTGTCTCCTTCAGTGTGTACGTTGAGTTCTCATTGAAGTTGATGGGAAATATTTGTGTTCATCTGAGGGAACATTTATCTTTGCAGCACTATTTTATGGAGATAGTTTTAAAAATGTACCCTGTAAATTAAATTACTGTATAGCCATTTATAGAAAGATGTGCCTAAATGTTGTGATTCTGATTTATATTCTAACTTATGTATAACTTACTTCCAATGCATCAAATAAGATTTACTATGCTTTATCAATCACTGCCTTGTTGCCGCTGCTGTGTATTTCAGAATAATTGTATTTAACACTTATTAGCTCTTTAAAGACCAAGTGCTGTAAAGCACTTGCCTAATTTCCATTTTATGGAGAAACTGAGGCATATAGATTGTAACTTGTTTATGGACTCAGAAGGTCATACCAGCTGTAAGTAGAACTTGTGGATCTGTGACTCCAAATCTGGGGCTGAAAATGCAAGACTGTTTTTATGGCAAATAGTTTGTTGGCATACTACTTGCTCTATTAGGCACATAATGCAGAATTTCTTTAACCACATGCAAAATTAGTGTGTAAATTTTCAGTCCAATGCACATTTTGTGGATGTGATTCTGATTGTTATAGTGTGCCTAAATCGCGGGCGAAGTAGGTTTACTTGACAGTCTTCAGCATTGTGAAAAGCTTTAGAAATTGCTATTATCGCAATTTGAAATGATAGTTTGTACCATGCAAAGCAGAATGAGTCCTCCTCAATCCAAATTGGATTTCTAGGTGCTGCAATAATATAACTATTTAATTAAAAGAAGCATTATTCTATAGTATTTTGGTGTGTTTTGCAGTGAAGATGTAAATGAATCCCATTTTAGGGTAATGTCACTGAATCATGGTCAAGCAAGTTGGGGTCTATAGAATCTATTATGCAAATAAAATTAAAAATTTGGTTAGGAAGAGTGCTTAGAAATCTCTGCGGGGGTGGATCTGACAACTGGCCTTCCTAATGAGACCTTTGTAAACACCTGAACTTAATTGCATCCTTTCCAAGAACATATCAAGATTGCTGGTGGCTGTTTAATAGCTGTTAGATTAATTAATACTTGCAGCCCAGTATGAACCTGAAGGTTTGCTGAGTGCTGACAATATGGTTTTGGGTTGTAAAAGAAAACATTCTGATCCACTTTGTCAGAAGATTTTTTCACTTTTGGATGAATTGGTCATATTCTGACAAGCTAGCTGTAACAAAAGCCTGTATATGAATTTGTGCAGGCCTGAGCCACCCTAAGCATGTGTGCCAGAAGCCAGTATGAAAAAAAGAGACAGTATGGTACTGGGATACTGCTAAAGTCAGTTATAAGCTTTGTCCGGAGACCGAGTGAAGTGTAGGAGACCTGCAGATGACCAATGCTCCACCTGGAGTACAAGGGTTTAAGTCAACACAAGAGAAAGCATAAAGATAGCACAACTACAGTCACTGAAAGAAAATGAATCTTATGCACTTGAATAAAAAATAATGCTCAGATGGGTTTAATTGCCTTTCCTGGTGAGAAAATGTTCTGTTCACCACCCACCCACACTCAGGTCGTGTCCAAGCTGGAGCACCATGGTGTAAACTGGTTTGTAAAGCAAGATTCTGGACAGCATTACAGAATTGTACTGACAACAGTTTTTAAACAGTGGCATAGCCAGCTAGGTTAGTGTTGCAAAGTGGACAGATTTGCTTCTAAACCAACAATGCTAAAGGCTATCTGTTCCACCCCTTACTTCACTTCCTGCTTAGTTGGGCTCTAGCTTGGATTTGGAACATGTAACTGCCCAGCCTTGCCTAACACTAGATTTTTTTTTAAACTACACTACTGGAGAAAGTCAGTCCTTTAAGATATGCAACTTCAGCCGCAAGAATAATGTAGCTGGTGCTGACATACCTTAGGTTTTGTCTAGTGTTGCAGCCTTTCCTTTCATGTCAGTGTGAAAGGAGGGCGATGTCAACAAAATCAATATCCTCCAGCTGTTTGAAAAGTGTCCACTGAATGCCCTGTTGATGGCCACCTGTTGTCCGGCTCATAATCCAGTCCACTGTGATCAAGAACAGGAAAGGTGACAATAGGCACTTGGTTGCACTCCTGAGAGTATGCTGAAAGATACTTGAGCAGCTTGGCATATTGAGGGTTCGTGCGTTGACTGGATCAGGTCAGTAATTTTGGATGGGATGCCATGGTGTTGCAGCCGTTTCCACAAAGTGTGTCTCCCAGTGCTGTCAAAGTCTGTGGAAGGTTATGTACAGAGGGGAGTTTCACGCAAGTGACTGTTCCGTGATTGCTCTGGGAGCTGCTATTTGGTCAGTACAACAGCTCTCGCTTCAGAAGCTGGCTTGTACTTCCCTGAACCGTCCATCAATTTCTGTCTTCATTCTCTCCAACACAATCCTATTGAACACTTTTCCTGAAGTAATGTGACAGTAATGTGATGCCCCTCCAAGTTCTTGTGTTCCTTTAGTTTGCCTTTCTCTGGAAGCTTGATAAGGGAGCCATGTTTCCAGTCTTATGGGATCTCCTCAGTGTCCCAAACCCAAGTGAGCAGCTCAGTAGATGGAAGGAACACTTTGAAGAGCTACTGAACCGCCCTGCCCACATAGAACCTCCAGAGTTACTGTCTGCAGATATGCCTCTGCAAATTAACAGCAACAGACCTACAAAGAAGAAATCAGAAAAGCCATTGCCCATCTGAAAAGCAGGAAAGTGCCTTATCCAGACAACATCCCCACAGAAGCAATCAAAGCAAGTAAAGAGACATCAGTCAACAAGATATATAATCTATTTGGGAAAATTTGGGACCTGCTGTGTTGTAGCTATATTATTTGGCCTGTGTCCTAAAGATTATATTTGGAATGGTAAATGGAATGCATTTGAAGTTTGACATTGTTTCTTGAAAGGTGGATCTGTTGCCAATCTGAAAGTTTATCTGCCTTCTTGAGTAGGCCTTGAAGCAGATAAAAGTACAGTAGGTTCAGGTGCCAAGTCTTTGGGCAGCAGTTATCAGACCTTTGGTACCAGGATTTCAAAGCAAGATCAACGTCAGCCCTTGAGACTGGAACACACCAGGTGCACACGTAGAAGAACAAGTGCTATTGATCAGTGGCCCAGAAACTAGCTTTCAGTACAGTTAAGACGTTCCTATTGTTCCTGAGACTGTAAAAATGTCATCTCATGAAGTTCATTTTCAAACTTACTGTTTATATTCCACAGTCACTGGGTTGAGTGTGCCTTGTTGAAGGTGGGGCATTTGGCCTTTGCAATTAAAATATAATTGCTGCAGTATCTGGCTATGGTAAATGTGTTGCTTTGCTATTTATATGTAGAACGCTTCGTCTTTAAAGAAATATGCATCATGAAAAACATGTTTAAAATATAGGTAACCTTTTGCGACAATTTTTTTTTTTTGCTTGCTTAATCTTCCCCTCCTAATGCTGTCACTGTGAAATGCCTATGACATCACGCTTTATTATTATGGAAAGCAGTCTTTGCTAGATGAGTGTGGGATCTGCATATCTGATATCTTGTCCATTGAATTTTGGAGACTGCAGCAATCTATTTTGAAGTCTGTAGACTGGTGCATTCTTAATGTATATATCAAAAATATAATTATGAATTTTGAGACATACTCACCTTCTAACACTACAAGTATATTTTTTGATTCTGCTGGCTTAGAGTGTTTTGTGTTATGTGGCAGGCGAGGTGCTCTTTATTCTTCCCTTTTAGGTGCTATTCTTCAGTTGCATGAAATACAGGCTCTGCATTGTTTTTCCTTTTCTGCAACTGAGCTTTCTGATAGAAAGACCTTTTGTGAGTAGTGGATTTTGTAACACCAACAGCATCTTCCTGAGGCAAAATGATCTTTCTTGTTGGAGCACTAACCACTTTCAGTTCAGGCATG